>NC_133399.1:115242063-115542063 GCF_047511655.1 Castor canadensis
GCCACTGAAAGTCTTTTAGGCAAGAATTATTTGTGATTGTATCTGGGACTAGAGGTCCATGCCTGTAATCCAGCTACTTGGGAGTTAGAGATCAGGAGCAGAGCAGTTCCAGGCCAGCCTGGGCAAAGTTACTGAGACCCCATCTCAACAAACAGCTGGGTATGGTGGTGTGGGTCTGCAATCCAGCTACATAGGAGGCCTGTCCTGGGGAAAAGCACAAGAACATATCTGAAAAATAACTGAAGTATAAAGAGCTGGCTGAGTGGTTTAAGTGATTCAGTGCCTATGTAGGAAGCATGCAGCTCTGAGTTCAAACCCCAGTCCAATAGCTGGATGCCAGTGGCTCACCTGTAATCCTAGCTACTTGGGAGTCTGAGATCAGGAGGATTGCAGTTTGAGGCCAGTCTGGGCAAAAAAGTTAGCAAGACCTCATCTCAACTAATAGCTGGGCAGGGTGGTGTGTGCCTGTCACCCCAGTGACAGTGGAGAATGAAAACGAAGGTTTGCAGTACAGGCTGGCCTGGGCAAAAAAATGGAGACCCAATCTCCACAATAACCACAGTGAAAAAGGACGGAGATACAGTAGAACCCCTGCCTAGCAAGTGCAAAGCTCTGAGTTCAAATTCCAGGATGCCCCCCTGCTCCCTCCCACAAAAAAAGAATCATTTGAAGTTTTCAGGTTTTGTTCAAAGTCAGAGACTCAATGCCTGAGCAGTGCATGAGCTGTGATTAGGTTTCACCACCCGAGGGGAACCCGTGGTGTGTACAACACCAACCATACAGTTAAAAAGTACCCTTTTGTTGTTCCTTTCTATCTTCTTCAGTGTCCAGGTCACTTTTAATGATGATGACTTCATATTTACCCTTTTATGTGTTGTTCTCTAATTTATACAACCTCTTAAATGAGAAGAGAGACATACATTTAAAACTGCGATGAGCAGGGAAGCCTGTCTCACTGGACGATGTTTATGGGAAGCGTGCAAGCTGTTTGATCACTCATGGGCTCTCTAGATTGCATCAGAAAGCATGGCCCCTCCCCCAGAAATCGTAGCATGGACCCTAGTAAACAACTAGCAGCTAAAATTCATTGCAACAGGCATGGTTATCCATTCCTCCTCTCCCCAGTCATCCTTGGGGACCCTCCCTCTCCACCCTCACAGGGAGTTATCATGTTCCAGGTGCACACATGACCTGGAACTGGCTATTCAGTGGCCATCACCTCACAGTGACCAGTCCAGGTTTACCCAGTACATGTTCACCCAAGGAGAGTCAATGATGTTGCTTTTGTTGGAAGTGAGAGGGACTGAGAGGACACTGTGGGCTGCAGTGGCCACAGACTCCCACATGGAAGGTGACAGGCGGAGTGGAAGATACCACACCCTCAAGACACCACCTGAGCCCTCAGACCCTGCTCCCAACTGCACCATCCTATAAAGCCCGGCTGTATTCGTAAGCACAGTGATCTCAGTGACTGTCACTTGGATGCTACAATTCTGTCACGATGATGTTGCCTGGCATTGTCTTTGAACGTGGCTTCACCACACCCAACATTCCCTGGGGTTTCCAAATGATCCTGGAAGATACCATACACAAAGGATGTGAGCAAAATATGGCATTCTACCTTCTTCTTCCTCATAGGAAGGGGCTAACAGGGAACCCAGCATCATCAGTTGTGAGTGAAGCTGTTTCCTCTAGAAACATGAATGGTAAGTGTTGTTTATGTACCCAGCCTGGACCACATCCAAACAAGATTACCCCGAGATGGTCCACAGGACATTAGGCACGACAGTTGTAAAATAGCACAGGTGCGTCTAGAACTTTAGAAATCACAGGCGGTCTTCGAGTTTAGAGCCGAGAACACTCATTCCTTGGACGTTCTGAAACAGCTCCACTGTGAGCAGGGAGTCACCTGAACAGGTGCGGGCTTGAGTGTCAGGGACAGTCTTTAGAGTAGCAAGAGTCCAGGAGACACAGGAGAGGGTCAGCCCCTGATGAGGAACCCCAAAAACACCCTCAGCACAAACTTTCCAGAAAATGCTTCATTAGGAACCATGAGGATGGATGGCTTCTGAGGAGGAAGAAACTACCCTGGATGCAACAAGAGAAATTCAAGTGTGTGTGGAAAAGCAGAACGGGGCAAATCTCCACCACTGATTACAGAATATTCATTACTCTGGGTGCCCAAAACATTACACAGCAATCGTCTGCTGAGGGGCCTGACTCCCAGTGCCAACTGCAGTCAGCGCCTGCAGCTCTCTAAAAAGCATAACTCAGGTCCTCTCTGGGTGACGTACACCGAATTAGAGTGAAAAAAATCTAAGAAAGTTTCAGATACCTTGGAGAAAAGAGAGTAATTAGCCTTCTTTTTCCCCATGTTTTATGTCAAAATTTTCCTGGTAAAAGCACAGACAGCTGAGACAGTGTTAATTCCCTCAAATGAGCACAGATCGGAAATCACAGAACACACTGCAAAATATCAACGTTTCTTCTGTCGTTAACAAGACATGGAAATGGAGAAGGAAAATCAGGGTTCGCTGCTGCCCGCAGAGCCAGCTCCGCTCCTGAGCAGAGCGCACTGGGGCTGAACGAGCCAGAAGGCTAACATATCCGTGCAGCTCGGGATCCACAGAGCCAAGGCCCAGACTAACCTCCCTGAACTAACATGAGCACTGCAGATCCAGCATGGAAGAAGGCAAAGAGGAAGTGTGTCTCCTCAGAAAAACCCAGGAATCCCTCAACTAAAACAGTCTTCGAGGAACCATCTCAAGTGGTTCTCACCGCAGGGAGTCTGGTTTCACACACATGTACAGTGTGCTCGGGTTTTCCAGTCCTCCCTCTGTGCACGTTCCTACAGTCACGTGTAGGGTCTGCCTCTCTCTGTGATGAACCCTTAAAGTCACAATGCGAGCTTCACCCTAACCCAGGAGGAAAAGTGCAGCTTAACCTCACGCTGGGGCTGTGGGTTGAGTGGGTGAAATGGATACAGCTTTTTGTCCAGAATCTGACATCAAATTTCTCTTGAAAGCCCTAAGTGCTTAATTGCATTTCCTGCCTGGTGTTAGCAAAATGTTATTTCTAATCAATAGTGCAACACAAATTCAATGTGCCCATTCATTACGCTCATAATTTCAGCATAAGTATTGCAAAACCCAAGGGACAGTGTGCTTCTCTAACTAAAACAGAACACTGTCCCTTTGGCCCAAGCATTTTCTGCTTTCTTGGGAAGGCTGGTAACTAAAAACAGTCCTTGACGCAAACTGGATCCTATAGGTTCCATTTTGCAAAAGAAGGAATTGTCTATTTGCTAACTTAAGAAGGCACAGCTCTGTCTGTGGATGTGCTGCAGTTCTTCTGGAGGGTGCCCCCCTAGTAGTGCGGAGTCTGCTCAGGACCTGAAGCAGCCCCAGGCCACCAGGTCCCAGGCTCCCAGATGCTCTGGACAGAGCCACTGAATAAGGATGGCCTCAGACATCACTCTCCTCTCAGGCAGTGCCACTGAATGGTGTCACAGATGTGCTTTGCTCTTCTCACAAAGGTGGCAACATGGCCAATGGAGATTGTTAGTAGGTTTCTCTATAGTAACTCGTTACTCTTTGTATTCCAAGACATTATGTGGAATATCTTAACTGTGCACAATAAAATTCATCCAGAAAAATAAAATAAACTCATTTTGCTGAAAGATCAAATCCCAGCATGCAGGAGTCTGGGGCAGGAAGACTGTGCGTTTGAGGCCAAAATGGACTATATAGCAGGACCCTGTCTCAAAACAGCAACAACAAAAATAGATTATATATGCAGGAATTGCAAAAGTGAATCAGGGTTGGGGTACAGCTCATCTAGCATGAGAAGCCCAGGATTCCTCCCCCAGCACCACTAAAAAATAAAATAAATCAGATGTAGTTATTTTATAGGGTTTCCAGTCAATAGCAAGGGATAGTCCATGAGTGGGGATAACTGTAACTCTAGGAAGAGAGCAAGGGGAAGTGAAGTGAGCTCCAGATTGGAAGAAGAGACAAGGGAGGCTCAGGAAAGCAGGGTAGCTGAAGAAGTGGGGTGTGGGATGAGAGCCTGGGGAGACAAAGGCGTGAGCTGCAGGCAAGGAGCGGTCAGTGGCGGGCAGAAGCCAGTAGAAGAAAACAAGAAGAGGCCCATGATGGCAAAGGCAGGGAAGGGCAGCTCAGCCCAGATGCCAGTACCATGGAGGCTCCTGAACAGGGAGGCTGGTCAGAGCTGGACTCCGAGGACCCCACCACAGGACATTCCACACAGGACAGAAGAGGGATGTTCCAGTGAATAGAAGCCTGAGCCAGGAAAGAAGTGTAAAGTAAGAGGAGGCCTGGCCACTATTCACAATAGCCAAGTTATGGAAACAGCCAATTTGCCCCACCACTGATGAATGGATTAAGAAAATGTAGTATCTATACACAATGGAATTTTATGCAGCCATGAAGAAGAACGAAATGTTATCATCCGCTGGTAAATGGATGGAATTGGAGAACATCATTCTGAGTGAGGTTAGCCTGGCCCAATAGACCAAAAATCGTATGTTCTCTCTCATATGCGGACATTAGATCAAGGGCAAACACAACAATGGGATTGGACTTTGAGCACATGATAAAAGCGAGAGCACACAAGGGAGGGGTGAGGATAGGTAAGACACCTAAAAAACTAGCTAGCATTTGTTGTCCTCAACGCAGAGAAACTAAAGCAGATACCTTAAAAGCAACTGAGGCCAATAGGAAAAGGGGACCAGGAACTAGAGAAAAGGTTAGATCAAAAAGAATTAACCTAGAAGGTAACACACACGCACAGGAAATTAATGTGAGTCAATGCCCTGTATAGCTATCCTTATCTCAACCAGCAAAACCCCTTGTTCCTTCCTATTATTGCTTATACTCTCTCTACAACAAAATTAGAGACAAGGGCAAAATAGTTTCTGCTGGGTATTGAGGGGGTGGGGGGGAGAGGAGGGGGCGGAGTGGGTGGTAAGGGAGGGGGTGGGGGCAAGGGGGAGAAATGACCCAAGCCTTGTATGCACATATGAATAATAAAATAATAAAAAATAAAAAAAAAAAAGAGGAAGCCTGGCAATGCAAGGGTGGTGAAGCCCTGGATAGACCTGGGAGATGAGGGCCAGAAAGGAAGGTGTGCTGTTACACAGCTCAAACTCCAGCCCTTAGCACACCTCCTCCCAGTGCCAGGCCAAAAGCAGGGATCCAAGCCAGTCTGAATCAGTCAAGCAAGCCCACAGTCACAGGAGGGGATCCCTAGCCAGGCCAGCCTGGGCCCTTAGCCAGGCTCGATCTCCTGGCTCAGGACCCATAGCCTTCAGCCTCTTCCAGGATGTAGCAGCAAAACCCCCAATTCCTTGGGTCTGGAAATGAGAACCAGAAGCTGGTGGCTAGAGGAACATCCATGGGCCATGAAAACTGTCACACTTTACTCCTCACCACATCTGGCCTCCTTGTTGCCTCTTCTCACCTTACTCAAACTCTGCAAAGGATTTCAGGCCCCAAAAATCTCAAGCTTCTCTGTTCTGTTTTCTACCCCTTTGGCCCCACACAGTTCTCCATTTTCTGTGCTGCATGTCTAAAACTGAAGCAGCACCTGGACACAGCCCCTATCACTGCAGTGAGAGTCTGCTGACTGCACCCATGCTGGTTCTCTGTTGTCATTTCTCAGAGGGCAAAGCTGACACCTTTGGAAGGACTGGAAAGACCTCAGACACTACCTTGGCTTGTAGTTTTATGTGTGGTATTAAAATTTCATGGAGGAGATGGCAAATGAGGGAGGAAATGTCTCAAAGGCTCTGAGAGGAAGGAAGGGGCACACCTGTCACACTGTGAGCCCTGATGCTGGCTGAATCCCAGGCTGACATGCAGCCCCAGAGTCTGCAGCACAGAGCAGATACTGCATCATGGACAAAACACACACAGAGGGGTCAAAACTGGCACCTCAGCCCCTACCATATAGGCAGGCAGAGGTAGGGCACTAGGGACGACATGGGGACCCCACTGCAATCCCAGAGCAAAAGACATTGTCCATGGAATCAGGTCACTCACTTCAATCCAGAGAACATGTGGCCTGAGGAGAATAGGACACAGAACACACCCAGAGGGGTCTCCCAGGGCCTGATGCTCACCAGAAAGTGACCTAACAGTGCAGCTCACCCCAAGCTGCAAATCTGAGTAGAGAGCCAGGCCCTGGGGGTCATCTGCACTGCCCAAAACTGATGGCCCCATCAGCAACATGTACGGGCAGCCCAACTGCTGGTCTTTCTTGGGGAAGACCACATGTGTCAACTCCCAGAAGACAAAATGAGCCATTGAGAACATTGTCTCCTCCCAAAATGAGCCAGTCTGCCCTGTGGGAGACAGGGAAGGCACCAAGAATAGCCTGTCTCATGACAGAAAGAGATAACCCACCCTCAAGAGCCACACCAGCCGCATGGCCACCTGAAAAGTGCCAGTGTGAGGAAAATTAAAGGCAACAAACCTCTTGGCATTTTGCTACCATTACCACCCACTTCCCTTAATTTACAGGATTGTATTCTCTAAGAGCTTTTGTACTCCACTGTAGTGAAAGCAAGAGTTTCAGGCTGCAGATGCACACATGGGAATAGGGGTCCATGGGGTCTTACCAACCTCAGAGCCTGCTTGGCTTCTCAGTATAAAGGAGGTAACTTGTATCTAGACATCATTGCCCATTCTTCACATTAATTCCTCCTGGAAGTGGCCTTTTATTATGTCCTTAAGTGGTCATTAATTCAATGAGGTCATATTAATATTAATTAGTTTCATGGCTTCTTATGATAAACCAAAACTGTGCCTACAACAACCAGATAAGTGCCAAGAATTCTGTGACATGAGAAGAAAACACCCAGAAGAGAGGGTGCCAGCATTGTGCCAGGTACAACTTTATTTGCATGGTTGGATGTGTGTACAAGCAGGAAAGTAAAATGGGACCACAAGGACAAGGTCAACATCCAAGGGATTCATGAGAGTCACACCCTTGATCAAGCCTTTAAAGGACTCAGGCTTCAGATAGGTGACAAGCACACAGGAGACCACCAGGAGAGCATGCAGCACCCTGAGGAGGTGAGCACACCAGCCACACATGACACAGGACAGAAAATCACAAAGAACTATATTCCAATAAATTTGAAAATCTTAAAGAAATGGACAGGTTTCTAAATACATATGATCATCCAAAACTGAAAAAGAGGAAATTAGTCACCTGAATAGATCTATAACACAAAATGAAATTGAAGCAGCAATCAAGAGTCTCCCCAAAAAGAAAAGTCCAGGACCTGATGGATTCTCTGCTGAATTCTATCAGACCTTTAAAGAAGAACTGATACCAACCCTCCTTAAACTGTTCCACGAAATAGAAAGGGAAGGAAAACTGCCAAACACATTTTATGAAGCCAGTGTTACACTTATCCCAAAACCAGGCAAAGACACCTCCAAAAAGGAGAACTACAGGCCAATCTCCTTAATGAACATTGACACAAAAATCCTCAACAAAATAATGGCAAACCGAATTCAGCAACACATCAAAAAGATTATTCACCACGACCAAGTAGGCTTCATCCCAGGGACGCAGGGGTGGTTCAACATACGAAAATCAATAAACGTAATAAACCACATTAACAGAAGCAAAGACAAAAACCACCTGATCATCTCAATAGATGCAGAAAAAGCCTTTGATAAGATCCAACATCATTTCATGATAAAAGCTCTAAGAAAACTAGGAATAGAAGGAAAGTTCCTCAACATTATAAAAGCTATATATGACAAACCTACAGCCAGCATTATACTTAACGGAGAAAAATTAAAACCGTTCCCTCTAAAATCAGGAACCAGACAAGGATGCCCACTATCTCCACTCCTATTCAACATAGTACTGGAATTCCTAGCCAGAGCAATTAGGCAAGAAGAAGGAATAAAATGAATACAAATAGGTAAAGAAACTGTCAAAATATCCCTATTTGCAGACGACATGATCCTATACCTTAAAGACCCAAAAAACTCTACTCAGAAGCTTCTAGACATCATCAATAGCTATAGCAAGGTAGCAGGATATAAAATCAACATAGAAAAATCATTAGCATTTCTATACACTAACAATGAGCAAACGGAAAAAGAATGTATGAAAACAATTCCATTTACAACAGCCTCAAACAAAATCAAATACCGAGGTGTAAACCTAACAAAAGATGTGAATGACCTCTACAAGGAAAACTATACACTTCTGAAGAAAGAGATTGAGGAAGACTATAGAAAGTGGAGAGATCTCCCATGCTCATGGATTGGTAGAATCAACATAGTAAAAATGTCGATACTCCCCAAAGTAATCTACATGTTTAATGCAATTCCCATCAAAATTCCAATGATATTCATTAAAGAGATTGAAAAATCTACTGTTAAATTTATATGGAAACACAAGAGGCCACGAATAGCCAAGGCAATACTCAGTCAAAAGAACAATGCAGGAGGTATCACAATACCTGACTTCAAACTATATTACAAAGCAATAACAATAAAAACAGCATGGTACTGGCACAAAAACAGACATGAAGATCAGTGGAACAGAATAGAGGACCCAGATATGAAGCCACACAACTATAACCAACTTGTCTTTGACAAAGGAGCTAAAAATATAGGATGGAGAAAAAGCAGCCTCTTCAACAAAAACTGCTGGGAAAACTGGTTAGCAGTCTGCAAAAACCTGAAACTAAATCCATGTTTATCACCCTATACCAAGATTAACTCAAAATGGATCAAGGATCTTAATATCAGACCACAAACTCTAAAGTTGATACAGGAAAGAGTAGGAAATACTCTGGAGTTAGTAGGTATAGGTAAGAACTTTCTCAATGAAACCCCAGCAGCACAGCAACTAAGAGACAGCATAGATAAATGGGACCTCATAAAGCTAAAAAGCCTCTGTTCATCAAAAGAAATGGTCTCTAAACTGAAGAGAACACCCACAGAGTGGGAGAAAATATTTGCCAGCTACACATCAGACAAAGGACTGATAACCAGAATATATAGGGAACTTAAAAAACTAAATTCTCCCAAAATTAATGAACCAATAAAGAAATGGGCAAGTGAACTAAACAGAACTTTCTCAAAAGAAGAAATTCAAATGGCCAAAAAACACATGAAAAAATGCTCACCATCTCTAGCAATAAAGGAAATGCAAATTAAAACCACGCTAAGATTCCACCTCACCCCTGTTAAAATAGCCATTATCAGCAACACCACCACCACCAGGTGTTGGCGAGGATGCGGGGAAAAAGGAACCCTCTTACACTGTTGGTGGGAATGTAAACTAGTACAACCACTCTGGAAAAAAATTTGGAGGCTTCTTAAAAATCTAAACATTGATCTACCATTTGATCCAGCAATCCCACTCTTGGGGATATACCCAAAAGACTGTGACACAGGTTACTCCAGAGGCACCTGCACACCCATGTCTATTGAGCACTATTCACAATAGCCAAGTTATGGAAACAGCCAAGATGCCCCACCACTGACGAATGGATTAAGAAAATGTGGTATCTATACACAATGGAATTTTATGCAGCCATGAAGAAGAACGAAATGTTATCATTCGCTGGTAAATGGATGGAATTGGAGAACATCATTCTGAGTGAGGTTAGCCTGGCCCAAAAGACCAAAAATCGTATGTTCTCCCTCATATGTGGACATTAGATCAAGGGTAAACACAACAAGGGGATTGGACTTTATCACAAGATAAAAGCGATAGCACACAAGGGAGGGGTCAGGATAGGTAAGACGCCTAAAAAATTAGCTAGCATTTGTTTCCCTTAACGCAGAGAAACTAAAGCAGATACCTTAAAAGTAACTGAGGCCAATAGGAGAAGGGACCAGGAACTAGAGAAAAGGTTAGATCAAAAAGAATTAACCTAGAAGGTAACACACACGCACAGGAAATCAATGTGAGTCAATGCCCTGTATAGCTACCTTATCTCAACCAGCAAAAACCCTTGTTCCTTCCTATTATTGCTTATACTCTCTCTACAACAAAATTAGAAATAAGGGCAAAATAGTTTCTGCTGGGTATTGAGGGGATGGGGGGGAGAGGAGGGGGCGGAGTGGGTGGTAAGGGAGGGGGTGGGGGCAGTGGGGAGAAATGACCAAGCTTTGTATGCACATATGAATAATAAAACAATAAAAAAAAAGAATATCACAAAGGAGATATGGGAACATGTATCCAGCCACCTTCCAACAAATGTCATCACTCACCTGTCATCTCCACTCTAAAAACAAATACAAGCATGCATAGAGACACACAAACACACCTACAGGCCCACACATGTACACACATGCATGCACACCCACAGACATGCACATATACACACACATGTGCACAGATACACAGAGAGCCCCACATGAGGTCTCTACTGGACATATTAGCAAGCACCCCCCCCACCCCTGCCATCCTATAAAGTTCAGTTTCCAAAGCAGCAGGGTCTGGGCCCTGCCCAGCTGGGGTGATGGTCTCTGTGCTCACAGACAGAGGCTGTTCCACTGCTAGAGCCAAGACCCAGTGTCTGGGTCACATCGCCTGGCTTTTACCATCATCAACATGCACAATGCAGACAGAGCCCGGGTCTCCTGGCTCCCTCACAGGCACTGAGCAAGCATCACAGCACAGCACATCTCCACTGAGCCTCTATATACAGGGCCTTCTGGAGCTTCTTCAGCCCTCAAACCACCCAGGAGCTTTTTAAAGCACTCCACACAAAAGTCTTCCCAGGTAGAAGTGCATTGTCACACTGCCAACAGAGCACAGCACAGCTGCATCTCCAGATGGATTTGACATGCCATGTGAAGAAACTGAGCAGAGGACACCAACAGTAGCAGGTGGTCTTTTCCAGGATGCGGTCTGTCTTAAAAGTTTACAGTGGCATCTGAAAGTGTGAACCTCAGTGTTCCTCTGAGCCTCAGAGCAGCTGGAATTACAGCAGTGGGCACACTCACCCGATGGCTGTAATTACAGCAGTAAATCACAGTATTTGAACCATCTTAATAATCCGACTGAGTTCACAGCTAATACTGAGTATCTGATATGCATCGTTAGCAATATGCACTTTGCACAACATGCCTCATCACTGCGTGCACTGCTGGGCACGCACAGCCAGCCCAAAACAAACCATGAGCTAAGCGGGCCTTGCCTGTCTCCATCCGGCTCTCTGCCCCCAGCTAAAGTCAGATATTCGCTGCTTTGGATCCCAGAGCTCAGTGTCTTCCTGCTGCTCACCAATGATCATTTGCAGCATGCCCCCCCCCCTTCTCCTCCTCTGTCCCCACAGACTGAGCACATGGTGAAATCCCGTAATGCTCATGCACTCATCGAGCGCATGGTGCTCAGCTGGGGAATGTCCAGAGAACAAGTGGGGGCTGAGGTGGAAACTCACACTGAAGGCTTTCAGAACAGGTGGTCCTTCCTTTCGGGAAGGACCAGTTGAGCCAGAAGAAGGCATCACTGACATCAGCATGCAGGTTGAGGTGCCCTGATACACTGTGGGACCTCCAGAAAACCTCTTATCCCAGCATGTACTGATCCACCTGTCACTTGAAACCCAAGGTCAGAGACTCACCAAAGAACTCCAGGGTTGTACGGAAATCAAGTAGGAATGTTATCAATAAATGTTTACTTCCAGGGCCACAGAAAATGAGTGTCTGTCACTAGCCTGCATCTGTGCACATGGCCAGGTCCTGAGAGCGATGTGTGCTGGAGTCAGAGGAAAAGCAAGACCTGCTTGTGTTTAGAGCGAACCACAAGAATGCACGTAAACCACACCATGAAACAGGATCGGTTCCACCGGAATGGCTGGTGAGGATTCGGAGAGCCTGGCCCCTCCTACACTACTGGCAGGAATGTGAGCCATTACTACACTACGGGGGCTATTCCCCAAATTCTCAAAAACATACAACTTTTTACATCCAGATGGATGGCCCAGCAACCCCACTCCTGGGTATTTACCCTAAAGAAACAAAATCAAGTGTCCATGAGAAGACTTGTTTAAGAACAGCCACAGCCAAGTGACAGCCAGGGGCCCATCACTGTGCTTTCTGAGTTTACTTGCCAAACACTAATGAGTAGCAAAAGGAAAGAAATGACTGACACAAGCAACAACGTAAATAAGCTTCCAAAACCTCAGAGCGAAGAAAAGAAGCAAGCTCAATAAAATAATACAGGAATCCATTTTTTTAAGAAGTGGCAAATCTCTGCTCTGGCTATTACAGATTGGATCTAAGATGTGCCCCCAAAAGCTTATGCATTGAAGACTTGGTCCCTGATGCAGCTTGTTCAAAGGTGTGGCCTTTGGGAGGTGATTAGATCATGAGGGCTCTGGCTTTGTGGATGGATTAATCCACTTATGGGTTCATGGCTTAATGGGTTTCTGGGGGATAGGCTTTATTGCAAAAGAAAGCTCTGCCCACCATGAGGTAAGCAGCTCTGCTGCACTTGCACTCCTCACCACAGTGCTCTGCCTCCCTAAGTACAGACCCACAGTGAGGGGCTGAGCGACCATGAACTGAAATCTCTGACCCCATGAACCATAGTACATCTTTTCTCCTCTTAAATTGTTAATCTTGGGAATTGGGTCAGAGTGATGAAAGCTGACTAACACAGTGACAGAAGCCGGAAAGTCATGGGCTTAGGATGGTGGGTGGGGATTTACTAGGAACAGGATCTAGGGCACCAGCTGGGGCCCTGAAATGTCCCCTGCCTTGCTGCCAGTGGTGGCCACATGGTTATGGTTATGTACAACTGTGAAACCTCGGTGAACTGATATTTAATATCTGTTCATTTTATCATATGAAAAATATTCCTCAGCAAAAACTTGAAAGAAAGTGCTATTGGGTGTTCCAATGGAAGTCAATTCTAAGTTCAAGATAGTATCTGCAGAGAGAGAGGAAGTTTGGGAGTCAGAAGAACATAACCACAGTGATCCCCTACCAGCACTGGGAAAGATCGGCAGGAATTTGCCAAGAGAAGGACGGGTAAAGGAGCAGCATTAGATACCATCAGCTCTTAGGAGAAGGAAGGAAGTGCCATGGGGCTGGGTAGGTGGCTAGGGGAGCGGGGCATCAGAGAGACATGGCTGCTGTCTGGGCAGGGGTCAGACTGCAGAAAGCCTCCTGCACCATGCTGAAAGTCAGACTGATCCTGTGGAAATAGCTGGAAGAGGATGTTACACGGAATGGCATGATCAGGATGGTAGTCTTGAAAGAGCTTGCCCACGGATGGGGAGGACCAGCAGGAGGCTCTGATGGGGAGAGAGGAGACTCCCTGGACTGAGAAACAATCAGAGGAAGATCAAGAGTCAGAACCAAGGTAAAGCTGGGGACAGCTGAAGTTGACAACAAGGCAGGTCCTTACCTCTTCTCCAGCCCCAAATCTCCAAATATTATATAAAAGATTTTTTAAGAACAACACAAAAGTCAAGAAAGAATTCAATCAGCTATATGGAAGTCTTGAGGGCTCCTGGCAGTACAGACTGACTGCGAAGGACCAGGGCTAACCCTGACCCAGGAGGGGTGGCCAGGGAGGAAGACAAGCCCAGAGGGCAAAGGTGAAGTCCTGGAAGATCTAGGGTTCATGCTCCATCCTTGTCACCATGGGCTCCATGTTCTTAAGCTCACCTCCATGATAAATGGCTAGAACCTAAATGGAGCCACACCCTAGACAGACCTGCGCAGAGGGACAGAAACACAAGATGCCCAATGGGCAACCATCTGCCCAAGGTGGGGCAAGGCAGTGTTCGCCATCTTGCTTCAGCTCTGATGCTGTGACAGATGCCCCTCCATGCCCCACTCAGTGCGGTGTCCTTGCCTTTTGTGCTTCTTACTGGAGATGAGTCTGTTCAGAATGGCCAAGTATGGTACTGAGGGGTGGCTAGCGTCTCCCTGTGCAGGACTGTGGTAGCCACACAGAAATTACAGCTGGATTAGCTTCATTCTGTGTGAATGGTGATGCTGCTGACCATAAATTCCAAGTTAATGAATCCACCATAAACATTAAGCCAGGTGTCTTTGAGCATAAAGAAGTTATGTACTGCCCGTTGAAAATGTGACCAAGGACTTGCAGGACCCCAACCCCATTCTTCCCAGGAACAATGGTTCAGGGTTCTCCAATTCCAGGTTCACATGACTTTCTAGAACATAACTATAGCACATGGTGACCCTGGATGGTAGTCAGAAAGTCACCTGAGAAAAAGACAGGGACATCCATGTAGCTGGGCCCTCCCAGGCACAGGTGCCAGTTTCTCCTGAGTCAACAGTGGCACTCATTAGCTGACACCACCTGAGGGACACAGAAGGCCACACCTGCAGGACTCGCTCACAACTAATTCTCCTAGTTAGAAACAGCATGCAGCCAGTCAGTGTGACAGGACTTCAGAACAAAGGCAATGACCACTGGGCTCCTGAGTAGACACAGGTGGCCGGTGAGGAAGAGCCCCCCAGCCCACTGACAGAAAACACCACATACACAGATCACAGCCTCAAGAAACGCCAAGTCAGTGCTGTCCTGGAATATATGAGATAAGTGAAAGAGAGGTGCTGGAAATTAAAATACAGCTGTCAGGGTAAAACAGGACACGCCGTGCACTTGAGAGCGCTGAAGAGGAAACCAATGAGCCGGCTGGTCATGGTAGCTTACACCTGTAATCCTAGCTACCTGGGATAGAAGAATCACAGTCCAGACTCTTTCAGACAAAAATACCAGACCCTATCTCAAAAATAACCAACCAAAAAGCACTGAGGTATAGCTAAAGTGGTAGAATATGGTCAGTACTCACAGCAAGCATGAGGCCCTGAGTTCAAACCCAAGTATAAAGAAAAAAGGAAGGAAGGAAGGCGGGAGGGAGGGAGGGAGGGAGGGAGGGAGGGAGGAAGGAAAGAAAGAAAGGAAGGAAGAAAACCAGTGAACAGCAGCACTTGGCCAAAAATTCAATCAGAAAATTGCAAAAAGTAAAAAGATGTGATGAATGCAAAATCTGACACAGGGAACTAGGAAGTTCCATGGCCCACCTAATAGGATAGAAGTTTCATAAGAAAAGCCAGAGAGAATGTAGAGAAAAGGAAGATGCAGTGTGAGAAAGTTCCCAAACCCCAAGAGAGATGAGTAGTGTGAGCTCGAACCACCCATGGAGGACCAAGCAGCATAAATGAGCAACCACAACCAGGCGGGCTCAGAAGACCAGTGGGAAGGAGAGCAGGCCATCCACAAGGGCAGACAGCAAGAATGGAAGCAGCCCCCACCTTGGCCAGGCTGCCTGCAGGTGGCCACAGTTTTGAGGGAAATGGCTGTGAATTAAGATTCCAGCGCTCAGTAAAATTAGATTTCATGTGGGAATAATGTATTTTTAGACATCCAAGGATTGTGAAAGTTTGCCCACCCACAGATGTTAACAAAGAGTCTCTAGAAGACAGACATCAGCAAAATGAAAAGCGAATCTAAGTTACAGAAAGAACGAGAGAAGCTAGTGGTAAGAATAAAGGGGAGACAGCAAATACGGCCAGCCCAGACCACTTTGGCCCAAGACTCAAAGTCAGTCAGTGGCTTCGGTGTGGAGGAGAGTGCAGCCTTTGGAGCTCTTGCCAAGACAGGAGCAGGGAAACAGGGCTGAGACACACTCCACCTCACCAAAAAATGCAAAGATTGCCACTCACATACCATCCAACAGGATCCAGCAGTGTGTTAAAATAACACAGTTCACAAAATGAAAGGGTGTTGATGTGACATCAGCCATGGCTTCACTGAAAGCTCACTGAAGAAAGGAGAATCCACTCAGATGAGAACTGAGTAAGAACTTGGTGAAATCCAACACCATTCCTGACTTTTTTACATGACTTGCAAACTGATATTAAAGGAAAATTCCATTAATTTGCTAAAGGCCATTTACCTTTATGCTACAGCCATCACAGAAATTGGTTTTATCAGTCATAATGATAAAAACACCCATGGTTAATTTTAGTATTCAACAACATGCTGTATGTTCTAAGCCATGAATATGAAATAAAAACAGGAATATAAATATCAGAGAAGAAAAATAAAAATGGTACTTACTTACTCATGAATTATCTACTTAGAAAATCCAATGTGCCAGCTGACAACCAACTGGAGATCCTGCGATAAGAAGACAATAGCACAATAAAAATGGGCAAAGGATGTGAAGAGATGGTTTATGGAATAATGACTCCGTTATGTAAGTACTCCATCTAATAAAATTATGTGAGGATGTCCAACCTCTGTAGGAACCTTGGAATTTTAATTAAAACAAGGCCATGTAGTTCTTCATCAAGGTAGGAAGTAGATGGTTGATAAAATTCAAATTGGTGAGTCAGCATCACGCCTGTGTACCCACTGATTCAGAATTCCAAGTAATAAAGAGGTGTGCTTTTTGAAGCACTTACTCAGTGGGTGCCAGGTGTGATGCTAAGCATTCTACAGGGACAATGCAGAAACTGAGGTGTCCGTCATGGGAGGATGGCTAAACAGATGGGGATGCATCCACCCAAAAACAGTGTAAACACAGCACTGGAGTCAGGGGTGACAAGAGAGGGTGACTAACCTGAATTGCACAGAAGGAAAAAAGTCACGAAGACTCACTCAGCCAGGCAACAAAGCTGGAACACTGGTGGCCGACTGGACGTTGTATCAACATTGTCACAGTTGATGGCCACACTGTGGTTATGTGATGAAACCAACTATCCTCAGAAAATAGATACTGGGGTATTCAGAGGTAGAGATCAGGGACACACACAACCCATTCTCTACCAGTCAAGAAAAGGAGGTCTGAATGTGCAGAGAACAGTGCTGTCAGCGATTGTGAGTGTGGATGAAAGGCACAGCGGGCTTGAATCTATTCTACCTGCTAGAAATTTCTCGTTTCAAATCATTTCCAAATAGGAAAGCATTTTAAAGGATGAGAGTAGCCTTTTACACCTGCTAATTCATTATAGAAAGACCCACTTGGCGTATTAAGTGTGAAGAGCTATCTGCAGAGCCGTCTCTCCAGCATGGCTTACCCCTGTGGAAAATGTCACACAGGTATCTAAACACACTCATAGTGCACCTGGGTGTTCATACAGACGCAATGAAACCCCAAGGTCACAGCTAGGGAGAACAGGAACTTGGAGGTTGGAGAAATTTAGCATCAGATCATGAATTATCTGGAGTAGCTCCAATTTCTTCTTAAAAACAAATTCCCTGTTTGAATTGTTTTCATTTGTAATACTGGAAGCAGGGGTGAAGATTGTGAGGGAAGGTGAGAGGCCAGCTTCCCATGGAGGTGACCAGTTAGAGGTCAAACAGGGCACAGAGGTCCATTCACAAAGAAGATAGCAAGGCACCCACAGGGGTTACAGCTGCCTGAGAGGGTCAAGATTGATCACCTGTTTCTCCCCTTTACTTTCCAATACATCCTAAACTTCCTATTATGTGCTTGTACTCCTTTGAAAATTGGGTACAAATATAAAATAAAAAGAACAAAAAAAATCCACTGCTAAAGATAGCAACGACTAGTTCAAAACCACATGTCAAGTGAAGGTGAAAACAAGAAATAGCGGGGGGGGGGTTCTTTTTCCCCAAGAAAACAGAGAGATCAGGAAATTAAAAATCCTACTTTGTGATGACAGAAACTCCAAACGTATTTAAACTAGGCATCAGGATAACTCCCTTGCACAAGCCGGCTGTTTCCACCTTTCTGTGGACTTAACTATTCACACAGGTTTCAGTACATTCTGGTCTTTATGTTTCAGCATTTATGAAACACCATCCATAAATGGAAACCCATGAAGAAATATGAGAAATACATTCCGCACATCGAGGGCTGGAGGACTGGAAACAAATTCACGACATGCATGCTTGACAAATTCCATCCTGGTCCATCATCCCCCACCATCACTGTGGGTGGCTGCACTCTGCCTCTATATTCCAGCCCTCTTCCATTGCTTCCCTTGAAATTCACCTGCATTCCCAGTACCCAGGTCCTGTAAAATCCCACCCATTCCCCAAGTCCTCTGAGGGCCACCCCTTGTCATTCTCTGGTGATCGCCTCTCCTGACCTCTCCAGGGAAGGGAAGAGGAGAGAAGCAGGACTCAAGTCACTGCTGAGCTCATATCTTGCCAGCTCCTTGGCCTTCACGACAGTCCTGACGAGGCGGGCATCTTCCCACTTCCCATGAGAACACAACTCAGAAATAAGACCCGACTCCTTGGGGAGCCAAGACACAGGCTGCTGACTTCCTGTCTCCCGTGATCACACTGTGCTGTCCACGCCTCCAGGACCACATTGACTTTGGAGAGGCAGCGACCCTCTGCCCAGCCAGGTCTTCACCCTGCACCACCAGCTCTCCACATAGGGCCAAGACTGGCTCAGCTTTGTACATAATGGATGTCTCACAGAGGGTCTGAACATTCTCGAAGCATAAGTGTTTGCTGGACAATGCCACATTTTCTACTGTGGGGAATCTCTAGCTCTCTAAAAGGAAATGAGAGCTATCTAACTAAAAACTCAGGTGCCCAGGATCTACAGTCAGTTGTCCACAAGACCCAGTGACAGTGACAGGGAGAAACATCTGCAAATGACAAAGCCAACGATGCTGTGATGTCATGTATCCAAGGGCACAAAGCATGTCACAACACAATGGGAAGAGAAAACAGTATGATCTTCAAAAACAGGCAAAAGCTTTAACAGCAAACAGTAGAGTACCTGCTTTTTGAGCACAAAGCCCTGAGTTCAAAAACCCTAGTCCCACCAAAAAAAAAAAAAAAAACAAATCTTGAACTGTCCAGATGACATCGACGGCAAATGAGCTCCATCTCCTGCCCTGACCTGGTGCTTGTTCCCAAGGCCCAAAGACACCTAGGAGAAAAATGATGTCACAATCACAGAAAGGGCACAAGAGTAACCAGGATGACTTACATTGACAAGGAGCCTTTGATCACGCTGGACCAGCCCTCACAGTTGGCCAGCAGGAACTGTGACTTGCTGCGTTTCTCACCCATCTCCTCCCACTACTTAATGAAGGTCTGACTGAAGGAATTCTCTCGGCCGTGCTTCTGCTGTCTGAAGCAACCTCCTCTCTCCTGCCCACCAGAGCTTCTCTTAAGGTTAAGGTATTTTCCCTGAGAAAGGGTATTTACTGTATCGAAGGTACAGATTATCTACAAACAACTCTTAACCTCAGTAAAGGTCGAAGAGAAATGTCAGTTCCTTGTAACACTATCTGAACACCATGAAACAACCCAGAGGACCTGAAGGCCAACACTCCGTCCACCAGGCCACTGACTCCAATGCGGAGCCTCAGGTCAAGGAGCAGCTGTCACAGGGACAAACAGTACTGGCCTCACACTTTGGGAGGAAATGTAAAGGTTCTGTAACTAACTCTGTATTCTGCCACCAAAGAGCAGGTTCTAACAAGACCTCATCTTGCTCAAGAAGCTGAGAATTTGTCTGGAAGTACACGGTAGTTTCTAATACCACCCCTAAACAGAGGGATAGACAGCAGGCCCTGAGTTTCCCCAAAGGAACCTACACCCCTTTCTTACTGCCTGGAAGGCTGCACCTCCAGGTCTCCTAGCATAGGGCTGACAGGGTTCCCAGAGCTTGACAGTGCCACTGTGGTCTGATTCTATTAATGAGGCAAAAAAAGCCTCACTCCACCCCTCCTACCCCTCACCTCACAGTGGTCACGGGAGCTGAGCAGGGGCAAACCTGGACACCACATGCAGGTTCTACTCCACAGGGCTGTGTACATGCATAGTGTGAAAGTAAACTGCGTGCACTGTCATTCCAGTACACGGCTGAGCCAGCCCCCAGGGGAACTGATCTGCCAAGGCCAGGGCCAGGAGCCCTGGTGGGGCAGACAGCCCAGGGTGGACTCCACCTCACCCTGGCCTCCTCCTCCTCCTGGACTCCACCAGAGGAGAGGACAAGGGTGAGATACAGCATTGAGAGGGACTGATTCCTCCTCAGGATGCCCCGACTTGGCTCCAGCTGTGTGGCCACACAGCAGGACTCCCCAGCCACCCCAGTGGCATCTCCTCCCTCAAATAAGTACGAGTACAAAAAAAAAGACAAACAGAGCATCTTTTTTAAGACGCCTCATGCTCAGCTGAATGGAGCCTGTGACAACTACAGAGTCAAGGTTCCTCAGCACTCAGGATGCCAGTGTCACATGGAACAGAAAACAAGGTTCATGAAGCCAAGGAGCAGGGGAGATGGACAGATGTGGTTACTGACCCACAGCGATAGGACTGGGCTGAGGTTGTGCAGGGAGGAGTCCGAGAAGAGCCTTCAGGAAGTGTGAAGACTTGCTGTCAGTGTGGGATCTGTCAGTTTACCAAAAATAATGTCTGCTTCTATGGCTACTTTAGTGACAAGAAAGAAAAGAAAACCAGAGAGACCAAACCTGTCTTTCACCTTTCCTGAAAATGACCAAAAGCCAGAAGTGCCCACATGGTGGACAGTGCTCCAGGGTGCCTCCCCTGAGCACCAGAAGCCAGCACCATCAGATCGCTGGGAGTCTCTGAGAGCCAGGTTTCAGCCTCGTGAGATGCTATTGAAAAATTACAGCAAGGTGGTTCCCCTCCCCCAGGAAAAAAACACATAGCCATTTTAAAAGTTAAGTCACGCAATTACCCATTTGAAATAAGCCTGGAATGAGAACCAGCTTCTCGGCTTCCCGCCCTATCCCCCACAGCAACTGCTTCCCTGGACTCTGTGCACGGTGTATGGGACAGCTGCTGTCTGTGTGTCCATCTTCTGATGAATGGTGCTCATGAGGAGAAAGGTAGCATGCTGCCTGTGGTCACATCTGCGTGCACAGAGAACTTCCCAGGGCACACACACGAGGCTCCTCACAGCTAAGTGACGGGTGAAGGAAAAGCTTTCAAAAATGTCACAATTTCTAAATCTTAAGATAGATCATTCTTTCAAGAACAGACAGAAGCAATGGCATCACAGGAAAATCCAGCAGGGCAGAGGACACATGTAGCAGCTGCTGGTTTGGGGCTATGCCCCACGGTGGCCAGCTTCCACAGTGGCCAGCTCCAGCGCCAACGTGAAGTCACCAGCACACAACACGGAGAGGACACAGCAGGGCTTCTGAGCATGCAGAGGCTGTAGGAGATGACCCCCTTCCCCACTGAGCCCAAGGAAGACCCTGGACACTAATGAATGGGGCAGGGATCTAAAAAGTGAAGGTCCCACCCTCCTGGATGGTCAAAGTTCAAGGACAGATTTGTCTGTCAGGCTTCCTCCATGTGGGAGATAGGAGCCAGTGAGTTCTGGTTTGGGCTGTTCCTGGGGACACTGGACAAAGGATCAGAGCCCAGGGGCAGGTATCACAGCTGCCCAGAAGGCCTCTCTATCCAGCACACTCATCCCGGGTCCACCCTCGTGGACACAGAAGAAGAGGCCACAGAACCTCAAGGAGGCTCAGCAGTTGCTGGTCCACATCCAAGACGCCATGGTGCTCTCCAGGCACACTTCAACTTCCCATGGACCTGTTAGGTCAGGTTTTCAAACAGAAAAAAAAAGGCACTATGATCCTGTGAAAGTTATTCCTGCCCCACATGGATTATCACACTTGGGTTTTGTTGTTTGTTTGGCCTTGTGCTTGCTAGGAAAGTGGTCTACCACTCACCACACCCCCAATCCACAGGGGTTTTTTTATATGGTATATAGTTAGCACTGGTCTTCACAGACGTCTATCCACATGTAGAATTCAGAAAAAACTATTATACATGCCCCTGCACCATTTCAGGGTGACTCTAAAACTCTTCTCCATGATTTTAATAGCGGCAAAGGACATAAAACCTTCTGTAAGAGTCATTTGACATTTAAATTTATTTATTTATTTATTTTTTACTGTTGTGTTGGGGGTATGTTGTGACATTTACAAAAGTTCTTATACTATGTCATCGTTGAATTCACCCCCTCCATCATTCTCCTTTATCCCCCTCACTTGACATTTTTGAGATAAAATTGTTACATAATCCGTTTAAATGTATCAGCTGGAATCTAAACACCTTACCAATAACCATTCATTTAAAAAATGTGAAACATCTATCTTAAATGGCCCAAAGTAGGACATTATTCATTTTTGCCCTTTCCACTGTTCCTCTCAGAGCTGCATCCTACTGCACAGAGGTGTAGGTTTGGAGGGCTTTCTCTCTCTCTCTCCCTCTCTCTCTCTCTCTCTCTATATATATATAGATAGATAGATAGATATACATATACATATACATATACATATATACATATACACACATGTATGTAAAAGCAAAATTGATGTTTTAGTTTCCTGTGACAGGTTCTATATGATATAAAAAAAATTCTATTTGACTAAATTATCACCACCCTTACAGGTGATACTCAAATGTGAACCTGTTATCAGTGTGGATGGATGAGTATCAATGCAACCATTAAAGCTGAATTGAAGATCATGTCTTAAGAAGAGGGATGGAGATCCCCCAGTCATTAGGGCACTTGTGGATAAACACTGCTCTTTAGTGCAAGGAAACGGCTCAGTGTCCCTGACTTGTGAGATGAGCCTTGGGGGCACTGGTACAGAAAGCAGCACAGAGTTTGCCATGGCAGCTACCCTCCATTCTCTGAGCCCTTCAGAAATCAGTGAGTATCCTTCACTTGAAATATGGGTGATGATTAGCTGATCACACCATGGTACCCTGTTTCGATCATGTTGAGAGCAGGAAATTTGAAGCTAAAATAGTACTAGTTGCTCCTTGGCCCCTGACTTTGTGGACAGCAAGACCACTCTCAGATGGCCCTCAACTCACTGACCCTCACACCCGGCCTCACCACCACGAGAAGCAGACGGGAGGGTGACGAACAGCTTTCTCTCAGGAGGGGGGTGGGAAGAAAGAAGAAACCACAGGAGTTCAGCTCAATCATCTTGCAGGATAACCTAGTTGAGGAAGAAGCACAGGTGAGAGATCCAGGAGCACATCTCCTTCAAACCACCTCACCACGGCCTGTGCAAAACCCCCAACGTGCCGCTGAGTTGAGCACCTTCACAGAGGGACGGTGACGGTGTAAATAAAGTCCTCTGCATACTCAGATGTTCAGACAAGTACACCTGGCTTCTGAACCCAGCTTTTAAAACTCAGAAAGGAGTCATGTGCTGTTTTCCTATGTATATAATATTACGGGATAACTTTAAAACATGAAAATGAAAGAAATGCTAGCATGTATTTTAATTCCCTTAACCTTGCTCTTGCTCTGAAACAAGTTTCCAAGGAAACAGAGTCACCTTCTGCAGTATGTCTCAGAAAAGAAAAGTCTGATTTTAGCGTATCCCAGAAGACAGACAGACTTGACTAGTATTTGGAGTAAGGAGGCTGGGGGGTTATAGAGAAGGTTTGCAACCAGTTAAACTTGCACAGCTGATTATTTCAAGGAGTGGCAGGCTCTTTACTACAGGGGATCTCTCAGCTTCTTGTTCCTTCAACATCAGAAGCTCCCGTCAAGTGCAATGGCACAGGGCTGTCTTCATTCCACCTCCAGGACCAGGCTGCATAGCGACAAGCTGCTTCTGAGCCCTGTCGTGGATGTGACATCTGGAGTGGGCCCCTATTTCTTGTCTTCTGACCACACACAAGGACACACACGTGTAAACACCATGGAAGATATTACCTCATCTTAGGGTGTTTTAAGGCAGCAGTGGCACTTGGCAGGTGACTATCTCTTGTGAATTAGCACACTGAAAACAGCACAATTAGGTGAGAGCCATCTATGGACACAAACACCTGATCCAACTGGTGCTCAGGGTGAGGTATTGGGGCCTCCCTGCCCCCAGTTCTCTTCCTAAATGCCGATCTGAACTTTCCACAGCAATAACCTACCCCACATGTGTTCCTCCATTCTCATTATCCTATCATAAACTATTTTAACAAATCTTAAAATTAATTGGTGCACAGAGATTGGCAGAAAACTCATGATGGTCAACCTAAAAATATGGACTCATGAAATGACAGGCTCCCTTAATATAATATTTAGGTTCATAAATAATTCATGGTACAGCAACACAGAGTATTTGTTAATACAGTTTGTCATCAATTCCAGAGACAGTCCAAAGTCTTGTGGAGTTTAAAAGAAAAATCCAGGTTGGAATCCCATGAGGACACCATGGGTGTTGGAAGCTGACTGGAATTCCAGGAACGGAACTTGTGGTTCCTTCCTGTCTTTTGAACCATTGTAGTATTATCTTCTAAATGCAATTTTTTTTCTTTTCTAACAAAATAAACATCAGAGCACAGACCTTGGGTTAAATAATTATTGCTGCAGAAAATTCCAACAAACTTGTGGAAGGGCTGAAGTTGTGGTTCCCATAGCAACTGCCTTGCAGCCCCGGGTGGCTTCCGTGAGAATGTCTGTGTGGCTCTGAGCTCCACGGCAGGCCTTGTGCAGGTCAGCCATACGTATCACACCGGCCCCTTCTCCTTCCTGCGACGGTCTCCAAGCTCCTGTGAGCACTGTGATTTTCAGCCACTCACAGACCTAAGGAGGTGCTTGACACCCTTCACACTGAGGGGCTCTGACTCCAGCACGCTAATCACAGCATTTAGTCACAGCTGTAGTGCCTCTCCAAATGCATTCCTGTTTTCATTCATTGTTTGCATTTTCAAGCAATTAAAGCATATTTTAAAAACCTCTGAGGTGATATCAATTATTTTCTTTGAAATTCATTACGCTTCTATGAGTATCATTAGAAATCAAATCTCATTGTTAACAACACTCAAGAAATAATAAGAAAACAATGCTGAGAGTAACAAGGAATGGGGAAAATGTAAGCAAGAACTCTGAACACATTTTAATATCTAATTAAGTTAATGAATGCATAAGTGTACACTATGAGGTGTAATGTACCAAGCACTTACAGGAACAAATACGGTGAAAAGCTTAAAATCAAACGGGCAGACTGCAGTGGCCTAAGACACCACGCTTGTCCCCTTCCATGAAACCTGGACCCTGTGCAGCTGTCCAACCTCCCCAGCACCTGACACCCCACCAGGCCAATATCACTGCACCCTGCAGTGTGCCAGCTGAGGCTGTGGCAGCTTTCACAGGGTCAGGGTGGACACCCCAACCCCACAGATGGCCACAAGGCTCTGGCCTTGGTTCTTGTCCTCCCCTTCCCTTTTTGGAACCTGCTTTTCAGGTACTAAGTTACCTGAAGACAGTTTTCCACCCAACCTGTACCAACCTAAGTTCTTTTGCCTTTATAGCTCATTTGAAATCTGTAAGACCTGAACACCTGCCAGCCACTTGGACCTGGTCTCCTGAGCTGTAGCTCTGATCAGCCCAAATAAACACTGGTTGCACAGTCAGTGTTATGTCTGAGTTTCTCTTATGGGTCAACAATGCGAAGTGTTAATATAAGGAATACTAGAAATTCCTAACAGACTTACTCTTACGTAAATAAAGGCTGCTCAATAATAAAAGCAAAAATGGTATCTGTACACAATTTCATGCCTGAGCTGAAACCGAGCTACAAAATGGTTTTAAAAGATCACAAAATATACTACAACCTCATAGACAGAATGTGGTTTATCTCCCAATGCCCATTACCCTACAAGAAATTCTAATACAAGTGACTGTATCTCAGCATAAGATATACTATTGCTATATTATCAATTCTTCAATAATTTCCACTCTGGTTCAAATGAGATTCCTTTGGGTCCTCAGACAGGAATAAAGAGTCATGTGTGATGGCACAAGTCTGTAATCCCAGCACTTGGGAAGGCTGAGGCAGGAGAATCTCAAGTTTAAGACCAGCCTAGGCTACAAAGAGAGACCCTGGAGAAAGAAGAGTTGTTGGCCAAAGGACAGAAGGGCTCAGTTAGACTGGAAGAATATTTTAATGGTCTACTGAACCAGGGTGACAACAGTTAATGTACTATATATTTCCAAAACCACAAAAATATGGTAAGCTGATGAGGTGATAGAGATATTAATTGCTTAACTGACTCTTACAATATGTACATAGATCAAAGCATCACATTGGGCCCATAAATACACACAATTATTATTTGTCAATCAAAAACAAAAAAACAGGAAGTGCTAAAACAGTGCATCTTTACCAGAGAGAAATAATAACCACTGATTCTGTGAGGTGGGAGTATGCTAATTAACCTGATTTGATATTCACAATGTATATATGTGTAGCAAACCTTCACATTTACCCCACGAGATATATGCAAGTACTGTTTGCAATAAAATAAATAAAACATAAGAACAAAACTGGGGTGAGGTGGATGGCTGTGCAATTGTGCAATGAGCCTTGCCAGGCACCAGGTGAAGAGAACAATCCTGGAACAAATGTTTCCCGCTGGTGACTGAAAACTCCAGGGAGCTGAGTGTGCACGTGGGTTGGATGGCTTGTGTGAGTGCAAAGAAGGTTTAGAAGCCAGAGAGCACTACCACGCTCTTAGAAGATAAAAGATCCCCTAAACCTCATAAATTGGAATAAGGAAGGGAATAAGAGGAAATGAGGTTGTAAGGTTAGGCCCTAGTCCACTGTGATTGGAGCCTCTGTGAGAGGCAGCAGAGGCTCAGGCTCACTCCACCATGTGGGGCACAAGCCGGAAAGAGACCCTCACCAGAAACCAGCCCTGAGGCACCCCACCTCAGCCTCCAGCTTCCAATTGTGAGAAATCGAAGTCTGCTGTTTGAGCCACCTGGGCTGTGGTGTTTTGCCATGGCAGCCAGGCAGAGTAACACCAGTAACTTAGCAGACCTACCAAGAGACACCTCTCATGTTCTCTTTCACGGAACATATACAAGGACGTTCGCAGCTGTGCCATTGCTGTGGGAAAGAGTCACCTCCAAGGGAGGGTGAGTGCACATGTGTGCATGTGTATGTGTGGCATGTGTTGTGTGTCATACGTGTACATGTGATCTATGTTGTGTGCATGTGTGAACATGTGTTTGCTGTGTGCACACATGCATGCAGTGTTGCAGTGTGTGCTGTGCACATGTATACACATGTGTGAATGTGTATGCTGTGTGTGCACAAGTGTGTGTGTATGCACTGTGTGCATGTGTTCGTGTGTGTGCTGCGTATGCATGTGTGTGCACCTGTGGTTTTCTGTGTACATGTGTGTGAACTGTGTGTGCTTGCTTATGCATTGTGTGCTGGTGTGCATGTGTGTGTGTACAGTGTGGCTGTGCTGTGTGTATATGTACACGTGTATGAATGTATGTACACTGTGTGCTTGTGTGTACATGTGGGTGCACTGTGTTTCTGTGTGTGCATGTGTGCACACATATCTGTGGGCATGTGTGCACGTGTGTGTACATGTGTGCATGTGCATGCTCACATGTGTTGTGGGCATGTGTGCACACGTGTGTACATGTGTTGCCGTGTGCGCTTGCACATGCGTGTGTGTACACATATGATGTCAGGTAAGTGCATTTTGGATGCAGTGTCCTCTTTAGTTCTACATGGACATTTAAAGTAATGAGGAAGACATGCATGTTCTTACATAGAAAGCCTCCAGTATGCCCTGTGAAGTGGGGGACAAGATTGCTTACTGAACACATCATTTCACCCATGCCACAAAAAGCCATCTGCGCAGAGGAACAAGTCTGGCTAACAGCACCCACTAACCCCATGCATGCTCCTGGAATGGCCATTCCAGATGAGAAGCACTAAAGTGCAAAATGCACACTGGGTTTTGAAGTACAAAAAAGGAAAATATTTTATCAATATTTTATAACAATTAAGATATCTTAAATATAATGGTGCAACTAAAATACATTAATAAATGTGATTTTACCTGATTATTTTTAAAACTTCTTAAAATTTTGGCAATTAGCAGATTTTAAATTGATGTGTGCCTCAGGTCATACTTGCCTTGCGCATTCTGTTCAAGGCTACTCAGCGAACGGTGAGCAGCAAGCATCCTTTGTGAAGGGAATGTGCTCATGCTTTGCTCTATGTATCCAGGGGCTCCTTTAGTTTTACGCTAAGTGTGCATGACTTCCATAGTTGTTCTGCTTGTGTGCTGGGGATCACACCTGGACCTCATATATGCTGAGCATGTACTCAACCACACAGCTACACCCAGCCCCACTTGCATAATTTTTTAAACCAAGGGCCTCATTTTCATTTTGGTGGTCCTGGGGTTTGAGCTCAGGGGCTTGCAAGCCCTCTACCACTTGAGCCATGTCCCCAAGTGACTCATTTTTATTTTGGCAGTACTGGTGTCTGAACTCAGGTCCTGTGCTTGCTAGGCATTTGCTCGACACTTGAGCCACAATCCCAGCCCCCAAGTGACTTTTCAAGAAGAGAACTTCTGAAGATAATTTTTCATTCAATGTCATGAGCACTGTCACACTGGGTGGCAGAGACAGGTATTTTACTATCAAATACCCAAACCATCCAGGCTAGCCAGCATTGACAGCCTTTCATGTGGGGTTGATGCTGTCCCTATAACACACAAGTCTGGGGGTGCAACAAGCTGACAGGCCTATTTCACACCTAGTTACTGTGGGTTCAGGGCTTTGGGTAATTAGAGGGCACAATCCTGTTGGCAAAACTACAAGGGTTTCTGATGGTGTTTTTCCTACTTCACAAGGAGACCTCCCTAATAACTCTGTGGAATTTATGTCATCTAAGTGTCAGCAGGTGTCTCTCAAAAGCCTCCATAGAAAGCACTTGCACAGCGTGTCTGCATTAAAAACTCAACCTTTGAGTCTGAGCACAAAACTTTGTGGCATTTTCAAGTAGACGCGGCCAGGAAAGTAGAAACACATGATGCAGCATTCAGAGACAGTGCAGAGTGAGGCAATCCCCAGTGTCAAGAGAATGATTTTGCAAAATTACTGCTGGACCCTGACCCAGCATAGGACAACAAACAAGAGTGCAGTGCAGGGCATGGCTCCCCAGAATGGCATCGCTGCCCTGGAGTGGCCTTGTGTGCTGGGCAGCCTGCGAGGTCTCCACTGACAGTCATTGTTCTGCTTGCTTTCTGTGAAGTCCCACAATGACACAACACCTGTGTGGTCCAGGAAGTCAGGAAAACACAGCCCACAGAATGTAAGATGCTCCATCCGGGATAAGAGCCCTTCTACTTTTCAGAAAGTATAATTTCTAAGTCAGGCTTATGAATAAAATGTTATGCTTATCCCAGCCAAGAGAAATAAAAACCATCACATAAGGTCGAATGCCTGAGCCTAGTCACAGCTGCCCCACCCAGAGCTCAAGTCACAAAGCAAGCAATCCTGAAGCTGTCACATACTCCAGCATTCAACATGACCAACTTGGCAACTAAATCTCACAGCCAGAAAGAGAAGACCAACATGGAGAGAGACACCACTGGTCTTCATGGTCAAAACAGGACAGAGGTCCATGTTCAAACATTCAGAGCCCGCAGAAGGTACTTCTGAAAACACCAAGAGACACAGAAACGCGTGGCAGTCCCCAAGACGCTGGAGAGTAAATGGCTTTCCGCCTTAAAAACCTGACTTCTATAGGGAGACGAGCCCCTAGTCATCTGTCAGAGTCTTAAGTCACAGACACAAAAAAGATACAATCTCATGGATCAGGTGTACAACCTCTTCTGAGGGAGGCTGGAACACCTGAGAGGGACACCAGCTCTCCAATGCACCACAGTCCCTGGCGGGCAGAGCGCATGCATGACTGAGTTCAAGAGATGAACAGTGATTCCCAAGCTCCATGGCTCTGGTAGCTTTTACCATGGACCCAAGATGACCCCACTGCAGAGGCTTTGGCCTTTGTGGGAAGAACTGTCCTCTGTCTCACATTTGTCCCCTTTAGGTCAGGTAGTGCCCTCTCAGAAAACCGAGTTAGATCTACCAGTGCCTTCTCCATTCCAAACAGACAAATCTGCCCTTCAGCCTAGCTCTGAGCTCCAGCCCAACACAGGCAGGTTTCCAGCACTCCATCCCACAGGACACTGGTGCAGCCCTCACCATTCTATCCTCAGGGTTGGAACCAAGGAAATCCAGCTTCTAGAGTCAGAGCTAAACAGTTCCCAGTGGGAAGGGAGTTGGGACTGGGCTCTGACTTTCACCTGCTCCTCTGACAGAGTAGAAAACAAGGTCACCCTTGTCACTTTGCTGTCCACCTCCTATACAAGCAGGATGACTTCTGAATCCCCCTAGAAAGAGAACTTCATGGGAATTCTTCTATCTTGACAGGGGTCGAAGAAGTGTCTTTGCCCTGGGTTTTCTGAGAACTTGCTCATGAGTTTGGTGTCTGATTTCTCTAGGGGTCCTGTGTCCCCAGAGTCTCCTGCAGCAGGGAGCAGAGGTAGATGCTCCTCAATGTCCCCAGGCTCTGGGGGGAGGTGGAAGGCCCTGGGTTCTGCCTTTGCTGGCAAGATGCTTCCCCAGTGAGAGATGCTTCTGAGAGTTTGTTCCCTTGAATTTCACTCTGAATGGGCCATAAAGGTTCCTCTTGGCTCCCTCCTAGTGGGATCCAGCTGCTGGCGGTAATGAGCCTCAAATCCATCCTCTCCCAGAGAGCTCTCTACGGAAGTCACGAGGACCTTCTTCACATTCCACAGTTGATCTGGATCCTGGGTTGGCTGCTTTCCAGCTTTGTGACCCCAACAACCCAAGTCCAGCCCCAATCCAGGGGTTCTTGCCCTCCATGTGCCCACAACATCCTAGCTGGGCTCTTACAAACACTGTGCATCATTTTCTGTGCATGAAAATTAATATGATGACCAGGAATCTTCTGAGAGATGGTGAATTAGCACCTGAATGAATTCAGAGACTGAGAAAAAAATAGAAAACCCAGAAGTAGGCCCAAAACCCAGAAGTAGGACCAATTGGCCAACAAACTATAAACTCATACATTCAACTCTTATCAACTGTTAAACATTTGAGAACAATCAGTCTCCCAGATCAGATGCCCAATGGGGGTGGTCAGGCAGAGGGAGAGAATTGTGTGCAAGAGGTGTGAAGCCTGAAGCTACCATGGGACTTGAGTCCGAGACTGGCCCTGGAGAGGATGAGGGGCCCATGACCTGGCACAGTCCTGCTACTGGAGACATACACATATGTAAATCTGCAGGATTTTTTATTTATTTTAATCAACTTGCAGCCTATGACTGAGAATCCAATGGTGTCGAGAGACCACCTTGGTTTCTTGAGTCCATTTCTATTGGGACCAAATAAACAACCCACTGCCCCCACCTTGCAACGATGCTGCTCTTTTCTTTGTGTAGAACGGTATGTCTTGCCTTGCGGTACAAATGCTCTTGAGTCGTTTTCTAGGAAGCATCCAGAACAACTGATGATACCTGGTCTCCTTGGAAACAGAGCTGGTGTGACCTTCCTTTCAGCCAGGAGCCCTGCAGAACCTCTGTGCTTGATACCCAGCACCAAAGCACACACAGAGCCACCACACCAAGAATCAGAGGTTGTCTGTCATAAACGAGAAACATGTCATGGGTAACACTGAGTCAACTCGATTGCAGTATTTCTGGTGCTAACGCTAAGGTCTTAAATGAGTCTTACACCAATAAACTTTAAAGCAGATCTGTATTCAAATAACAGGACTTCACAATCGTAATCTTAGACAAGAAACAGCTCTGAGTGCTGGGCTCCTCTGTAAAAAGGAGAGGAATGACCCATTCAGACACACCTGCTTAGAAGATGCTGTGGCAGTGAACACCCCAGCTGCACGGTCTTGCTTATAAATACAGGGCTTACAGAAGCCAAGAGACCTAGTCTATGGCTCAGAAGCTTTTTCTCATGCAAATCCAGCAACTGTAACTCTGGCTTGCCAAGCATTTCGTGATGCTCAAAACCACTCGACTAATCCTCTGGACAGTACCTATAAATTCAAAAGATTTTAAATGAAACCACTTCCTGTTTTTAACTCCAGAATAGTTACATATGCTTTTATGAGTGACTCCACCAAAGCACGGGAAACCACACCTGATTGTGTATAACTAAACACAATGACCACTCCATTTGTATAAAGATAAGACTTGCATGCTACCTGGATTTTAACCAGCATTGTGGAATGCACCGTGTCCTCCAAAAATTCCTATGTTGAATCACTAGCCCCCAAAGTGACTACAACTGCAGACAGGGCTTTAAAGAGGTAATTAAGGTTAAATGAAGCTATAAGGCTGAGGCTAAAATCCAATAAGGCTGGTGTCCCTATAGGAGGAGGAGATCAGGACACAGACACACAGAGGGACGACCACATGAAGGCAAAGAGAGGAGACAGTGTCTACAAACCAAGGAGAGAGGCCCCCGGAGGAACCAGCCCTGCCATGTGTGAGCTCGAGCTTCCAATATCCAAGGCAGGAGAACAACTGTGTGTTCTTATGAGGTATTACACCCAGGTAAGAAGAAACATAGATACCCCTCTATGTAACACAAACTCGTGGGCAAGTCTGCCTACTGCAACCAACTGTGTATCAAGAACAAATGAAATTGAGAATTATGAACTAAATTTTAATTTGAAAAAAGTCATCAATTTTGTTCTCATTTTTAATTAAGTTAATATCAAATCTGTTCAAATTGCTAAACAAATTAAAAATCATTTGAAAAGAAACCACCATCAAAAGAAACCTCTAACAAAAGGCAGTTGTACTTAAAGAATCAAAACAGAATTCTTTTATGTTCTGATAAAAAGATGGAAAAGCCTTTGTATGCCCATGCATCTGCAACCTTCGCCCCTGAGCTGGAGGCCGGCAGAAGGAGGCTGGTAGACAGTAGAGGACGCCAGCTGTGCACCTGCCATGCTGCCACAAGTGCAACCACCAAGCCAGGTACAGGACTATCCTCCAAAACCCCACCCCCATCCCATGGTGACAAGGTGCTTCCAAGGTTACCACAAAGCACAAGTAACTAAGCACCAAACTTGAAAAAGCTGACCTGTAAATAAGCAAATTAGTGTGTTAAAAACAAAAAGGCAAAATCAGTATCTTTAAAGTTGGCTTGAGCAAATGCAGTGCCTGGTATCACTTCTTAATTTTACTGTGATAAGAGAGACCCTCTGGCACCAGCCATCCTGCACCCATCAGTGCACAAATCCTTGCTGCTGGCTACAATGCAGTGCTGGACAGCACCTCTCCCAGCCTGGTCATCTTGCTTGACTGAAACCTTGTGCCCACTGGTCAGGAGCTCCCCGTTTCCTCCCTCCCATTCCTGAGCAACCACCACTCCACTCTGACTCTACAAGTGCAACCACTTCAGATCACCCCCCTGTGCAGGTCACACAGCATCTGTCTTTTTGTGGCTGGCTCACTTCACCTAGCACAATGCCACTTCAGATGCCACTTTGTCACCCCATCTTCTTTATTTCTCAGGATCCTCAGATTAACTGATCTTGGTTCTTGGTGGCCAGGCATGGCAGAAGACTTGCCATGTGGTGCCTGAGTTACAGGAACCAAAGTCATCTGCCAGCAGCACCACCTGCAACCAAGCCAGTGGGAAGGGGAACACAGAGGCCCTTTCCATGAGATTAGCTTGTACTGTGCTCTGGCAGAGATGAGAGGTCACAGAAGACAAGGTAGGAACCATCAGAAGCATTCTACCTCAATTCAGAAGCGGGGCTTCCTCGGCCTGGAGACACAGAGGGAGGGTGGGAGAAGAGCCTCATGACTGTTTTCTAACAGTTTTCATGTGGGTATGATCTGGTAAGTGTCAGTAAAGGGCTGAGGATGGATCTTAGTGGTGAGCACTTGTCTAGCACGCACAAAGCCCTGGGTTCCATCTCCAACACAACAAAACCCAAAAACAGAAACAAAATAGTCCATAAAGAATTCATAAGTATCATTTAATAAGAATAAGGTTTTTCCAATGTTCTTAATATCACATTCCAGAAAATATATAAATATATCATGATCCATATTCCTAGTAATAGCAACATAATAGTAACATACAGACATGCACTACACAATGACATCCCAGCCATATGATGGTGGCCCCCTGACAGTATATTGGAACTTGGACAGGAATGCATAGCTGAAGAAGAGAATAGGGGAACAAACAGAAAACTCAGCCAGGCATGGTGGTACACATTGTAATCCCAGCTACTCACTGCTCAGGGGGTAGAGGGCTAAGCATGATCATGGTCTGAGGCTGGCAGAGCAAAAGCAGGAAACCCTACCTGAAAAACAAACTAAGAGCAAATGGACTGAAAGTGTGGTGGAGCATTTGCCTGGCAGGCACAAGTGCTAGAGTTCAAACCCCAGTACTGCCAACCAACAACAAAAAAAGAACCCAAGAAAATTCAGTGGAGGGTTTAGCAGAAGCTCTTATAGACCCTCAGCAAGCTCCTTCCAAATAGTGACCACATGACACAATGCCAGAGGTTTTAGGAGAGAGGGGTGGTCCTGGTGCTCTTCTCTTTCAAGCCAACTATGAAGAATAAAGGAAGCAAACTCAGCCAGCCAGCAGAGCCTGCAGAGAAGGGTTGAACTCACCTCAAAAGAGCCTTAGGACCCTCAGAAGGGACTCCCGAGGAAGGCCTCTCATCCCAGCAGGTGACATCCCAGCAGGTGTCAGCGTTCAGTGGGACGCAGTGTGGAGGGAGGATGGGGCAGTGGCTGACTGTGACCTGTACAGCCCTTAAATGTATGTGTGCTTGTGTCTTACAAAAAAGTTTAAAAAGTAAAAACTGAAATCAAATAGAAGAAAAACTTATTTATGGGATAAAGATATAAAGAAAAATGTGTTTGTGTTACTGCAAGAGTCAGATCCTGTTAAATTTTTATTAGTGTGCATTAATTGTACAAAAAGGTTTCACTGCAACATTTACAAACACATCTACAATGCACTTTGATCAAGTTCACCTCTCCATATTACCCTTTCTTGACTCCTCTCTTTCCCCTACCCTTTTTAGCAGTTTTTAGTGGGTTTCATTACCCGGTTTTCTTTATTATTTTTTGGTGGTACTGGGATTTGAACTCGGGGCTTGCCATTTGTTAGACAGGTATTCTATACTTTAGCCATGCCCCAGCTGTTTTTATACATATATAGATATAACATACTTCAGTTATATTCACCCTCCGGGACCCTCTCCTTTCTCCACTGCCAAAAATTTTAGCAAGTTTATAAAGTAAATGAGTGATGGTAATCCAAGGATAATTTATTATTGAAGAAAGACCAGCATTTTTGTTATACATTTAGTGAAGACCATGGGTATGGTTGTGTTTAATGTCTACAGGTGTGCAGAGCCACAGGTATGGCATTTAACATCTGCAAGTGTGCACAGCCACATCTAGCCTTTCTATTAGCTCATTTGTCACTCACCCTGAGCAAGCTGCTTTCTGCAAGCTCCACACATGGTAGGTGCCCTCCACAGGTGCAGCATCTTTTATCCTTTGTGCTGTGTTGTCGCTGTCCCTCTTTTATGTTTAAATATATTTAGGTATTGAAACCTTTAGCATGTAACATGCTGCACATGTTTGCAGCCTAGGGGAGCAATGAGTGCACGGTCTACTTTGTGAAAGGAAAGGTGCTGCTTGTGCCACAATGACATCGCCAATAGCAGACGTGCTGGTCAGGATGTGTACCTGTGGTTAAGATGCACAGTTATAATTTGAAATCAAGAAGTTCACACTGTGAGAAAACAACACAGAAACCTCTCAGCACACGTGGGCATGTGTCAGTTACACTTACACAGTGTTCGTGTTCCTGAAAGCGGAAGGCCAGACTTCCCTTGACACCGCCCCAGACTGTATCTGGCATGCCTGGCTTTGTGTAGCTCACTCAGGAAGAACTGTCTGCACCCTGCCTTCCCTCTCACTCCCCAAAGACACTATCAGAGCAATGACCACCAAGGCTATGTGTGTCTAGGCCACATTCAGACCCACAGGACTTTTGTCTGCTTTGTCTGTTTTTGAAACAACACAAACAAGCTGTCAGTAATGAGAACAGTGTGCTGTCTCAGTGACACCAGAAAGAAACTAAACAGTGGCTTTCTTTAAGAGAAAAGAAAGAAAAGTGCCACCAGCACCTACCAAGACTCACTCAGAGGCAGCTGCTGGTGGCACTGATGTGGAACCAGAGTATTGTCCCTGCAGCCACTGTCCCTCTAGATGGCCCAGGGTTGACACCCAGTGCCTGCTGGCCATAGCCTTCGAACACCTGGGTTGTTCCTCGACATTTTGCACCCTCACCTCACGTGCCTCTCACCATAAGCAAATTCCAGGGAAAACACAGACAGGTTTTCATGTTAGGTGCTTTGGAGAGGTCTTAAGATCCAGGGGAAAGCAAGCAGTATGGCAAAACAAAGGGAGCTCTGAAGTCAAACGAACCTGGATTTCATTTCTCTCTCTGCCATTCCCCAGCCTGCGACCTTGACCTCAACATAGGAAGTGAGGGTGACACCACCTGCTTGTAGGTCACTCTGGGTGTTGCCATCACTTGCTCCCGTGTGTCACTGCACCACAACTGCAAGGACTTGTGAAGTAATGGTGCAAAATGGGGCATAGAGTAAGAGGCAGGGCAGCCCCTTATCCATGGCTTCACCTTCTACAGATTCAGTTACCTGTCTTCAGTCTAAAATACTCAGTGGGAAACCAGAAAGTTTCTGAATAACTTCAGTTTTAGGTTACCAAGAAGTATGATGACTTTCACACCATCCTGCTGGGCCCTGCAGGACGAATCAAAAACGGTACCTGCCCCTCGTCACCAAGGAGCCATCTCTGTTACCAGACTGACCTCTGCAGCACCAAGGTGACTGTTCAATCTCCCCATGGGTGTCCTGACATTATGTCACATGCCCCAGCTGTCACCTCACTCAGTCCATCACACAGGCACTGCATTCCCCCACACCATCAGGAAGGAGAGGAAACACTAAGAGGAAGAGAGAACACATTATTTTCCTTAATGATTAGTTGTTGGTGGTCTGCTGATGAAAGAAATTAGCCTAACTTACAAATTTAACTTTATCACAGGCCTGTGTGTACAGTAAAAGACAGTACATCTGGGTCCAGTATTACCCATGATTTTAGAGGCTTGGGGAGGAATCCCCTGCAGATGAGATAACAAGAATCCCTTAAAACCCAGAAACAGCTATTGATCAGCCCAAGAACACTGGGTCAGGGGGATGGGACCTACCTCTGTCTTGTTTAATGCAGCCACTTATAGCAACCAGGTTGACGCTAATGAGGTAAGCCAACTTGTTCACTGTGACCACGGATAAGGTGCTTTTCCCCAGTGATCAAGACAATAGCCAAGGGAGGCCAGGCACAGTGGCTCACGCCTAAAATTCCAGCTACTTGAGAGACAGAGATCGAGATTTGAGGTCAAAAGAGTTCATGATATCTCATCAAAACCCAAAAAAGGTGAGCATGGTGGTGTGTGCCTGTCAACCCAGCTACGTGGGAAGCATAAAATGAAGGATCAAGGTTTAGGTTGTCCTGAGCATAAATGCAAAATCCCATATCTGAAAAAAACCTAAAGCAAAACAGGGCTGGAGGTGTGGCTCAAGTGGTAGAGGACAGAGGCCCTGCCTACATAGCACAAAGCCCTGAGCTCAACTCTAGTACTTGTGGGGGAGGGGGAGGGGGGGAGAGGAAGAAAGGGAGAGGAGGGGAATGGGGAGGGGAGGGGGGAGAGAGAGAGAGAGAGAGAGAGAGACCGACAGCAAGCCAAGGGGAGACCATCACAGGAGCAGAGGAGTCCTGCCCATGCACAGCAGACCGGCAGCCCCAGGCAGCAGGCACTGTGTCAGGAAGACGGCACAGCAGAGACCTGCAGAGAAGCAGCAGGAGAGGGATGGTTCCTAGCAAAGCAGAGAGACTCAAGTGGACCAGGAGATGGTGAGCATGAGAAGACCCAGAGAACACAGGGTCAAGAGCAATTGTCACCCTCCAGTGACAAGAAGTCACTCTGGGTAGATAGGTGCGGCCAGTGCAGAGGCTGTGGCAAAAATCAAAACTGACCCAGGTTTTAAGTGAGGGAAGTTAAGGTCACACGGAACAGTCAGGCCTTGCTGACTGACAGGAAACCTCCACCATCAGGACCCTGCCTTGAACACAAGTCCTAGCGTTCCATCACCACATCTGCAATCACTCACCCATCAGTCAAACGTCAGTCGTCCTTCTCCTCTTGTCTGTCCCCAGCTAGCTTCTGGGTGTGTAACTTCAAGGCACCATGGACAGTGTTTGAGTCCAGGGCAGGCAGGAAGAATCCCCAAGACCTTCTGTGGTGACAGACTTAGTTTATCTGGTGCACACAATATTTCATGTATAATATTAGAGTTGGTTTCAAAGGACACACATAATTTTGGGGGGTAGTACTGGCATTTGGACCCAAGGCCTTATGATTGCCAGGCAGGTGCTCTAGCACTTGAACCATGACCCCAGACTTTTTTGCTTTAGTTATTTCTTGAATAGGGTCTCACGCTTTTGCCCAGACTGGCCTGGACAATGATCCTCCCTGTCTCTACTTCCCGGGTGGCAAGAATAACAAGCGAGAGCCACCATGTCCGGTTCATGGTTATTCTTTCAATTACAAGAAATGGAAAGGCCCCCTGAAATGGTCTATGTGCCACCAAACTGCAAGAAACACTAAGAAACATTGTTTCCAGAACTCCAATAAATCAGAAATTGTGTACTTCAATCATTTAAAACCTAAGGCACAGAAGAAACCACAAATGCCAACACATCGTTCTTAAAAACCTCACCTGCCTTAGAAACGGTATCTAGTTGTTAAAAACGACAGGAGTGAGGCAGAGCCTGCAAGAAAGACAGCTCTACTACACTGGCTCTCACAGGACCTGAGGCACTGGGCATCTTCTTACGCTTTCACGGAGCTAAAATAGCCATGAGATAGATTTTACCGTTTTATCCGTTGTTGTGTACACAGTCCTCGGCCTTGAGCATGTTCAGAACATGCCACCATCACCACCAGTCTTCTCCTTAAAGTATCAGCGGACAGGCTTCGCACACACACAAGAGGACGCAAACAGAAAATCCACCGGAACACCGGTTTCCACGCAAGAGACAAGGAACAGCACCGAACCTGGCCTGGGTCCCAGCCTCCGCTCACCGGTGATGTGAAAAGTTCACACCACGCAGCCCAGGCCTGCCTGGCCTCCTCACGTCAACAGGAAGACATGCTGCTGCCCTGGCAGCAAGAACTCAGTGTTCACAGCTACTCCGAGCGTCTCTCGTCAGTGACAAGCCAGAGCACAAAGTCCTGGAGTCACCCGTGCCTTCAGATGGCTGTCACGCAGGCTCCGGCTCCCGCCGTGCCCTGCTCCACTTGAGAGGAGAAACGCTGCTTGTGCTGCCGTACCGAGGTCCTCCTCAGCTGGACAAGTGGCCACGTGGTTACAATAACTGCACCGGGAGACCAAGCGAAGCTCTCCTGGCTTTGTTTCTCGCTCTTCTCCTACGCGCTGAGATGTTGAGTCTAGACCACCTTACTCAGGGGCCTTCTAAACGCCTAATCCCACAAGGTAATCAACTGCACACGTGCCGGGAGTGCTCATGGCTCACGCGTCACTAGGGGCCGACAAAGAAGAGCTTGTCACCCGGCAGCTACCTACCTGTGGAAACAGAAGCTCTACCAGAGTAACTATGGGGGATGACGGATGGATCGATGGATAGGCAGATAGACATGGATGGTGGATAGACAGGTAGATACATACATGGATGGATAGGTGGATAAATAGATAGTAGATAGATGATAGATGACAGACAGACATGGATGGATGGATAGGTAGGTAGCTACATACATGGGTGGATGGATAAATAGATAGTAGATAGATGATAGAAGAAAATAGAGATGATGAATAGAGATATTAACTTAATTTTTAGTTTTTTCAAAAACGGGTCATGCCTGGCTTATTGTTTCAGATGTGGGTCTAACTTTTTGCCTGGGCTCGCCTTGAACTTTGAGTTCCACCACCCAAGCAGCTAAAATTCTAGGCATGTGCCACCAGGCCCAACCCTCTCTGACCATTTTTAATTGAGCTGTTTGTCCTTTTATTGTTGAGTTGTAGGAATTATATATACGTATATATACATACATACAAATATATATATATATATGTATATATAGTTTTTTTGGTGGTACTGGGGTTTGAACGCACGGTCTTGCCACTCCACCAGCCTTTTCTGCTTTAGTTATTTTTAAAAAGGGTCTTGTGTTTATTTGGTTGGTTTCCCTGGGCTAGCCTGAGACTGCTCCCACTTATGCTTCCTGCCTGGGATTACAGACAGGTATCACCACTGCCCAGCTTGTTTTTGTTGAGATGGGGTCTCACTAACATTTTTGCCCAAGCTGCCTTTGAACCGTGATCCTCCTGATCTCTGCCTCCCAAAACCTGAGATTATAGGCATGAGCCACCACACCTGGCTCTACATTCTTAATATTAAGTCCTCACCACATGTGATCTACAATGTTTTCCTTCATTCATGAATTGTCTTATTCTCTTCACAGCGTCTTACTTATGCTTGAGTTTTTCTCAAACATAAAGAAAATCCAAGCTGAGTGCAAATGGTGACTCATTTATTTTATTTTATTTTATTTTATTTTATTATCATGTCTGTTTTTGTGGCAGTACCATGCTGTTTTTTTCATTATTGCTTTGTAATATAGTTTGAAGTCAGGTATTGTGATAACTCCAGCATTGTTCTTTTGACTGAGTATTGCCTTGGCTATTCGTGGCCTCTTGTGTTTCCATATAAATTTAACAGTAGATTTTTCAATCTCTTTAATGAATGTCATTGGAATTTTGATGGGAATTGCATTAAACATGTAGATTACTTTGGGGAGTATCGACATTTTTACTATGTTGATTCTACCAATCCATGAGCATGGGAGATCTGTCCACTTTCTATAGTCTTCCTCAATCTCTTTCTTCAGAAGTGTATAGTTTTCCTTGTAGAGGTCTTTCACATCTTTTGTTAGGTTTACACCTAGGTATTTGATTTTTTTTGAGGCTGTTGTAAATGGAATTGTTTTCATACATTCTTTTTCCGTTTGCTCATTGTTAGTGTATAGAAATGCTAATGATTTTTCTATGTTGATTTTATATCCTGCTACATTGCTATAGCTATTGATGATGTCTAGAAGCTTCTGAGTAGAGTTTTTTGGGTCTTTAAGGTATAGGATCATTTTGTCTGCAAATAGGGATATTTTGACAGTTTCTTTACCTATTTGTATTCCTTTTATTCCTTCTTCTTGCCTAATTGCTCTGGCTAGGAATTCCAGTACTATGTTGAATAGGAGTGGAGATAGTGGGCATCCTTGTCTGGTTCCTGATTTTAGAGGGAATGGTTTCAGTTTTTCTCCGTTAAGTATAATGCTGGCTGTAGGTTTGTCATATATAGCTTTTATAATGTTGAGGAACTTTCCTTCTATTCCTAGTTTTCTTAGAGCTTTTATCATGAAATGGTGTTGGATCTTATCAAAGGCTTTTTCTGCATCTATTGAGATGATCAGGTGGTTTTTGTCTTTGCTTCTGTTAATGTGGTTTATTACGTTTATTGATTTTCATATGTTGAACCACCGCTGCATCCCTGGGATGAAGCCTACTTGGTCGTGGTGAATAATCTTTTTGATGTGTTGCTGAATTCGGTTTGCCATTATTTTGTTGAGGATTTTTACGTCAATGTTCATTAAGGAGATTGGCCTATAGTTCTCCTTTTTGGAGGTGTCTTTGCCTGGTTTTGGGATAAGTGTAACACTGGCTTCATAAAATGTGTTTGGCAGTTTTCCTTCCCTTTCTATTTCGTGGAACAGTTTAAGGAGGGTTGGTATCAGTTCTTCTTTAAAGGTCTGATAGAATTCAGCAGAGAATCCATCAGGTCCTGGACTTTTCTTTTTGGGGAGACTCTTGATTGCTGCTTCAATTTCATTTTGTGTTATAGATCTATTCAGGTGATTAATATCCTCTTGATTCAGTTTTGGATGATCATATGTATCTAGAAATCTGTCCATTTCTTTAAGATTTTCAAATTTATTTGAATATAGGTTCTCAAAGTAGTCTCTGATGATTTCCTGGACTTCCATGGTATTTGTTGTTATCTCCCCTTTTGCATTCCTGATTCTACTAATTTGGGTTTTTTCTCTCCTCATTTTAGTCAGGTTTGCTAGGGGTCTATCGATCTTGTTTATTTTTTCAAAGAACCAACTTTTTGTTTCATTAATTCTTTGTATGGTTTTTTTGGTTTCTATTTCATTGATTTCAGCTCTTATTTTTATTTATTTCTCTCCTTCTATTTGTTTTGGGATTTGCTTGTTCTAAATGGTGACTCCTAAAACACACCTTTGGCCACCGGGACTGCACCTGGCTTTACCATCCTCCTTACTACTGGCTAGAAAGAAGATGAGAGGGTAGGAGCCCCAGCATCCATCTTGATGAGAGGAAGACACAAGTTAAGGGTGGGAGAGCAAGGTGAGAATGGAGCATCACATAGCTTTGGCCCTTGTTTTTATTATAGGAAAGTTAATTTCTCTCTTTAAGGCACTGTCATCTCAGGACTTGTATGGGGATGCTGGAATCTAGGCTGATATTCACCTGTCCCTAAAAGCCAGTGTGTCAATTAGGTCCACTGAGTCAAATACTAAGTGCTTGGCAAACAGCTTTCACCTATTTCCACGTGGTCGCCACGCTGCAGCAAACACTTAGCAAAGAAAAATAAGGTTTTCTCAAGTGCAACACTTAAAATGTACAGATTACCAAACCATTTTAGTCCTAGTAGGGCCCTTGAAAACATGTTTTTGCAATGGGATAAAATTTCAAGTACACTTGTACACCAAGCCACTGTACGAAAGACAGACGAAAGCAGAGAAACCGGACTGAAACCCTGATGAAGACTGGCTGCTCCCACTCAGTATGGCTCCTCCCTGCGGTGCTGGGGCATTATTAAATCTTCCTAGTGCAGTTCCAGCTCTCCAACAGGTGTCTCTCTACCACCAGCCACTGTCAAGTTACATGACTCATGGTCTCGGCTTCACGGAGCCCATCCTCATCACTGAGGGCCCCTCCTTCCCTTTGCTTTGAGTAGGTTAGACCTTTATTTCCAGGTGAGATTTAGTATACGTTTTTAAGTGTTGGGGTTAATATTTGGGCTAGAGCCATGACTTTCAGTCCAGGTCCTGCTTAGGCCTATAGGGACCTGCTGCCTGCTCCCCAGAAGGGTGACCCTCATCTCCTACCACCCCAGCCATTCTGTAGTGCTTGCACCTAGGTTACTGTGGTGTCGAATCAGAAAACTAACTGGTCAGCAACACTGGGCAATTGTTATTATGAAAGACAAAGTACTCAATGTGGCCCTACAGGGATGAGGTCTCAGGTCCCACCAATTCTCCCAGCTCTTGTTCCAGAAGAAACTCAGATTGTTTCTCTTGGGTTTTTTGTTTTTGTTTTTGTTTTTTGTGGTACTATGGTTTGAACTCAGGGCCTACACCTTGAGACACTCTACCAGCCTGTTTCTGTGATGGGTATGTTTGAGATAGGGGCTTGTGAACTATTTGCCCAGGCTGGCTTTGAACTGCAGTCCTCCTGATCTCTGCCTCCTGAGTAGCTGGGATTACAGCATGAGCCACCGGTGCCTGGCTGATTGTTCTTTAAACACTAAAGTGACATACATATGTAAGTTCTGCCCTCATCGCTTCTCCTGGGTGGATGGAAGCATTCACAGGAAGTAAGAAAATTACCGAGTAAGGATTTTTGAAAAGACTCTTGATAGAAGTAATTTCTCTAAATTGGAACTAAATGAAAATGTCGTGGTACACGCTGCCTCATCTCTCTGCCCCTCGGATCTGAATCCACACCTCTCTGCCGACACAAAGTCACAGGGGTGGCAGTGACTGACTAGGACAGCAGGACAGACCCCGGAGCTCCACATGGACAGACGTCATGGTGTTGGGAAGAAGGAGTCATGACTCAGTACCTCTCCAACACATGTAAACTGCAAAACTCAATCTGTTACAGATTAGGAAGCCGTAAAACATAAATATGCCACTGGAACAAACCAGGCTCCAGAAATGAATCCTCCCAATTCACAGCCGCAAGTGTGGCCAAATAGGGCCCAGCTCCAGCATCCATGATGCTGCTGGCTTTGCTTAATTTTAAGGATGTTTTAAATAGGGAAATGACCAGCAGAGACATAAAGCCACAGTTTCCCTTCCTCCTTTCCTTTCTGTAACTCGACCAACATGGACAGAATTCGTCATGCCTCACACATGCACATGGCTCTGTGCTCAACCTCTGACCCATCCTAAGCATGGCAGCCACACCCTTGGGAGGAGCACTTGCCTTCTTAGCAAACCTCAGGGGGCTGGCTGCGCAAACTGCACCATTTGCCCTTCTGCCCACATCGTCTCTGCCATTCACCACATATTCCCATAGATGCAAGTTACCACTCCCTATCTCCTATTCTTCAGCCTTCTGTTCAGAGATTACAGGACAAAGCCCCACCCAGCATGCATTGGGACCCTCTCCTTTTGCACCCTGTCCTCTGACAAATCAGCTGTCAGGCATCAACCTCAACCCTGCAGGCTTCAGTGACGCCTGGTCCCACATCTGAGCAAGGGCTCTATCCTGGTGCACACTGCATCACAGGAAATGGGAGCATTGCCTGAAAACAGGTGACTCCTTAAAAATGACCTCTCTGAGCAGCATGCAGAGAAAAGTGTGGAGTCAGTCAGGGCTCCGGGGCGAGGTGCCCACCCCAACTCTCCTGCTACCTCTCCATGCACCTCTTGACGTCACCTTCCTCCCAGGCGTCCAGCCTGCTGGGTTTTCCAACATCCCGGGCCCTTTTCTCCATCCTCCTAAAGGTCCCAGGTTTCTGGGTTCCTGATCTAAACTACTGGTCCTCATGTCAGGTAAAAAGCTTGTGCATGATGTGCCTCCTAGCACTTTTGTTTACTGACATTTTAGAGAAACTGCTGCTTTGTTCATTTAAATGCTCCTGACAGACTCTGAATGTCCACCTTCACTGTCACCATGCTGTGGCCAAGAACACTGTGTCCTTCGAGTGGATGGTGACCCCTTGGAGGGGTCGGTGAAGCAGCAACTCTGAACGCCTATCTTTACATACATAAGCCAGGCAGTCAGAAATGTGCACTGTTCCTCTCCGTCTCCTTCAACTCTTAATTCTACTCCAAGGAATTTCATCCTAAAATAAAACATTAACGCCTGAGTTTTTACTGATCGTTGCTGTGTATATGCTTCTCTCCAACAAAGACACCTGTGCGCTAAAATCTGCTTTTAAACACCCCGTGCCCGAGAGGCTCCTGGCGTCACATACATAACATATCACATCAGTAACTGGAGAAGTGTCCTTTCCTTTCACGAACCCTTGACTAAATGTTAGCTTCCTGTTGAACTTCACAGGCTTAGCATTACTTCTACTGCTGCATTCTGTTTTTGTGTTGTTGTTTTGAAACAGGGTTTTGCTATGTAGCCCAGGCTGACCTCAAACTCACAATCCTCCTCTCTCTGCCTTCTGAGTGCTGGAATTACAGGTGAGTACCACCATGCCTGGGTTATACTTTGTTTTTCTAGCGAGAAGTATGAGAAACCTTTTACAGATATGTATAGACAGAGGCCCGCTGCTCAGGCCCTCCTCCTCCAGCATTATTTGCAGTGCTCAAACGTCAACAGTACCATTAACAACTCGTCCAGTGGCAGCTTGATTACATCCTCCTTCTGTTTTGTTAAAACAAAGAACCAGAGTCACATGACCTTTGAAAGGCCACACATCCAGTCCTCTGGGGCCTTGAGGCTCTCATCTCAGCACTCCAGCACTGACACTGGGGTTCCCCCACATGGGTGCCTCCTCCCCAAGGCAGGGCCAGGCAGTGCCAGGATGAGGGCTGCCTCATGTACACCCTCAGACTCTCATTTTAGAGGAAAGAGGGAGCTGGGCCATGTAGTGGTTCACTGTGGCCTGTCTTCTACACAGAGCAATCCTGTCTCCACTGTGACTGCAAACATGGTTGCCTTCTGCTGTCGGAGTGAAATGCTCACAAGACAGACGCACAAAGGGCTCACTGCCTGTCCATGTCAGTGTCATTACACTTCACGCCCACTTATGAAACATTAAAGCCCGTGGGCTGCTGCTCAATGCCAGGGAGAGGCAGAAAAGACTGCAATCTCACAGAATGCCTGGTCACTTTCACTTGAATAATTTCAGGGAATTATATTGCATTTCAAACCAAAAAGCCATGATGCAGCAAAACTGTGGTTACCTTCTGGTTCAGGGTTGCTGAGTGGCCATATGTATTTACCTTCTCTTCTTTCTGAGACCAAATTAAGTGACAGTAAAGCAGTTTAAAGAGCAAGAATTTTACAAAGATGAAAGAAATAGGAGGGAACCAGTAAGTTAAGCCAGTTTGCAGGAAAAGTCCAGTGGATGGACAGGAAGGGCACAGTGGACAGAGAGGGAGAAAGAAGTGATGGTGTCCACCATGGGGAGCCTGGGATGCCTGCCCTAGCCATTCCAGACAGAAACACAAACACAGGCAATGGGTGGAGAGCTGGCGTTAAAGAAGTTAATGTCTGGTGCCAGCAAGTGCTTGCTCACCACGCACACCAATCTGGAGCCAAATGCACAGGATGAGCACCCAGAGCAAGAGGCACTGCAGGGACTCACAGAGGTTTTGATTTTTAAAAATCTACAAATAATTAGTTGGCCCACACAGAGAAATCAGAAAATACTGCCATGTAAAAAAGATATTACTACAAAAAAAGAAAAGAAAACAGAAAAGAAAAAAGAGGAGTTGAAATGAAATATAAAGTAGTCAGGTTAAATTCCCAATACAAGCATTGGAAGATGGTACAGACAAAATTTGCCAGAAGCAGAACACAATATAAGACACACAGAGTGTATAATACCAAAGACACATGACTGAGAATTGAGGGAGGGACAGGCATGGTGGCTCACACTTATAATCCCAACTACTTGGGAGGCAGAGTTTGGGAGAATCATGGTTGAAATCCAGCCTAGGCAAAAAGTCAGGGAGACCCCATCTCAACAAACATGCTAGGTGTTGTGGTGCATGTATGTGATCTCAACTATGGAAGGCAGAGGTAAGAAGATCACAGTCTGAGGCTGGCCTGAGCAAAAGGCAAGACCCTATCTGAAAAATAACCTAAAGAAGAAAGGCCTGGGGGCATGGTTGAAATGGTAAAGTACCTGCCTAGAAAGCACAAGGCCTTGAGTTCAAGCTCCAGTACTGCCAAAGTAAAAAAGAAACGAAGACAAGAAAGGTGGACTCCTTCAAGAGCTCCAGGGAGAGCCCAGAGCCATTTGAGAAGGAAGTGAGCCATGTACCATAGTCAACCACGCCATGAACGATGTGAGTGTAAGGCAAACATGCTGCTTATTCCCAATTTTCAGCTGGTAGCGAAAGCAACAAAACTAACGGTGATTATGAAACAGAACTCAGCGGTATCTACCTTGACAAAGGTGGGGGAGTAGAAGCGAGATGAGAAGGTGTGTGCACCCAGAGGAGCTGGTGGGATGTCAAGTAGCTGCTCAGTTAGCAGAACAGAAAACAGAGGTGACAGTCCATTCACTATTCAAAGCTAATGGGTTGGCCAAGGAGGAAACTGAAGACATTGTCCAAATACCTGGGGAAAAAGGGGGACATGCCCAGCATACAACCACATCTGTGTAGATGGATCAGGAACACAGGGATCACCTGCGAAGGCAGACCCTCACAAAGTCACCCAGGAGCCAGGCAGCAAGGCCACCTGCACGAGCCCATGGTAGGGGACACACATCCCTATGTCACATCCAAGTCCACAGAACACAGAGCACCAGCTGAGAGCCCTCCTGTGCCTCGGGCACTGAGCAGCAAGGATGGGCCCCCGCAGACAGACCCTCTGGTATCAGATGCCACCAATGGGGATGGCTGGGTCCGGGGAGGTGTGGGAAATCTCTGTACTTTCTGCTCAGTTTTGCTGTGAACTTAAAACTGCTCTAAGAGACAGTCTTGTCTTTAAGAGTGGCACCAGCTACCTTGGGGAGGATGAGACAGAGCAAGACACTACTGCTTTTCATTATAACTCCTCTGCAGTTAAGTTCAGCAACTTCATAGAATCAACACTGTCTCTAACCTCTTATATACATGTATATATATATACACAGCAAACCTGAAAGGTAGTAACAGAGAAACCAGATATTTTCATCATCTTCAAAGTTTATGAAGAGAGCTCAAATGTAGCCCTACAGAGTTTTTTGGAAGGAGATAAGAAGGAATACAATGAGGAGACACTCAGTAACAGAGCCTTTCCTGGTCACCCTCCCAGCAGAGCAGCGGAGCAGCTGGGAACCAGCAGTCACCACCCTGGGGCTTTGGTGCCTCATCTTTAAGCAGGGCTGGCAACAGTATTTCCCACAGTGCTGGGGACAGGGAGATGCCATCCATGCAACATTTACCATCAGGCCTGTGTACTCACTTGGAAAATGGTATGGCATTTGAAAATAACTCATCATAAGATAAGTAAACCAGAGTCAATTTTGCTGAACAATTAAACCCAAAGAAATACAGAAAAAGAGAAATTGATGTTGGGAATGACCATCGATAGCATCTAATTCAATTCCATCTGCTTCCAGAAATGGGGCTGACTTGCACAGAATCATGGCTCTTCTGAGGAAGAGGCCATCCTACAAGGAAATGTGAGTGTCAGCGTGTATATTAAGTCAACCATCTGCACACCAATTGATGGGTGTGCATTAGTAAAATAACCTCCCCTTGAAAACACAAGTTAACATAACCATCAGGAAGAAAATCACTTGGAACATCGGAGCACTGCTCACGAGGCAGACTGCGGTGGAACAGATCCCGGGCCAGACAGGCTAAGGGTGACCTAGGGAAGGTATATGAGAAACCCAGGACACAAAGACAGCAGTCTGCACAGTGGAGAGATGAAGGTGGAGAAGGAAAGGAGCCTCTGGTTTGCTCACTGCCTCCCTGGTCCTGAACAGCGAGTTGGCCGGGCAGGTGAAGGTGAACAGCACTTGGAGACACCTGAAGGCAAAGCTATGAAGCCACACACTTGAGAGACTCCTGCAAGCATGTACTTGGAAAGTCTCCAGGAAAACCTGTGCACAGGTCAAACACACTGATTCCCCAAATCTGTTACTCCACACTTGACCTCACAGAAGTCAAATGCAGACACACGAAAAACACTGTGAAATTACCTCGGCTACTTCATGTGTAAGGTGCACATGAAGCATAAATTAATTTTGTGTCTAGTCATGGGTTCCATGTCTGTATCTCATTATGTACAAGCAAATATCCCAAAATCTGAAAAAAAAAATCTGAAATTCAAAACCCTTCTTCCCAAGCATTCCAGAATAGGGTTCCCCACCTGCAGCAAGTGGTCCTCAGACATGTCAGCAAACACTCCAGAGTCACAGAGGCTTCTGGATTTAGACAAAGAACAATTGGGAAGTGGCTAGGACTTGCTTTGTCAGGAATAAGGGCTCTGCAAGATTACCTTGCACAGTCCTTCCTATTTGCAACAGACTCAAAAGGAAGCTATGCACAGGGAAGCAGGGGACACCAGGCGAGCAGCCTACAGTGGCCACCTGCTTGGTCAGCCCCCCAGGTCTCCAGGTGTCAACTTCATGCTGATCTTTATAACCACCATGTGTGGGGAAGTAAAAATGATGGTCATCCCCACTTCACAGGAAAATGACTGGCACCTGGAGACATTAAACAGCATGGGCAAGTCCTGCACAGGGAGGAAAGGTGCACCCAGGGAAGCCAGGTCCATCTGCCTCAAGTCCCCTCTCTGCCCACAAGGACAGCTCAGCCTTCCATCTCTCAGCGACTTCCACACTGAGCAGAGCACCGGGGAATTGGATATGCTGCGGAACAACTTCACCACCACCCAAATTCTGCTAAAATCAAGAATCCAAAACAGGAAAAGGGAAGACACATGGCCTTTCAGTCACAGCCATCTGAGCTCAGCTGTGGAACTGCCTGCAGTGACTCAGCACACGAAACGCACCACGAAGAGCAGGCTGGGTCTGTAGGAGAGGAGCCATCGAGGCAAGGGGCCATTCTCAGGACTCACAAAGTATCCCACCAGCCAGTACAGACATGGGTGGTCAACCTACAGAGTAGCCTTCCCAAACCATGTGCGTACCAACTCAAATGTCAGGCACCATCGCCAGCACATAACAGAAACCATTTTCCAAAGAAATCTCATAGCAGTGTGCGACTTAGCTTGCTTTCATAAATCCAGTTCATCGTTATATGGTGACCGTTTACTGGGCAAAGATAGTTTATATGAGCTGTTATAACTGAGTAACCAATTGCTAAAGACCAAAAAGGTAAGGAATGATAGGAGTTGGAGGGAGGAAAGAATTTACAGGAATAAGTTCAAGGTGGAAAGAGACTGAGTCAGATACAGAAAGGGTATAGATCAGTAAAGACATGAGTTGACAAAGAACATGCCAGGGCCAAATCCCAGCTATTTGGAATGCAGAAATAGATTGTAGGTTGAGACCAGTTCAGGCAAAAAAGTTAATGAAACCCTATCCTAAAGAACAAGGCTGGCATAGTGGTTCATGCCTATAAGCCCAGCTACATGGCAGGGAGAGGTAGAACACTATTGGTCTGAGGTCAGCCCAGACAAAAAGCATGAGACCCTATCTGAAAAATAACTAAAAACCATAAAGGGCTGGAGGCATGGCTCAAATGGTAGAGCGCCCTGAGTTCAAACCCCGGTATACACAAAAAAGAACATTTTTAGGCGGTTGACATAGCTTGTGCAAAGGCCCAGTGGCAGGAAATAGTGAAACAGATTCAGGGAATCACACAGAGCAGCTCTATGGGGCAAATGTCCCATGAAGGTTCATAGCAAACCCCAGGAAAGAGGACATTTTGAAGAGAGCCTTGTGAACCAGCAAGGAGAAGTCTGGATGTGACAAAAGGCAACAGAAAACAGCGTGCCGAGAAGTGACAGGATAAAAATGGCTTCAGAAAGCTGATCCCAGCAGCTGTGTGTAGGATGGTTTCAAGCCGAGAGAGACTGGAGGCGGGGAGGTCTGCTAAAAGAATGTTCTCCTAATTCAAGCACAGTGTGGGGAGGCGTGGTCGGCACAGAGCCTTGGGAGAGGGAGGTGGAACCAGGCACTCAGCCTGCCCTCAGTTTCCCCACCCATAAAACGTGGGACATGACCAGACAGGGTCCAGCTTGAACACTTAGACTCACAAGTCTAAGTGTCACCAGGTCAGATCTCCTGGTGAGCAGGATGTGGAATGAAGTGAGGAGAAGAACAGTGGACTCCAAATTTTACACCTAAACACCAAAGTCAGCTTCAGCAGCTTAAAGCTTACGTGTTTTTATTACATTTTAAAATCTTCTCAAATATATAAGATTGCACCCATACTAAATAGAAACAGATTAGAGAACATCCCCGAGTAGTAGGCTGATGGCTCCTGCCCTGCCCCCCAGGGGCTCAGGCCACAGCCTAAGGACCCTGCTGAGGACCATGACCACACCTGGCCCATTTCCCCAGCAGAGTCCAAAGCCACCTGCTGCAGACACCATTCATCCTCTGGGCCCTCAGTGCCCCCCACCCACTGGCTTCTCACACACCCACCAGCACCACCATCCAGTGCACTACAGGGAGCTCATGACCACAGACATCACAGACACGGTGGACTGTCTACCTCACTAGCTGCATAAAGAGTAAAACAGGATGGACCCTAACCCTCACGCCCAGCCCCACTCTGGGCAAGTTTAAGCACATGTGACCTCACCAAATCCCCCCACACCCAGGTGGACACCATTACTAGCTCACTGCTCCACCACTGTAGTCTGCAATATGGATGTGACTTGCTCTTCCTACACGGTCAGTTTCCAGATTCAGAACCACAAGTTCCCAGCAAAGTTTCCTTCAAAATCTGCAGCATGAGATGTCCAAACACTTGGTGGTCAATGTCCTCACCAGAGTTCCACCTGCCACACAGATTCCCCAAGACTCAACACCTTGAATCTGGGTCACGGTCTTCCCTCCTTCCTTAGGTCTGAAAACATGTACCCACACCTGCTCCTCATCCTGGTTTTGGTCAGATCTCCCTCCAGGTCATGGCTGCTCCCACAGTCCATCTTGTAACCACTTTTCCTCCAAAGCCATCATCACTGCTGAGTTATGATGACGATTATGAAAAATATCCTAGCAATTTAGCTGTTTGTCTTTCTTCCTCACTAAGATACACCCAAAGGCAGTGTAGTGTTGGCCTCTTGCAAAGTCATAAATACATACATGGAGCAGATCAGTGGTAAACACTAAACTAATGTCCTCTTTCGCATCCACCAGACACACCCCAAAAGCTGTCTTCTGAAGGGCCACCTACCAGCATGCTTCTGCTAGGATGATTTAACCAGATGGACAAGAATATCAATCCTGGATACAGCAGCCACCCCTTCTTTCTCCTCTGGCTCCAAACACCTGACAACTACTCCTTCCTCAGGAGACAGAGGACACTAATATGGCACCCGCTGCTCTAACCAAATTTGGCTCCACTTTTCATGAAAGGCAACTGCAGCCACAGGGAATGAGTGAATCACACAAACTCCAGGTGTCCCTGGACCCTCCTACCCCACATACCTAACAGGTTCAACTTATACCACTTTCCGTGGTCTCCACATCTGCCACCAATGCACCTCTCAGCACAATGGGGCCATGGCCCCAGACAAGGTGTCATTCCTCATGTGTGGCAGTCTTGTAAGACCATACCTCGAGGAAAATGATGGTTACTTATCACATTTTATTACCTTGGCTTATCTTAGAGAAGGCCTTACAATTGTGTTTGAGAAGTACACGGTGTTCCATCTGGTAAACTGCCACGTTTTTCATACCCATGCTGTTTGAACAGATGAATTAAGAAGACATCAAAGAGGCTTCTAGGCTGGTCCCAGCTGCCCCTGCTGGTCACTCCCCTCACTCTCTTCCCCGTCTGTGACCCTCTCCAGTTTCCCCAGGACCTGTGCTGCCTCTAACTCACCTCACCTGTAGCTCGACATTCCCTGGAAATACTCAGTCCCTCGTGTCTTACAGTAATCCCGTCCCCCACCCCCAGAAGTAAATGTTTACCAAGAATATTGAAGACTTCAATGGGTATATTTCTCCTAGTTACTGGATATCCCAACTTCCCTACAGAGGCAAAAGTGTAAATAAAATATGACCATATTAGCCAAAAATACTCCAAAGGAAACTGACACTTCTTGATTTCCCCAACATTGGCATTTTCCTGAAGAATTTTTAAAGTTCGTGTTATAGAGACAGAACAGCAATTCCTCAGAAAATAAGCATGTTCCTCTCTCCCCAAAAAGTAGCAAGGCCTTCACTACATTGTTACCCTGGGTGGAAATATTCAGTTTAGTCCCACCCACAAAGGTTTCCTAACTTTTCCCACGCCTGTTTTGTGTTTGCAAAAGAGAAACAGGATACCCGACCTAAGCACACCAGGCTGAAAGATGATCTCTTAGTGTGTAATCTGCTTGCTCTTTTAAGGATGAAGTGTAGGAAAAATAGTCACAGCACAGTGACCAAAGTTTTTGCCATATTTCTAAAAGTAACTATTGGGAACAGGGACAAACAGGAGTACACTCAGTTGGTCAGAAGAATAAGAAAGCTGTCCCTAGAAACCAAAGAGGTGCATCTTCTCTTAGGAAGCCAGAGTTCAGAGAACACAGGGGTCAGCATCCAGCAGGGAGACCACATCTGCCTGACCACATCTGGCAGAGAGGTCCTCAATGACCACAAGCCCAGGCTTCAGTGTCCCTCAGACATTTCCCAGCCACCACTTGCATCTCCCCAGTTATAAATTTCAAAGGAGAATCCACTACATTCAGCACAGAGCCCACGGTCAGAGCTCAGCGCAAGAGGACGAGGCTTTCCTGTGCTGCCTCCCACACAGGACAGCGCCTGGCCTGAGCCCTGAGGGGATCTTGCTGCCAGGTGCTATGGTCCTGCTCCCTTGCCGGCCGCCAAGCTGGGGGCTCCTACCCACTGCTCCCCTTGGCCTGCACCACGCAACAGTTGTATTTGTGCTTCTCACCTTTCCACGGAGCCTGTGGGGAAGAGTCTGAGTCATCTTTTAGCCACCTGTGCGTGACCCAGCCCAGAAACTCTGATGCCCCAAGAGCCTAAGGGGTGAGCTCAAAGCATTCTTTCACTGATGGCAACAAGGACTTGGGAGCTGACCTGAGGTTCAGCTCCTCCTCTTCGCTTTACAACAGGCAAGCTGACAATACCCTGTCCCCGTGACTTGGGCATGTCAGTATGACACATGTGGACAGTGCTGGTCCAAGGATCCCAGCACTGAGAGCCGAGAACAGGCATCCTGCTCATCCTACCTCCAAGCAGCAGGGAAGTGAAAACTGAAAAAGCAAGCACCTGGGACTCACCTGATACCAGGTACAAAGATCTAGAAATTGACCCTCTTCTACCCTAACTGTAGATGACTATTCTCTATGAAGAAAAAGTAAGATGGAGCAGAATCTTCAAACTTACTGTAAAGACCAAGAAAGAGCCAGGGACTGAGAAGAGATCTGATTCCATTTAACCTCCCTGAAGACCCTCTGAGATGTCCTCAAAGAAGACACCAAGGAATGGTGAGAGAGCCACAGGCGGTGGAGCTACAGACAACTGCCATCAGAAACATCTAGCAGGGCAAACACAGGGAAGACATTTTCAACTAGCAGGAGTTGCATGAGATCAGTGTGGCCAACGACACCTGTTTGCTGGCAGAAGACAAGGGAAGAAAATTCCAGCCTGCAACTGCCAGGGCACTTTCCCAGGGGAAGAGCAGGACCTGAGGATGGATATTTCAGAATAGATCTATTTTCAGACTGGACATTTTTCAGAAACTAAATTTAGCCAGCTTGAATTATTTTTTTTAAAAGCTATCCCATTAAGCCTTTTGAAAGAGGAAGTTGACATTTCATTATGAGGATGGAACATGGTGTTCTCTGATCAGCTGGAGACGCAGGAGGAGAAGAGACTGAGGTGGGCGCACTTGGCAGAGACACCAGCTGGACAGGAGGTGAGGGGAAGGCTGTGGGTGACAGAACCAAGGACTCCAGTCACCGTGGCAATCAAACATCAGAAGTATGTGGTCAGTAATTGTTTTAAAAATAATAACCCACTTGGCAGTTTAGAAAAAGTAAAGTTTTAATTTGCCTCTTTGCTGCCATTCCTAATCTCAGTTGCTTATCAGCCAAAATACTGATAAGCATTGCTTGTTACACTCTCTGCCCCTTTTATGAGAAATCTCCATAGATGAAGGACAGTTACCCTCCCCTAAGGATGGGGATGATGCTCCAAGGCTCACATGCACTGTGGCTTTATCCATGGGCACAGAGGTACTCTAAATGTCATCACTCTGCTGTTCCTTTCCCTTGCTACTTCCAGTTCTGGCTTCCTTTCTCACTTTTATGAAGTCTTTTCCTGTGCCACCACCAGCTAGACCAGGACTCTATTCTCGGTGTTTCTGGTGAAGCTGTGGTAAAATGAGCACTCACATCTGATGCTCTCAAACCAATTGCCCAGGCTGGTTTTGAACCACAATCCTCCTGATCTCTGCCTCCTGAATAGCTAGGAGTACAGGCATGACCCTGGTGCCTGGCTCCAAGGTTCTTAATAATTTCTACTTCACTGGGGTACATCAAAGTGGCCCCCAAAGGAGTCCATGTCAAGTCCCTGGAACTGGTGAGTGAACTTATTTGGAAAACCAGTCTCTGCAGATAGGATAAATGAAGATCATTTGATAAAGGAATAATCCTAGATTATCTGAGAGGGCCCTAAATGCAATCACAAATGTCCTCAGGGGAAAGACTTGGAGGGAGAAGTCATGTGAGGACAAAGAGAGAGTTTGAATCAATGTGGACACAAGCCACACCACACCTGAAGCCACCGGAAGCTGAAGAGGCAGAAAGGACCCTCCCCCAGAACCTCTGACAGGAGTATAGGTCTCAGACACCTGGACTTCAGATGCCCAGCCTCCAAAATTGCAAGAGAACACATTTCTGTCACTTGAAACCATCAAGTTCGTGGTAATTTGTTATAGGAACCTGAATAAACTAAATACACCCATTAACCAATAATACTAAGAGTTTGCTGGAAGAAAAGTAATTTAGATTTTCAGAAAATATTTTTAAAAGGTATGAATGACAGAATAATAGCCAAAATTTTTGCAAAGTATCAATGTTGAGCACAAGGGGAATGGTTGATTCATATTGTAAACTGAAATGCCGAATATGAACTAAAGTGCAATTGTCAGAGAATACCTTACATATCGTCATATATTCTTAGAGAAGAATAAAAGAGAAAAGCAGGCTAGTTACCAATTTTGCCCTAAAACAAGAAGGCTGAAAAGAAGTATATCAAGAAACAGACTATAATTATTTCTAGATATGGAATTTTTGGTGACTGTTAGTACATTAATTTATGCTTCTCTATAATTACTGAATGTTGAACAGAATAATATAGCGAGAAAACAATATATGGAAATAGCCCAACTGGTCTCCAATTTCACCCCTAAATAAAGAAGAGCACAAAATACTTCTAGAGGAGAGGAGTCGGAAAAGATGAACAATGTATCAAAAGTTAGCAGGAAGAAAAGATCTGGTAGCCAAGGAGATGCATTGCCAAGTCATACAATAAAATACTGACCTCCCGCTTTGCCTATTCTTGTTCCTTTGGAAAATACTGAGTGCATTTCAAAGAACAACCTATTGCTGTTATAGAGAAAAGACTTAAAGGAACAGAGCGAATGCTCACGGGCAGCACCAAAAGACTGAACTGCATGTAATTTATGCCTTCAAAAGTCATAGAGCTGTTGCTAACACATTCATAACACTGCAGAGCTGGATATTACCCAATAAATAAAATAGGTTGCAATATGACACAAGATAGGTGTCTATCACTTTCTCTATGGTCTGGACTCCACTGCTTTGCTGGGAGGAAGAAAAGGCAGGTCAGGTTTCTCTCCTTTGGACCAACATGGTCCAAAGTGTTGGAAGTGTTTGCCTGTGACTGGCATGACCTGTCACGTTCCTTCAACCTGGGACCCCTGCACTTCTCGTTAAACAGAGCATTAGCTGAGCAGAGCCAGCTCTGTGGACGTTTGGTGGTAGGCAGAGCAAGGCAGGGATGGAGAGTAGCAGCAGTGTTTGTCTGTCCTGCAGCAGAGCTGCCATGGATTCTGCCTGCTGCACCTGTTCTTCAACTTTTTCTGTTAGTCAGTCCTGGCTCTGGCCCAGGTCCTTCCAAAGTGTCCACTCTCCTTCCTTAGCCAGAGAGCCAAAAGTGACACAACCAGCAAATCCAACAGTATAGTTAACATACAAATGACAAATCTTTGTCACAATGGGTTAATGGATTTTCAGAGGAGGCCTACTTCCCTATCTGTGTATCTTTCCAAACCTTTCATTTACATACAAAGAAGCCCAGTAGGACCTCATTAAGCTACAAAAACATCCTATGCCATAGGAAGTTCATAAATTCCAAGTAGCAGTACTGAGCTGGTGGTAAGCACAGGCTCTGCCCTCCTGATGCCTGACAAAGGTCAGCTTTTCCTAGCACTTTCCTGTGTACAGCCTCATGGTAACTGGGGACAGCTCAGCCCAGACGTGGGTGAAGATTAACCCAAGCCCCAAACTTGGTCCTCTGCTCTTGGCAGTACCTGGTATGGACACAGCAAGAGGCAAGGCAGTCTCTAATGGACTGCCAGCGAGCTTTCTTCACTGTGAAGATGAAGCAGGAATGTCTCCCTAGTCACACTGATCAGCTGAAAGCCAGTCCCTCTTCCTCCTCTCTGGGTCTACACAGGTCCACACCCCCCCACCATGTTCTTGGTAAGTGTGATGCTGAGGGAGGTTGACAGAGGAGCAGAAGGCTGGACCCAGAGGCCTCCCACATAGCCCTCCACACTCCCTCCTCACTGCTGGTTGAATGTGCAGGGCGATGGTGCAGACCTCCCTTGATAATGGCAAAGCCAGCAGCCACAGCAGCCTGTGAACGAACAGCCACCTGGGGAAAGGCAGCCAGTAGCCCATTTGCAGTATGTCGCATCACCATGCCTGTTTCAGTGGCTCAGGAACCCTGATGGAGGAGCAAGGACATCTGCAGCAGGCTGCTGTCACACCTAGGCAAGGGGTGGGGAGTAGTGACAACAGACAATATAGACCACAAAGCAAAGAGGCAGAAAAATGTGGATCCTGGGGACAATCTGCAGGGACCCTTTGTTACAGGAGCTAACAGATGTTATGTTTAAGTGTTTCTGTGGAGTTCCTATGTGCGAGGACAAAGGCATTCTGGGTTGGCATCCACACTCTGGCTGCTGAGTGCCCTCCAGTCTTTCCTGTCTCCAAATACAAGAGCTCTGGGGACGTGGAGGATGCAGTGCTCACTGCCTTGCAATCTACTTCCTTCTCTTCACAGGGTAGGAACATCTTGTAACAATATTAACTGTTTATCTTTCAGTTTTTTAATGGATGTGTAATTTTTTACAGTGTGATTGTACCATAACAAATCTCCTCTTATGACTTTCCAGTATCATTTTATACCATGAAACAAAGCCAGTGTGGATACCTGCTTAGCTAACTTCCTGCAAATTCATGATTGTTTCCTTATGACGTGTTCCCAGAAGTGAACATGCTAAGACTAGTTACATGCAAAAAAAGTTTTCTTTCTTTCTTTTCTTTTTTCTTTTGCTCTGATGCTTAAGAAAATATCATTAGAGAGTGTGATATAATGTAATGCCCCATAAACTGCTGAATATTAGGGGACCTTGGTAATTAAGAAAGATAGGCAGTGGGGGGTTGATCTGATTAAGGCATGATATATACAGGCCTGAGGTACAAAGGCAAAACCCCCTTGCACTATCAATATATACTTTTTCATTTTTTAAAATGAAAAACAGGAGGGTAAAACAGGTCTTTTTTAGAGTGGGTACTACTGGGAGGGGGGAGCATAAGGAAAGGGTGAATGAGGATGAATGGTGGATATGAAAATAGAAGAATGAAACCTGTTCCAAGAAGGGGAGGAAGGAGAACGATGGAGGGGGTAAATCTAACTGAGATACATTGTAAGCATATATGTAAATATCACAAAGTATCCCCCCTACAACTGTTATATGCTAATAAGACAAATTAATTTTAAGAAGAAAGTATCACTAGAGAAACAAGCAGACAAACTGAACACCAGGAAACACTGCTTGGTTGCTTTAAAGAGAGATGAAGCTCGTCTTTCACACACAAAAAAAAACTTTGAATCTAATTACAGTGACAACCTAGAGCATGCTGTTTTAGACCCAGAAATGTTATCTACTAAAATTAAACAGGAAAGTTAAAATAAAAAAAAGTAAGATCAATAGAAAAAAAATTTTAAAACAGCCACAATAAAATTTGAAACTATAACTTTCAACTGCTTATGAAAATTGCTAAATTATCTGTAGTATAGATTCTATACTAAGCTTTTAATGGAAAGGTTATTTGAAATTTGTTCAAAAACTGTCAAAATATTATAAGGAATGTCATAAAATGTAAAATATTCTTAAAAAGCCAAAGGTTTCACACTAAAGGCAAATAAGGAAGATATACAAACTCACCAATGTGCTCGTAAAGTTCCTTATCCCTCACATGCACACAACCCAGAGGAGCAAGGGATAAGGTAATGAATGGGGAGTGAGGAGGTCAGAGCGCTGGATTTACTCATCGTCCACACTTACTAAGCAATACGGTTGCCAGTTCTGTCCTCTCCATCCCCTTCATGGCCACCTTCCCAGCCCGAAGGACAATGCCTGGCCCCTGGGCATGAGGCAGCACTGGCACAGCCTTTCCTGGTCTGCGCCCTCGAGCCCAAAGCAAGAACTGCGAGGGCGACTTCATCTGGCATCAGGCCTGGGAAATATGCCAGGGGAAGCAGTGCTCAACTAAGTCTGGAAGAATAAGTATAAGGAAGGATGGAAAAAGAGCCAGGCTCTGGTGGCTCATGCTTGCAATCCTAGCTACTCAGGAGGATCAGATCAGGAGGATCACAGGCAAAAAATTCACCAGACCCCATCTCAACCAATAGCTGGGTGCCAGTAGCTCACATCTGTAATCCTAGTTACAGGATTACTGTTTGAATCCAGCAGGGAGTGGGGGGAATTTGTGAGACCCCATCTCAACCAATAGCTGGGCACCATGGTGTGCACCTGTCATCCCAAACAATGTGAGGGCTGAGATCAGGAGGACTGCAGTTCCAGGCCAGCCCAGGCAAAAATGTTCATGAGACTCCATCTCAACAGTTGGATGTGATGGAGCATGCCTGTCATCCCAGTGACAGTGGGGATCTTAAAATAGGAGAAATGTGGTCCAGGTCAGCCTGAGCAAAATCCAAGTCCCTATCTCCAAAATAACCATAGCAAAAAGTGACTGGTGGTGTGGCTCAAGTGGTAGAACACCTGTGTAGCAAGAATGAAGCCCTGAGTTCAATCCCCAAAAAGAGAGAGAGAGAAAAGAAAGAAAGAAAGAAAGAAGGAAGGAAAGAAGAAAAGAAGGAAGGAAGGAAGGAAGGAAGGAAGGAAAGAAGAGAGAGGAATAACAATAAAAGAAAGACATGGTAAGTGTGGGCAAAAGCATTGGAGCCCTGTTGATGTGCAGTCAAATTAGGGAACAGGATGCAACACAGTGATGGCAGAGAGCCTGAACACCATGGAAGGGATGGTGTGATCTCCCTCTGGCCCTACAGGTAGTTAAGACAGGGCTTCCTGGACCAGGAGTAGACAGTGATTAGGATACAGGACACTTCCTCACAGAGCTGCCCTTCTAGAAAGAGAGCTGGAAGACAAGGTGACTGCACGGTGTGACACATACCATACGGCAGGTGCACAGAGAATCTTATCCCACTGGATCTCGTGGGGCCAAAGATTTGCCAAGTCAAACACCTACTTAGCTCTGAGTGGGTGAAGGGTTAGCTCTTCCTGAGCAGCAAGATGGGAAAGGGAAGAAGGAAGTGGGAATGGCTGGAGACAACACAGATGGTCTCTGATTTATAAAGGTTTGATTAATGATTGTTCTACTTTACGATGATACAAAAGTGTGCCTGTGTAGTCATTCTGGTGTCTCTTTCAGTACAGCATTCCATAAGTTATCTGAGATACATAACCTTGTTTTATAAAATTGGCTTTGTGTTAGGTGGTTTTGCCCAATTACAGGCCAATGTGAGTGTTCTGAGTGGGCTAGGCTAGACTGGGATGTTCAGTAGTTAGATGAGTTAAATATATACTTGGCTTGGTATTTTCAGTTAATGGTGAGTTTTCAGGAGGTAACCCTATCTTTTTTTAAATTTCTTTTATTCATATATACATACAATGCTTGGGTCATTTCGCCCCCCTTCCCCTCTCCCCCTCTCTCTCCCCTACTCCCTCCCTCTCCCTGCTACCCCCTCGCTACCAGGCAGAAACTATTTTGCCCTTATCGTTAATTTTGTTGAAGAGAGAGTATAAGCAATAATAGGAAGGACCAAGGGGGTAACCCTATCTTAAGTCAAGGACAAATTGTCCTCCATATAAGGACTCCCCCCACATTCTGAATCTTTGTTATGACATGGTCATTTGCCTCAGGCTAAAACAGTTGTACTGGGCATTTTCATGACTTCAGGATCTATGAAGATACATAAAACAAGAAACTTGAGTTGTCCACAGGCTGTACAACATCAGCTCACATGTATCCTTAAAACTAACCAATAGTAGATTTGTGGATGGTGCTTAGAAATGAAGACCAGGCTCCTGTTCCCACACAGTTTATCACCTGGTCACAGAGGCAACATATAAATCCTAGAAAAAGATCATTACACCTCCTGTAGGTTGTGCATGTGTGCTCTGCTTTTGCTTTTGGTTTCCTTCCAAACTTACTCCAAGACACAATCAGGAAAAATAATTTTTGCATTTGCACAACTGTTACATATTACATAGCTACAGTCCTTGTAAGAGCAACCGTGAAAACATATTTTATGATTTAGCACTATGGAAAATTTTTCTTCACTAAAAATAATGAGTATGCAATGTCCACCCTGAAAAGGTGATGGAGTGAGAAGTGGGTTTTTGTTAACATGATGCCCAGAGAGCGCAGAGTCAAATGTGATACCCAGAGAATTCATTAACCCACAGCTGTCATGTTTGTTGGCTCACCCTACATAGAAAAGTCAAAAGTCTTTTTTAGGAGATTGGCAATACAGATAAGTAAAAGAAGACTAGCAATAATAAGCACTAAAGTTTTATGAGAATTCACAGTGGCTTGATGCCTTCCAATGTAGGTGAGCCAACCACTCACAGTTTACTTCTGCACAATTAAAACGGTCAAGACATAGTGAGCATTCACACCATGCCTGACACTTACGTAAAGCCATCAGCTCATCTGGTCCTCTTGGCCTCCCTCTTTTCAGTGAGGAGGGAACTGAAATACTGTAAGGCCAAACAAAGTCAAACAGCACTCAGCTGCCCAGACAGGCAACAGCAGCTGGTGACTGTCAGTCACCCTTATGCTGACAAGATAAAAACCCACTGGCCTGTGGCCTTGTGCAGAATCAGCAGGACAAATGTTCCTTAACAACAACGGGGTACTTTTTATATTGCCTGGCTTAACATATGTACTGTATGGGTCCTAGGAGATTGTGTCCATAATTTTCTTTTCTCACCACATTCTGATATCTGCTGCCCAACCTCCCTCCGTGTGCAGAGTATGGAATATCATTTCTAAAACAATGACCTGTTTGTTATATTCACGAGGTTACTTTTCAGAGATTTCATTACATTTCTATCATCGATTTAAACTTTTTCCTTTCTTTTTTTTTTTCCCTGAGCATACACACAGGAAGTATACCATAAAACAATTCTTGACCCACTATGAGAGCTTTCATTGGGAAGCTGCTGGAGAAACTACAAACGTGCTGTCCCATTTGGTTGTCAGGGAGAGAAGACACAATTCAAAGAGAGAATTTCCTGGCTTACATATGAGATCAAGGGATAATCTCAGTTCCTGCAAAACTTGGTTCTTTTCGTCTTCTTCTAGGGTCCCTGGCCCATCTCCCCTCCCCCTCCCCCACCCCAGATGTGAGCCTCCTGTGGGCTTTGTTTTCAGGCAAGCCATCCCCACAGTCTCAGGTTGTGAGATGACTGCAATAGCCCCAGGCCCTCCATCTTCTCAACCAGATTTCCTAAAACCTTTCTTTCCTCTAAAGGTATCTTAAACTGTAGGCTTGAGTGGAGTGCCCTGTATTCGAATGATTCAACAACTGGAGAGAGGGATGGTGCTTGTGACCTCCTGGCCAATCCAAGACTGCTACTTCAAGGGGACATGGTCCACCATAGCCACACCCTGAGTGTGGGAGGGACCTTCTCCACAAGATTTGGGGTAGATTCACACTATGCAGATACACTGGAAGTCGGTAAGGCTAACTCTGGAAGGTCAGGTAAGAAAGACCAGATGTTCAAGAACTGGTTTCTGACATTCAGCAGGAAAACTGCCAGCAACACCTTGGAAGGGGTGTGCTCTCTCAGGAGCACCTGCCACCAACACCAAAACGAGAGAGAGGCACTCCTGTGGATTTACAGGAAAGACAGGGGAGGAAACCCTGAGCTGCTCATGAGAAGCTTTCTTGTCAGATGAAATCAGTGCAGAGAACAATGACAAGGGGAAAAAAAAATCAGTGGTTCACATGTGAACTCCAGCTGCCTTTGAGGAAGAGATTAATACAGGCTCAAAATCTGTTGTCTACCACTGCTCTGAAGCCCTGGAAGGAAACTATGAGCAAGCAGTGGAATGTACACTGAAATCTCAACACCTACAACCCACACCTGGTCTAGCATCAGAGCCCAGGCTCTTGTCCGCCTGAAAGCAGCAATGCTATTTGTCACGAATAAGACAGAATTACCATGCTCAGGTGTTTGTACACACAAGTACCTAGAAGCAACTGAACACATTTAAGTCAATGGCAATAAGCCAGGAGTGCTTACATGATGAAAACTAACTCCTAGGTAAAAGTATGGATAATTAAGAGTAATTTTAACTGCACGGAATGTTTTGCCCACTAACTTCCTGTGTGGTAGGTTATAATTCTTTTACAGCCAACATGCTGCAATACTCTAAATATGACTCCCATCTGGCCAAAATGATGAATCATGGTTATTTTTATTATAGCCAATGGATGACCGTGGCATATCCCTTCCAAGGGTCAATAGATAATATATTTGATTAACTTCCTTATAAAACCTGTGAAGCGTGCAGCATTCCACTCCATGGACAACTGAGATGAAGTTTTTCCTCAAATAACTACAAAAGAATTATAATATTTCTTCAATTTCAGCATTATGGAAAATAAAGTGCTAAAAGTAGAAGTAACAAATCCTCTAACATTTAATAAAATATTAGCGCTCTCAGTTTTGAAAGTGGTCAGGCACTGGGTACACAGAACCCAAAGTAATTTAAATTCTAAGAAGTCTATTTTTATTTAAACATTCAATTTTGAAATCCTACCAATCTCAAAAGTGAAGTGGACAAAAACAGGAGACACCACAGAAGTCAACAAAGAAGAGTTCACATACATCACTTGGAGAAACAGTGCAACGGACACCAGGATGCTAGAACATCACTGGGAGAAACAGCACAATGAGACGTGAATTCTATAAAAATCAGATTTTTTTTATGAGTTCAAACCCCAGTAGTGCCACACACCAAAACAAAACAACTCAGCAAAATACTGCTTTTAATCTACCTAAATCACAAGTAACCTAAGGCACACTAAAACATGGGTGCCCTGAGCAGCACAGCTTGGGAGAACTGCACTATTGCTGATGGGTGTTTTGGAAGGAAAGGGAGTACTATAAACACTTGACCTGGAATGCACTGGAAATACGTTCTTAAAGTGAAAATTTTAATTTCATCCCTTTGAATTATTTGACATTGCACTCACACTCCTCCACACGCTTACCCTTTAACACAAAATACAACGCGCACAGGTTCACACCACCGGTCAGCGTGAGGACTCCACATCTTGTAAGAGGGAATGAAGAAACAGGATGGCTTATGGACATAAAGTGCCAGCTCCCTGACAGGTCGTCTTTGAGAGCAAATCCCACTCTTACTGGATAAGACCTCTGAGTGCTACAGAGTGGGTGGTAAGGCTGAGGCAGGGTGATTTCCTATTTCCTCTCAGTAAGTCCATGACTTCCCCCAGCCCAGAAGTTCTCAGAGCACCCCTGTATGGCCTACAAGCCATGTGGCCAGATGTGGGGGTATAGAAAAATTCTAATTTGTTCTCTTCCAAGTGATGAAAAGTCACACCATGTAAAAGGAAATGGTAGGGCACACTCTACAATTACCATGGGAGCCAAATCTGTGAGTCACCCAGCTGCCTGCACAAGATGATTTGGTACTGGAAAATCCTGATTAATGACATTTTTTTAAACACCAGAGTAACAACTTGACCTGCCAAAAATTACTATTTTTTCATCATTTCACCTTTTTTTTTTTTTGCCATAGCTATTACTTTTTGCAGAGGATATGGAGGGAATAAAATGAAAATCGTGCTGTGATGCACCTTAACTTCAAATCTAAATGTTCTTTCCAAAGGGTGTTGAGGTGGAGGGCAGCTGTTAGGCCTGCCTCAGACTTGTAAGAGTCCTGAACTGGCCCTGGACTATCTCGGGCCATGCTGAGACACTAGGTTGTTTTCTAATTACAAGTGTAATTAATTCACCCTCTGCAAATAAGACTTTTCTAAAAAGCACAGTTTACTGGGGTCTGTGGATCCAAGTCTGATACAAGGTTGCACCAGGATGCACTCATGCTGGTCTCCCAAGGCCCCGAGTCATGGGCGCTAGCTGCCTCCTGCCTTCAAGTCCAAGACGCCAGGAAAAGCGGCTGCGCTTTGTATCTCGATCTCTGAAACCACCCACAGCCAGGGCTGGCTGAGTTCATCCACGCGGAGGATGAATTCGCTGCCCATCGCTTTATTTTTAATCGATACAAGACAGCCGCTGCTGATAAGTCACCCATTCGGGATTCCAACCCTGGCTGGAACCGCCATTCATTTGCGAGAAGCGGGCGGCTGGCACAGTGTTCGCCAAGAAGTGTGGAGGAGCCTCGCAGGGTGCTTCGAGTTTCGGGTGCGAATCGCGCAGCAGCCGGCGCTCCCACTCCACCTGCGACCCTCTCCGCGCCCCTCCCCGTGTCTCCCAACTCTCTCTAGAGCTCCCCACCCATGTCCCCTTCCAGGCTCCGAAGCATCTCCCACGGGCAGCACAGCCGCGCGAGGAGGGCGGCTGAGTGGGAGAGGCGCCCCCGCCCCGCCGGGCCCCACCTGGCCCGCGCCAGGCAGAAGAGCCGGTGCCTGCCGCCCCCCACCCCCTCGCCGCGCAGGGCTGTAATAATTACATCCTCGTTATTTCTTCTGCGATCGTTAGGGAAGGAGCCCGAGAACAGCAACAGCCGCTGCCGGGGGAGGCTTAGTTACAAAACCCTGCGCTGGGTAGCGCCTCGCTTAGCAACCACCCTAAAAAAGCCCCTGTGCTCCTCGCTCACACTTGGAGAGCGGGGCGGCGGCCACCCCCTCCCGGCGCGCACCCCTCGGCCCCGCTGGTCGCTGCAGCTGCTGCAACCCGGCACAAGTGGCCCCTCTCCGCCTCCGCGACCCCCGCGGCGCAGCCCGGGCTCCCCGCACCTTTCATTCATTGCCGGTGCTGTCTGCGTGCCCACCCTAGACTTGGGGAGGGCGCACACAGGTCGCTGGCTGTCACCCCTATTCCCTCCAGGTTATCCCACCATAACCCACCTCCAGCCCCCCCCCCGCCCGCCGGCCCCCCCACCCCGCGAGCCGGGCCCCCTCCTAGCGGGGTCGAGCGGTGAATTTCACACCTCGGTGGCGCACAGCTCCACGCCCGCTCCAACACCTGGGCAGTCCGGGGTCTTGGGATCCCAGGCCACGACGCCGCGACCTCGGCGCCGGACCCCAAGCACTGGCTGCCCCCGATCCCCTCGCGCTCCGGCAGCGCGTCCCCAGCCACCCCCGCCCCCAACCCAGCCGCCTACATGGCCCACCCGTGGGTCGGTCATGCCTCGCTGACCCTCCCCGCCCCGACGGCTCTAGCCGCCTCGCCCCCGGGTCCCCTCGTCCCGGTCCCCGCGGACCCGGGCGGCTCGCACCTTTCTCAGGACAGACATCCTCGGGCGCTCCTAGTTCAGCAGGTGCGGGGCTTCATGGCGAGGTGGCTAACCCCTTAGGTGGGGCGGCGCGCGGGATCCCACAGCCGGTTCCCAGGCTTGCGGGTTTGTAGGTCTGTGCGTCCGTCCGCGGTCGGTCTGTCCGCCGCCACCACCGCCGCCGCGCGCTCCGACCGCGCTCCAGCCCCGCGCACGGTCGGTCCTCACGGCCGGCGCCTGCGCACTCGGCGCCCGGGGAGGCACCAGCGCACTGGGGGGCGGCAGGCGCGCGGCTCCATCTGGGGAAGGGCCCGGCGCCCGCGCGCCTCCGGAGAGCGCCCAGGGCGCAGCGCGGCGGCCACCCGGCAGCCCGGTTCCCCGGCCGCCGGGCGCGCACGGCCCGGGAGCGCGCGCACAGCCCGCCCTCCGCCGCGGCAGCGCAACGCCGGCCCCAACTGTTGCGCGGAGAGCGGCGGGTCACTCGGGGACAGCTAGGGCGCGGGGGTGCTGGGGATGTCCTGCACCGCACGTGCTCGGCGCTCTTGAAAGTTAGCAGGGCAGTCCACGCACACCCTTCCACGCTAGGGAAGGTCCCCTGGACCGAGAAGAGGGATCTGCCGGCGCGTTCCTGCGCGGGACTGGGGTGCAATGTGAAGTCTTCTCCGCACCTATGGGCCGGGACAAGATATGTCCTTTAGGTGTTTGCAAAACATTCCTCTGCTGAAGCATGCAGAGGCTATGGGCGCTGTGAAACGGAACCTCTCACTGTTTCCGCCGGGTTTCTTCCCTGCAGATGAATTGTGGGGTGCTATGCTCACAGGAAAAAGGCGGATCTACCAGTGGTGTTCCCGGACCCCACGTACCTGTCTCTAGTTGTTAATAAGACTAGTCCGGACGCTGTGAGAGGGGTCAAATGGTGTCCCTGCCTGCTCTGCTCGCTGCAACAAAATATACCTGGCAGGGTCCTAGAAAAAAGACTGTCATCCATTCATCCAGTAGAAGTTGCGTTGACAACGTGCTTCAGGATGGCAAATCACCAACATTGGCCATATTGAGATGGACTCTAGTTAGATTGATGGGAAAGCACTTCCGAGGTCGAAGGGACTGTCCCAAAAAGAAGGTACTGTGGCCTTGAGCAGAAAAACACAGTGGGGACCTGAGACCTAGTTTTGCTCTGGGCTGTATCACTGTATAGCTACCTGACCTTGGGCAAGTCACCTCGCCCATTTTAATGCAAACACAGTAGTGGACTTTCCCATATTTCCAACTGTGTCATTGAGAAGTAAATGAGATTTTTAAATGTGACCAAAAAAGAAAAAAGCTAGGCTCTGTACTTCACTTCTGTAATCCTAGCTAATGGGGAAGCAGAGATCTATCTCAACCAATGAGCTGGGTGTGGTGGTGGTCTATGCCTGCCATCCCGGCTAGGAGGGGAGCCTAAATAGGAGAAGCAGTTTCCAAGTCACCACAGTATGAACCAAGACCCTATTTGGAAAAATAACTGAAGCAGAAAGGGTTGTGGGTACGGCTCAGGTGGGAGAGTGCAATTTCTGGAGTTCAAACCCCAGTACCCAATAAATAAATAAATAAATAAATATGACACAAAACTTAAACACCAAGATGAATGTTTGGAGGAAGATGAATGGGGGCTGGAATAAAACCAGGCAATCAAAAGATATTTGACATGGAACAAACTAATCTTCACCAGCAACTCCAAGATCATTAAACAAAAAGTCTCCCTAATGTTTTTTCATCTAATCCATCACTCAAATATTATTCAATTTCAGTTTATTTTCAAAACAAAGTGTTAAATGATGAGGGGGGTACAAAAATAAATCAAAGAAATCTGACTGTGATGGTTTCTCCTGAGTGCTTCCAGCATCTTCCAATTTGTTTTCACTGTCCAAAACCAGTCAATTGTGGCATGTCAACCCTCAACTAAAAGTCTAGATTCCAGACCAATTTTAAAATGTACTATTCGTTTGCTCTCCTCTTACTATTTGTTCCCATGTTTTATTCATTCTCTCATGCAACAGTAACAACAAAAGTAACACAAATGTGCTAAATGCTTATCATGTGTGAGCAAAACAAACAAACAAACAAACAAAACAGACCATCACTGATCACTTGGATCTTCCACTCTAGGGAGGGAGTCATGTTCAAAGTGACAGGAGTAATGTGTGACCATGAATTACAATTGTTTTTCTGAAGGCAGTTAATACTGTTTGTGATCTCAGGGAAGAACTCTGATGGCATCATTAGGATAAGACTTTGTGTTAGTTACTCTTAGGTTGCTGTGACAAAACACCTAAGTGAACAACTTAAATGAGGAAGGGTTTATTTTGGTTCACAGTTTCAGAAGATGCAGTCCATAGTTGATTGGCCCTGTACACTTGGGCAGAGCATCATGGCAGTGGGAGGATGTGATGGAGAAGCTTTTTCACCTTGAGGCAGGCAGGAAGCAGAAAGAGCCAGAAAGGAAGGGGGTCAAGATGCCCTCAAGACTGACCCCTAGAGACCTACTTCTTCCAGCTAGATCCCTCCTCCTAAAGTTTCTTAAAAAAAAAAAAAAAAAATAGCACCACCAGCTGGGGAACCATGCCCTTAACACAGGTGCCTATGGGGAACATTTCATATTAACATAATGTTGTGCTCTTGCCCCCCAAAGGCTCATGGCCCTCTCATAATGTAAAATGCATTTAGTACAGCTCCAAGTCCCCAAAGTCTTCACAGTTCCAACATTGTTCAAAAGTCCAAATTCAAAGTCTCCTCTGAGACTCCAGGCAAACTCTAACTGCAAAGCCCTGTAAAATCAAAAAGAAAACTACATACTTCCCACAAAAAAGGGCACACAGTAAATATCTCCATTCTAAAAGGAAGGGTGGAAAAAATGGGACAAAAGCAAGACTGAAACCCAGCAGAGGAAATAGTCCTGTAGATCCAGGTCTGGGCATGTGGTGTTGTGATGTAAGCTCTAATAGGCTTAGGTAACCCTCCTCTTGTGGACTTGCTTCCCTCTTGGGCTGGCTCCACTCATTGCCTGCTGCTTCCCACAGCAGGTGTTTCACATTCCTGGCATCTCCAACATCCTGAGGTCTCTGCAACTTAGGATTCACCCTCACATGAGCTGTCTGCAGGGATCCTGACCCTACCACACATTCCTGACCTTCCTTTGAAATCTTGGTGGAAGCCTCCATGACCCTGTAACTCTTGCATTCGGCTTGCACAATCACTATCATGCTAATGCAGCCAGCTTAAGCAGTATTCAGGCCCCCTTGGGTTATGACTGTAAGTGCCTGGGTGGCTAAACCCAGGAAAACACTTCCCTAGGTGGTCCTGTATAAGCAAGCCGCCCCTGTGACTCTCTTTTCATGGAAAAGTCTTTTAAATGAGTTTGTAATTTTACAACCTGGAGCCTGTGATGGGTGGGATAGAGCTAATTTCTGAAATGCCCTTGTTAATGGTGCTGGTACAGTCTGTGATCAGAAGTCTTCCAAATTCTTTGTGTCCCATGGGAAGAATCCTTCACAGGACACATGGGTATAAACGGAGTTTATTAAAGGTTAGGAGAAGAAAATACAAAGGGAAGCATGGTGTGTCCCAGGTGGAATTTGGAGGCCAAGAGAGCATGCCTTTCTCCTTTTCAGGTACTTTTGAAACCTACATTAACCCAGGGGAAGGGAATAACCAGGTGATTTTCATCCAATAATCAATGAGTGGGGAGGGGAATGGGTGGTTCCCAGGTCAGGTGAGGGTGGTCCCCAAGCCAGAGCATGGTTAATCTGAGATGTAATATTTTTCTCTATGATTCTCAAACTTTCCCTAATTCTAGCCTGCCTCACCCTCAAGGCATCTTTCCTATTGTCCCAGTGCCAAGTGCTTGGCTTCTCTGTAATGGCGCTAATCTCTTTAATGCCACATCCTCCTTGTCCATAACTTCCAAGTAACCTTTCTGTTCTGCTTTTTGCTCCAAGTACTCCCTGTAAACATGGCTAGCAGCAGTCAGCAATAACCATGCCACAGTCTGAATGCTGTGCAGTTTTGAAATTTCTCTACCAAATTGATTAGTCTATTGCTTTTAAATTCAGCCTCAAAGTATCAGGGCATGGACAAAATGCAGACAAATTTTTTGACAGGATATAACACAAATGCCCTTTAGGCTAATTCCCAACAGGGTTCTTATATCCACCTAAAATCTTATGAGCTCAGTCTTCACTGTCTGCATTTCTATCAGCATCCTGGTCTTCTGAGCTCCCACCAGAATCCCCATTAAGCTAGTTTACAGTAGCCTAGGCTTTCCCTCACTTATATCTCCAAATTTTCCCAAATTCCTACCACACACCAGTTTCAAAGGCTAAACAACCACATGGTCAGGTTTAGTCAAAGAAATTACCCCACTTTTCTTATACTTATTTTCTGAATATTTTACTTCTGCATTGCTGTGACAAAATCCCTGAGGGAACTACTTAAGGAGGAAGAATTCATTTTGGCTCACAGTTCCAGAGAATTCAGTCCATGGTGTCTGGGCCCCATGTGTTTGGGCACAACATCATGGTGGAGGGAAAATCTGCTTCACTTCCTGGCAGATAGGAAGCAGAGAGAAACACACAAGAAGAGGCCAGGGACAAGACTCCCCAAGAATTTGCCCCTAGTGACCTACTTCCTTCTGCTAGGCCCCACTTCCTAAAGTTTCCAAAACCATCCAAAATAGCTCCACCAGCTGGGAGCCAAGCCGTTAACACATAAGCCTATGGAGACATTTCATATTCAAACCAGGTTCTCCCCAAGCAGGTCCTGAAACACAGATTTGAATGCAGATTTATTTGAAGTAGAAAAAGTGAGACTGGGAAGGAAACAAAGTTAATGAAGGATGTGTTAGCAGGCTGGTCATTCCTATATGCAGTGTGGACTCTGTCCTGCTGAGGATTCTGTGAGGAACAGTAAGGAATACACCTCCTGATGGGGAGGCTGCACGTTTTCTGAGCTGACTGCCATACCCAGCAACTGATGATTGCTCCCTCTTACCTTGTATTCCCTCTGCTGAGTAATTCCGATAGTTTCAAACACAGCCATCAGCAGGATTTGAGATGAATGTGTGAAGTCAGAGATTGGCATCTGCCAGAGCCCTGAGGAAGATAGGACTTAGGCAAGAAAGTAGGGAGGTAGAAAAAGGGTTCCTGGCAGGAGGAAGGGCAGGGCTGAAAATTCAGGGGAACACAGTGACTTGGAGTTTTCTTTCTAAATGACCAGTTAGAATAATCAGAACTGAGAGAGTAGTATGAATGAGGAAACTAGGAGTTCAGGATTTTCATAGGACATTTAAAGGACTTGGAATTGTAGCCTATATCTCTTCCCAAACTGTATAACTTGTATTTCCTTTTCTTATCTTATTATATTAGCTAGGATTTCTAGTATGATGTTGAAAATCAGCAGTGAGAGGGAAAACCTTGTCTGTTCCTGATCTTCATGGAAAAGCTTCTAGGTTTTTACCATTATGTTAGCTATAGAGTTTTGTAGATGTTCCTCATCAAGTTGAAGAAATTACTTTCTGTTTGTTGTTGGCTATGACTTTTTTTAAAAATCATGAACAGGTGTTGGATTTTATCAAATGCTTTCTCTGCATCTATTGATAATACTGCAGTTTTCTCTTGTACCCTGGTGCTGTTATGAGTTACAATGGGTGATTTTTGAATGGTAATGAGATTTTTTAAAAGAACTTTTTGATTGTTGTGAGAAGAGATGGTGGTGGGATGGCAGTGAGAAAACAAGAGTGAGACTAGGGATATAAGCTTTCAAATGCCTGAAGAAACCCTAGTGAGAAATGAAAACAAACCTGATGTGACTTTTCTGGATGGGTCAAGTGGGAAGAGAGGAGGGGAAGAAACCATGTCTGCCAAGGCTGACCTGACAGCTGGGTGGATAGTGCTTCTGGTGTTACAGAAGTACTAATTCGGAGTTGGTGAGGTGAAGGGCCTTGGGGACTGGCACAGGAACATGTATGGTATAGTGGTAAATAGGGAAGAGTCAACAGAAGATGTCAAAGTGGATAGACACTGGTTTGGAAGCCAACTCTTCAAGAACTCTGGGCATAAAACAGACTGAAGAAGCAGGGCTGAAAGAAACTATGTGGTTCCTGGGAAGATGTAGAAAAGTCCAGAGCAGGCTTGAGTGCTCACGGGAGTGGTGAAATCAACAATGACAAATTCAAGAAGCAGCCTAGTCAAGGCCATTATGCCATCACACATTCCCTCTTTCCAGCATTACTCATTTTTCAATATCAATTCAATCAGGCCAAATTGGCACACACAGTTTCTGTGTGTTTGTGTCAAAAAAAAAAAAATCCCCTCCAGTTCCTGCCCCATTTTCCTGATTCCACCAGTGTGGTCTTCATCCAATGTATTCATTTTCTGCCCTGCAATTGTCCATATGTATTTTCATTAAGCTTTTGCTTCTACCATTCCAATTAAATTACTGTAACCAGTCACTAGTGACCTGCCTTTGACAGATCCAACTGTGCATGATCAGTCCTCATCTTAACCTATCAACATTATCTGTGATAAATGATCCCTTCTGTGACTTGGCTTGAGGATGGTCACTGTCTTTCCCTTTCCTCTCTGGCCACTCCTCCTGGGCCACAGTTAGGGTGTCATATACCCACCCTCCAAAGGCTAGAGGCCTTCAGTGTTTGGTTCTTGGACCTCTTCTCTGACCGAACTTATTCCTTTTATGATCTCCCAAGCTTGTGCATCTCAAACTCTGTATCTCAAGTTGCACAGCACCACCCAACAAAGGGTCTGGAGACTCTAACTTTCCAGATTCCAGACCAAAAACTTGGAGCCAGACAAGACTTCCCCTTTTCTGTCACAACCCAGTCAGGTCAAGCAGAAAAAAATTCTTTTGTGTTGTTTTCAAACACATCCCCAATCTGACTACCTCCCTCCACAACCTCCAAAACTACTACTCAGATGCTAGCCACCAACCAACATCTTACAGCAGTTGACTTGAAGTGGTCTCCAGACTTCCTCCTACTGAAATCTATTCAGCACAGCGGCTAAAACCACATCTTAAAAATGTACATCAGATTATTTCATTCTCTACTCAAAACCGACCAATGGTTTTCCATTGCTCCATTAGGAATGGAGACTGGACCTCTGTCCTTTTTGAGCTCACACTGGCAGGCCGCAGATCTTGCAAAACACCCACGCAGGCATTCTCCTTGAACTGCAGTCTTCTTCTGCTCTGCGCCCTGTTTCTTCCTTTCTCTCCTGCTCACACTTGTGTTCAGATTGCCTTCCCTGACCAAAGGCACCTCTGCTTCTCTGCGTCATTTTTCTCCAAAGCCCTCATCTGCTTGGGATATACTCCTGTCGTCCTCGTCCTTGTAATTTGTCTCACTATTCTCTCGTTAGACCATGGATGTATCTCTAGCATGCAGACTAGTGCCAGACATCTGGAAGTTCGACAATCGTGTTTTCGGAGAAACTAATCCAAGGCCGAGGGGCCCAAGACGCACAAGTGTCCTAAGCGCAGTGACTCGGGTTGGACAGGAAGCGATTTGTCCAGAAGGGGAGACCAAGAGGATGTCAGCAGACAGGGGACAGAGGTAGGTTCTTGATACTGGCGGTGTTCCAAGAGCACGGGTCAAGCCAACACCCTCAGGTGTGGGTGGACAGCAGGTGTCTGGGCCGCGGTGGGGCGGAGTGGGACCCTTCTCCCCTCAGCTTACGGGTCCTCGCTTCTCCCCTCAATGTCGTTTGTCGCGATCACACCCGGAGTTCCGCGGGTGCGCAGAGCAGGTACGGCCAGCTGTCCTGTCCCTACCCAGGTGGGCGGCAGGTCCCAGGAACCGCCCGCCACCGCCTTCTCAGCTCCGCCCCGCCCCCTGCCTCCCGCGCAGGCTCTGCAGCGCGGCTCCCAGGGGCGGGGTCTAAGGGCTGAGCACACGCCCAGAATCGGTATTAGCCAATACTCAGCCTGAGCGAGGATGATTGACATCACACGGCAGAGGCCTCGGATCCGAATTGGACAATCCTACTGCTGTGGGCGGGCATAGGCGGGTGCAATCCGGAAGCGCCAGCGCGCGTCGGGCTCGCAGCTGGGGCAGGCGGGTGGTGGCCGGGTCAGTCATGTCTGTGCCGCGGAGGGAAGGTAGGCCAGAACTCGGGGCGTCAGGAAGCCTGGACTCGCGGGGCGGGGGCGTCAGGAAGCCTGGGGCGGGTCGCGGGACCGTAGGGAGCCTCGTGGGCTTGAGGAGACGCGAGGGCCGTGGGAGGTCAGTGGCGAGGCCTAAGGGGGGGGGCTTGAAGAGTCGTAGGGTCTTGGGGTCCGCGGTGTGCTGGAGGAGACGTGGGGACATGAGGGTCCGTGGGCGACCCCCGTCCCGCGTGGTGCACTCCCCGCGCAGCTGGAGGGATTAGGCCGGCGGGGGTCCCCGGAGGAGCAGAACCGTCGCGAGCCTCAGTTTCCCCTCCCTTCTCGCCGACACCTCTCTCAGTAGTCGTGTTTGGGCCAGGGCGCGGCGGGGTCTCGGGGCTTCTGGCGGCCATCAGTGCCGAGCTGCTGAACTCCCAGGCCGTGATTTTCTTTTCTGTGTTGACACGTGCTTCTGCCCTTTGAAATGGAAAGTAGGTGCACCAAGGTTAGTACGCTTTGGCTTTCAAAAGAAGCCCTGAGCAGAAAACGGGCAACAGTTACGATAGCCCCACTCTGTGTTTTTGTGCTAGAAGAGTGTTCAACCTCTTCTCTGAGTTCAGTAAGCTCTGACTTTCACCTGCTTAGCTGCAAAAAAACAAATCATCTCACAGATTAGACATGACTTAACAGGTTCAGAACTGTGAGACGCTGGGCTCCAAAACGCACATTAACATATTTTAATGAGTACCAAAACTATTTTTATAACCCTTCACTGGAAGGGTGGATGCCTTGTTGGCTAAATGTTAAGATTTGCAGAATAGACCTGATAGCTGTCACCTGCGTTCTGGGTTGATGTTGCATTCCTCTCATGTTTGTGACCCTTCTAAACTTGAATCAAATGCTTTATCTTATACATTAAATTATTGTACCATCTGCAGTGCACCCAGTCAACTTTAAAAGCCTTCCTTAACCCACAAAATAAAAATGAATGAAAGCCTTTGAATGTTTTAATCAGTCACTAAACCGTTTCACTGGAAATGGTCTCCTATTTCCTATACGTGATGGAATTGTCAGGCAAAGTTTAAGCTGTTTAAGAACATCGCCATTGAAAGGATGGATTAAGAAATCCTAAAAGCATAAAATGTAAGTGGAAAGCAGAATATTAGTCTTCTGTAACCTCTCAAGATCACTTGAAGAGCTCTTCTGCTGGGAAGCAGGCACTGAGAAACACTTACGGGAGGTCTGAGTTGGAATAAAAATTCTAAGCGCTTACAGTTTGTTGAAGCATGAAACCAGGGTTGATCTCTGTCTCCACTCCTTGTATTGTCGACTGTCTGCCTGTGTCCTGTACTGTATGTGTGTCCCCACCCCCTATTCTGTGATGAGTGTTACAGTTAGGGAAACATGTGGCAGGTGGAAATGATGGCTTGGTGTGATTTTTCCCTGGCCTCTCCTCTCATGGTCTACTGCTTTCAAGGACATGTGTCCCACAGGTATGAAGAGGTGGATGGGGCCTGTGTCTTTATGGGGGAAATGAGCAGATGTTCCTTAGCTCAGATGTGTAATGTGCTTCATATGGAATAGAAAGTGTGCAGCTAAAGTGGTTCATTCAGCCAGTGGGTTATTTATTTATTTATTTATTTATTTTCTGTATTTTGGTGGTACTGGGGATTGAACCTAGGGGCTCAAGCTTGCTAGGCAAGTGCTTTACCACTTAAGCTATACCCCTATCCCAGCCAGCCAGTGTTGTTGAGCACCTACTAAGCATGTGTGTCAGCTACTTTAGGCACTAGGGAACAGCAGCTTTGAGCACAAAATCCCTTCACATTAAGGCTCCAGTGCAGTTCAGGACTGCCCTGTGTTAGGGCAGGGGTCTAGGGGAACCAGACTGTTCTCTCACTGTGCCCTGGCACAGACAAGAAACTTCTGAAGAGCAATCTGAAGGAGTGACTCTGAATTTTTTTTTCTCTCTCTGAAATTAGATTACTTCTGAAAGTAGTCTGCTAATGGATCATTTTCTTATGTGATAATTTATAGCAAAATTATGCAGGATTAATGGGAAGAAGGTTATGCCTCTGAACCAATAGAGGCTTCTTACTTGAGTAAGAAGCTAAGAAGTTTTTGAATGTTTTCCATTTTATGTTGGGAAAAATGTCTGAACAACGCTGGAGGGTGCTGGGCCTCTGAGAGTCACCCTGCAGCTCTGATAACGAACTGCTTTTACTGATTGAAGAGACTCACACAACAGGTGCCATGTCTCAAGTGTAATTGAAGTGACTTCCATTCTACTTGGGTAGATGTCTAACATATAACTAAATGCTAACTCAGGGCTGTGGAAGGCATTCAGGGTCACAGTGAACAGGAAAACTTTTAGGGGCTGCAGTTTCCCTGGAAACCATGCAGTCCTCCAGGAAGGGGCCCTGCTGCTCTTGTCTTCTGATCCTGCCTCACACAGTGCTAGCCTCAGTTGCTGTGGGAATGAGTGACTTGTCCAGCATCTACCCAGTTGAGCACTCTTGCCTTTTCCTTACCTGATGGCTCCCAAGGCTCTGCCTGGCCACCTTTGGTTACAGAGTGTGTCATGAAGAAAATCTACCTATTTACTTCTCTTGGGTATAGTTTTGCTGTTTGGAGCACATGGAATTAGTGTGTATAATTCTCGTTTTCCAGATAATTCTTCAGATTCTGAGCAGCTCTCTCAGTCTTCTCACCTCCCTACTCTATGCCACATGAGGCTATCCTATCATGTTGGGAATGTTTCTTAGGAAACTTATCAAAGTTGAACTTGCCAGGCAGGTGATACTTAAATGCTGGGGCTGGGAGGAGCACCAGGTGAGAATATGGGGCTGTCCCTGGGAAGTTGAATGCCTCAGTTCTTGCCCCTGCTTCTGCTTCTTAGGATTCACTGTTGGACACAGACCCATGGCTTACTCCTGCTGCTATGTTTATGCACTTGTGTAAGGTGGATGGGAGTGAGTAGAATTAAGTAGGCCATAGCAACACCACACCTCTCCTTCCATCCAACTTCAGATAGAAATAGTGATCCCATCCTCTTGGAGTTGTAGCAGTGAATGCTATCTCCTCTCTAGCGAAGGTCACTGAAGCCCATCCTTGGATGATTCCTCTGTATGTTGGACTCAGTCTCATGGCTGGCCTGGGGAGTGCTCAGCTTGGAGAACACAGTGGTTCAGGTGCCTTTTGATAAGACTTTGTTCCTGCCGTGACCACTTCCTGAAGACTGCCAGGCTTGGCCTTCCTGGTGTGTTCTGAGAGTCAGGAGGATGGGTCAGGATACACTGGCAGCAGGTAGATTTGGGCAGCCACAACCACACATACTACAGACCTTAGTCTTCTGGGAATTCTCCTCAGATGAAATTAACTGTTAGCGGTGTTGCTGTACTTCCAGTTTGCTGCATTGCTGTCTGTTCTGGTATCTGTGTGTACCTTAGAGAATGGATTATGGTCAGCATCATATAGCACTTTCTGTGGTTCTAGTGCTCCTGAAGTCCTGGTAGTCAGAGGGGTGTCTGTGTGCATGTGTATGTATGTGTGATTCTGTGAGCATGTGCATGAGCACATGCATGGCTGTGTGCATATTGTGCATGTGAGCACTGTGCACATGTTTCCCCAGTTATTCTCAAACTTGCTCACAGTGCTGCCAACTCCTATGTAGTCTCAGAACTGGCGGTGCTGGTCAGAATGCATTTCTGTTGGAAAAATACCTCTTTTCCCAGTGCTGGGCGGGTGCAAGGTGACTGTTGGGGTAGAGTTTTCATTCTGGTCATATCTGTGGCTTCTTTGCTGAGTTAAATGTGTAACCATCCACTCGCCTATAAAGAAAGGGCAGCTGGGCACCAGTGGCTCACACATGTAATTCTAGCTACTCAGGAGGCAGAGATCAGGAGGATCGTGGTTCAAAGCCAGCCTGGATAAAGTAGTTCTTGAGACACTATCTTGAAAAAAACCCTTCACAAAAAAAGGGCTGGTGGAGTAGCTCAAGGTATAGGCCCTGAGTTCAAACCCTTATACCACAAAAAAGAAAAAGAAAGAAAAAAAATCAGGGCAGTGTTTAAGTTTCTGTGATAGACTGCAGAATTTAGGCAGCTCTTTCCCCTTTCAGAGGTCCTTATTTTGGCTGTACTGGGGGTTGAACTCAGGACCTCGGGCTTGCTAGGCAGGCAGTTTTTTGCAAGCAGAGAGAGTTTAGAGAATGCTGGCAAAGTAAGAGTAATGTTGGGCACAAGCTTGGAGAAGCTTCAGTCTGTGGTGATGGAAATAGGAACCCAGTATAGGTTCTGAGCAGAGTAGTGCTAATGCCTGTGTCCCTGAAAGATAAATCTGGAAGTAAGCAGGTAAACATGGCCAGGCAGCCAATACCTGATGGGCGTTTAGGTAGGGATGGTAAGATTAAAGGACAGCATGGGAGAAATGGGTATAGAGGGATTTCCTGAAGAGGCCGGGCCTGATGATGAACAGGCTGCTGAGACTTGGTGCAGATCTTGGGGGCAGCTACAGACTTGGCTTCTTCTGTATTAGGCAAAAGTCAAGGTCGAATGTGGATGGAGACCACAGAAAGAACCCTAAAAAAGTGAGGTGAAGTGCCATGAGAGTTTCCTCCCCTGGCAGCCTGTCACCCAGCTAGGGAAGGCTGAGTTCAATCCCACCTGAGGTAGCACAGCTAACTCCCTATGATTCTCAGGCACCTTATCTGTGAAACAGGTGCAGTAATGGTGTGCATTGTGAGGACTCAACCAGTTGACATACTTGTGTGGGTCTGTAGAGGCAGCCAGCTAGTTACTGTCACTAAGTACTTTCCCCAGGGTGCAGGAGGTTGTGGGGTCCTGCGTTTGCCTGTAGAAAAGAGCAGCACAGGTAATGAGAGGGGGCAAGCCATGAGGCCTCTGTGTTACCTTGTTCAAGGTGAGGGAGTACTTGTACATTTGAGGGGAGTACTTGTACATTTGTGAAATAGCCAGTGCCCAGAAAATACTACTGTGAGGTCCTGAATTGAGGACACAGTGGAAGAGGCACAAGTCCATTGGGTGGTGGTGTGACGCCCTCTTCCTCTGGGCCAGAGGTGTGGCCAGGTGGGTACAGAAGTGACAGCTGTTTGGGAACCTTTTCATCTTTGGATCGCATTCTATCTGTTGAGTCCATGTTGAACATCTTGTCAGTCATGAGTTCTTTGTGTTGAAGTTAAACTGTGTCTAATGAAAAGACCAATGTAATGAAATAGGGAAAAATAAAATTATTGGAGTAAGAATTACAGTTTATCCCATGTCTATCTGGGTATTTTTTTAGCCCAGTCTGTTTCAATCAGAAAACACCTCTGAGAGCTGAGCAGTTGCTGAAGGTCCAGTCCAGGTCTGTGGCAGAACCAGGCCTCCTGGAAGTGCCCTTGCTCTTTCGCTGTTAGGATGTGCTTAATAATCCTAAATGAAAGCTATTATATGTACTTGGATTTAAAATGAATAGTTAATGATACATTAAATACTGTAAAAACTCTAAGGAAAACCTTTGGACAAGGTATGCTTGGAATATTCTTTTTCTTTTTTAATATTAAAATTTTTGTAGAAAATTAATATCTAGCGTTTTTCTGCTACTTAGATAAAATTACCACGTAATATTGGTCATGGTTTAAGATTCTAATCATGTACCATTTGAATTTTATTTAGAGTACTGTTTTTCTTTTAATTAATATTTCATGAAGCTTGCCAACTCTTGCTTAAATCTTAGCTAATCTGTGTGCCATTTATAATTCTAGTATGAAACTCATTACAAATCTGTCATTCATTGAATTAGCACACTACACTGAACTTTTCCTTCTTGTAAAGTGACGTAATACTATTATCAATTTATTCTTTTACTCCTAGATTCACCTTATTATGATATTAAAAGTGAAAAAAAAACCCAGTGAATATCATTTTGGAAAATCTGTAGGTAGACTGGCATATTTTCAGCCAGCATTTTTTTTTTTTTATTTTGGTGATGCTTGCTAGGCAGGCATTCTGCCATGTGAGCCATACCTCCAGCCCATAACCAGCCTTTTTAAAACATAGTTTTTACTGAAAAGAGAATTCAAAATATCAGATTTCTAAAACATGTAATATGCCTAGGAAAATTTAAATTCGAAGTGCCTGCTGAAACAAGGAAGGTAGGTATCAGGATGAAAAAAGAATAATCAAAGCTGCTATTTACTATGGTATAGGGGAATTTTTCATATCTTATTTTAACCTGATGAAATTACTTGGTCTGTTTTGTTTTGTGGATTTAGTGCTGATGTTTTAGGGGATTGTCTCCAACACAGCAGGGTGAGGTGAGGTGAGCCATGTCCAAATAGCTGCAGTGAAAATTCCTGTTATTGGTCATTTTGGTCTTATTTTCAGTAGCGGGTTTTAATTTAAATATTATTTAGTTTTAAAAGTCTGCTACCTCTTGTTTCAAAATCTAGCCACTTTTCCACTCACCAAGCTATTAAGTAAAAATTTTAAAAAAGTATTTCATAAACTTTTTTGTTCTGTTATGTTTTTCTCTGAAAATGAAACATCAAGAAGTCACATTTTAGGGCTGGATTCAGTGGCTCAGCTGTAATACCAGCTAATTGGAAGGCAGAGATCAGGAAGACCTTAACTTAAGGCCAGCCCAGGTAATAAGTTATAAGACTCGCCCCCCATCTCAACAAATAAACTGGGCATAATTGTGCGTATGTGTAATTCCAGCTACACAGGATGCTACACATGGTCTATGGCTGGCCCTGGACAAAAAATTGTGAGACCCTATCTGAAAAACAACTAAAGCAAAGAAAAAAAGTGGGGGGGCTAAGGATATAGCTCAAGTGGTGGAGGGCCTGCTTAGCAAGTGGAGGTCTTGAGTTCAAACTCCAGTACTACAAGAAAAATGACATTTTAAGAGTTACTTGAGGAGTGGTGGAGTTGGTCATGTGATGGAGGGCCTGCTTAGCAAGCGTGAGGCCCTGAATTCAAACCCCAGTACTGCCCTCCCCCTAAAAGTCAATATTTGTGGTATTCTTTGTTTTGATGTAATTGCTAGGAACGCATTACTGTCAATGTTACAGCTTTTTGTGAACATCCAGTTACTGAAATAGTTCTTTTTGACTGATTTTATTCTTCATAGCTCCAAATCAGCTACATATTTTTTCTCTGAAAGTCAGACTTTTCTGATACGAGTTTATAGGGGTCACGAAAATTTTGAAACTTGGCTAGAGAATCACAAAGGAACATTTCTAATGTCTGCCATCACCGTTGCTTCCTAGATAAACAGTATATGTGCAGTAGAATGAAATATATAAAGTTATACCAATTTTTATTAAAGTATATTATGTACGCAGATAGGAGAAATATATTACTTTTGCAATGAAAATGAATTTTTAAAGAAAATAGTCATGATGCTCATAGGGCAGCATCTACTGCTCCCAGAGATCATGGGAGCCCCTTTTTCTGTCATGTATTTTTTACTTGGCTTTCTTTTTTATCCTAAAGGAATATTACAGAAGGAAAGATTCTATTTTGTTTTGTTTTTCTGTAAGAGCTTCTCAGATAGGGTGTACACCTATGTTTCTGTGATCAGTGAGATCCTGTTGTTAATGGTACTCGTTACAGTCTGTGACCACAAGATCCTGGTTATTGTGCTCCAAATGGAAAAATCCAAGAAAAGCACATGGATAGGGTGAGGTAGGGTAGCTTCATTGAGAGAAGGGGTCACTTGTCCTGCCAGGTAGGGAAGAGAAAGCAGAAACAAGAGGGCACAGTGGAGTGCAGGTAGAGTCCACAGGCCAAGAGAGACAGTGAGCAAAAAAGAGAGAGAAAGAGAGAAAGAGAGAGAGAGAGAGAGAGAGAGAGAGAGAGAGAGAGAATAATGAGTGAGTGGGGAGGGGCACGGGCATTTCCCATCCAGGTGAGGGTGATCTGGCCCATCCCCAGGTAACCTACATGAGCCCAAAACTTTTCCTATTTCTAGCCTGCCTCACTGTAACTGGCAGCATTGATGAAAGTGGAGACATTATGTCATGGGAAATAAGCTAGACAAAGAAGCACAAATACTGCATCTTTTCATTCGCTTGTGGTAGGTGAAAAAGTTGACTGCATAGGTAAGAGTATGATGGTGGTTGTTTGAGGTCAGGAGAGATGGGATAATGGGTGTCAGCACACACTTAGGTGGAGAAATAAGGTCTAGTGTTTTGCAGCACCTGGAGGACTGGTTTACCACAGCTAATACACCCACATGAGGAGCTGGAGGAGAAAGCTCCACGGCTCACTCCCAGAGAAGTGATGAGGTGGGGCTGCTCATCTGATTTGATCATTAGCCATCACATCCACGTCTTCAGGTATCACGCTGTTCCCCGTAAGCATGCCAGTTAAAAAGAGAAATTAAAACAGAAGGAAAGTCTGCCTGGGCTGTGGAGCACACTAGAGCAATGTGGCACTTTCTCCTTGACTTGCTGCCTTCTCTCATGGAGGAGCTTTTATACAGTGTCACTGTTTTAGGGGTCTGCTCTGATACCATAGCAAAATAGAAAAAATAATTCCTTGAAATGCTTAAATGGTATTAAACATTTGTCGAAAATGGAACAAAACTTTTTATACCCAACTGTTTAGTGTGAAATCAAGTCACTGTGCTGAGGAAGAGTTCAAGATTGAATAGTGTTACCAGCAGCTAAACTCCCATTTCTTTTTTGGGCTCATATATTTACAGTTTTTCTTAGGTGTCTAATTTCTGAAAATGCTTTCCTCAAAGATTTTTATTTTTATTTGGCTTCTGTTTTTAAATTACTGTAAAATAGGTGTGTGTGTGTGTGTGTGTGTGTGTACTAGTGGGAGGTAGGAGGGTAAAAGAAGGAGATTAAGGTGATGGGATGGTAGATGGACTTCATATACCTATATGGAACAGAACTAAAACCTCTTGCAATTGCTTTAAGTGGGATGAAAAGGGGGTGAGGGGGAGAGTCGATGGGAGCAATGTACAATATAAGTCTAATTGGCATTGTCACTATGAATTCTCCCAATAATGAATATATCCTAATAAAAATTTATTTAAAAAATTGAAATAGTAAGTGTAGACCGCAGTCCTTTCTGAAAATTATATCAGAATAACTCAGTTCATTTGTGGAAAGGAGACCTAATTTTTGCTTGGTGTCACAGCCTCTGGTTGAGTCCCTCATTTCCCAACTCTGTTTGCCTGGTCAGGTTGGTAATTGCATTTATTTTTCTGCAGGCTGTTTTTTTGTTTTTTCCCCAATTGGCTTTAAACACCTATTCCCTTGCTCTTTTATTTTCCTGTGATTGCTTTTTGACAGACACTTGAGTTTCAAGTTAAAACTTGCTCCCACTGCTGGAAGAGAAGTACATTGATGAGGTGTGAGAAAAATGAGAAGATGCTCTGGCCTCAGGTTTCTGCTAGAGGCTTTGGAGTCCTTGTGCTTACTAAGCGGTTTTTATTTGGTCCACAGGAGAGGTCAGAGCTCTCCAGTCTCCAGGGGCCTGTGACAAAAGTCTGCCTCCAAGACCAGATCACCCAGCTCTATTTTCTGGGGTAGTTTTTTTTTTTTTTTTTTAGTATATTAGACATTAAACAGAAAAAAGACTTTGAACCTTCAACTTGATTTTTAGGCATACATTTATAATATGTAATTTCACACACAACAACAACAGACATGCCACTTCAAGAAAGGAGCATTTTAATAAGCCAAAAATCATTGATAGTTTTAAAAGTCATACTTACTGTATGGACTAACATGCTATGTTCTAGTATCCTGATAAAAACAGTCTCGATTTACATTGTGCTTTAAATGTTAATCACAAAATGAATTGGCCAGTTGGAAGACATATTTTGTTCACTGAAAAAGTTATTATTTACAGGAAATGGTCAACCAGCTTATAAAGTTATTTCATTCATAACTAGGGGTTTAAAGTTATCAGTGAGGCTTAAAGTGGCTGGCCAATGTTTTAGACTAAAATGGCTGATTTTTTTTTTTAAATTAATGCCATGAACACTGTTAGTGATGGGAAAGCAGACCTTTACATCTCATATCATGGACTCTGGTGCCTGGACCCAGATACTGTGGCCTAATTCCCCTTATGAATATACAGGGACTATCTACTTGCTATGGCCCCTAAGCATTGCAGGGCTGTCTGTCCCTTATGAATTATAGTAGCTGCTACAAGGAAGTCACTGGACACCAGAGGTGTGCGAGGTTCTTAAGATGGAAATCACATCAGTTACTTGGCTTATGAGATGCCCACACCAATGTAGCTAGTGATAAAGTTTTTTTTTCCCTCTCTCTCTTTTTTTTTCATTTCTGAACACAGATCAGCTTAATGTAAATTAAAGTCTGTTTAATTTAAATTAATTTAATTTTAAAAAGAAGATTTTCCATTCTGTTTAATTACATGTAAACTATGCAGAGGTCTTCACCCTGCATATCTGAATTTGCATGACTTTCTTCCCACTCCCACCCTACTTATAAAAACTGGCATTTAAACTTAAAGACTAAAACTTTTAAATTTAAATCTTATTTATATATATATTTATTTTAAATTTTCAAGCATTGTTTTCCTGTATTCTGAAATCATGGCATGGTCCTCATGTGACCAGTTCATTATTTTGAATATCAGTCTCATCATCTTACTGTCTGTGGATGGGGTTGCAGCATGGGGTGTGCCTCCCTTAGGAACCTCAGTGTTTTGTGGTGGCTCCATCTCTGTTACCTGTTTACTACTCAGATTTCTTATTTGTCTCTAAGGATAGCAGGATGTGTTTCTGCCTCCAGTGGACCATTCCTGTAAAGTGATTGGTGATTTTAAGCAAAGGATGGACTCCATTAGACTTGTGTAGGAAGGAGAGCAGTGGTAGCACTGAGCAGCCATGTCCCTGATCCTGCTGGCTGATTCCAGGCTCCTGAAGAAAGGGCCACTCCAGGTCTGGGCAGAGAAAATGCAGGATGAATGCTGGCATCTTGTGTTCAGCTGATGCTCTGTTGTCACACAAGGGGCAGGACATGCCAGAGAGCACTGTCCACACAGAAGAAGGAGCAGCCAGCGCTGGGGTGAACTGAGCAGCAAATGTGTGAAGGTAGCACAGAGTTATAACCCTCAGAATAAATGAAATATTCACAAGTCCACACATGAATAATGAAAGGAAATGATCCAAAAACAAATGGGGAAGTGGGAGTGGCTTTTTGGAAGGATCCACCTAGTAGTACAGAAGGACAATCAAGTGCCACAGGCAGGGCCCCAGGTGATGCCAAAGTCGAGGGGAAGGGATCATATCCCCAGTCTGTACATTGTAAAGGGGAAAATAGTAACTCAGGGTCTCGTGCTTGCTAGACAAACACTCTACCACTTGAACCACACTCCCAGCCCTTTTTAGTTTAGTTATTTTTCAGATAAATTCTTGCTTTTGCTGGTTAGCAGTCTGCAAAAAACTGAAACTAGATCCATGTTTATCACCCTATACCAAGATTAACTCAAAATGGATCAAGGATCTTAATATCAGACCCCAAACTCTAAAGTTGGTACAGGAAAGAGTAGGAAATACTCTGGAATTAATAGGTATAGGCAAGAACTTTCTCAGTGGAACCCCAACAGCTCAGCAACTAAGAGATAGCATAGATAAATGGGACCTCATAAAACTAAAAAGCTTCTGTTCATCAAAAGAAATGGTCTCTAAACTGAAGAGACCACCCACAGAGTGGGAGAAAATATTTGCCAGCTACACATCAGACAAAGGACTGATAACCAGAATATATAGGGAACTCAGAAAACTAAATTCTCCCAAAATTAATGAACCAATAAAGAAATGGGCAAGTGAACTAAACAGAACTCTCTCAAAAGAAGAAATTCAAATGGCCAAAAAAAACACATGAAAAAATGCTCACTATCTCTAGGAATAAAGGAAATGCAAATTAAAACCACACTAAGATTCCACCTCACCCCTGTTAGAATAGCCATCATTAGCAACACCACTAACAACAGGTGTTGGCGAGGATGCGGGGAAAAAGGAACCCTCTTAAACTGCTAGTGGGAATGTAAACTAGTACAACCATTCTGAAAAAAAATTTGGAGGCTACTGAAAAAGCTAGACATCGATCTACCATTTGATCCAGCAATACCACTCTTGGGGATATACCCAAAAGACTGTGACACAGGTTACTCCAGAGGCACCTGCACACCCATGTTTATTGCAGCACTATTCACAATAGCCAAGTTATGGAAACAGCCAAGATGCCCCACCACTGATGAATGGATCAAGAAAATGTGGTATCTATACACAATGGAATTTTATGCAGCCATGAAGAAGAACGAAATGTTATCATTTGCAGGTAAATGGATGGAATTGGAGAACATCATTCTGAGTGAGGTTAGCCTGGCCCAAAAGACCAAAAATCGTATGTTCTCCCTCATATGCGGACATTAGATCAAGGGCAAACACAACAAGGGGATTGGACTATGAGCACATAATAAAGCGAGAGCACACAAGGAAGGTGTGAGGACAGGTAAGATGCCCAAAAAACTAGATAGCATTTGTTGCCCTCAAGGCAGAGAAACTAAAGCAGATACCTTAAAGCAACTGAGGCCAATAGGAGAAGGGGACCAGGAACTAGAGAAAGGTTAGTTCGAGAAGAATTAACCTAGAAGGTAACACCCACGCACAGGAAATCAAGGTGAGTCAATGCCCTGTATAGCTATCCTTATCTCAACCAGCAAAACCCTTGTTCCTTCCTATTATTGCTTATACTCTCTCTACAACAAAATTAGAGATAAGGGCAAAATAGTTTCTGCCGGGTATTGAGGGGAAAGGGGGGGAAGGGAGGAGATGGGGGGAAGGGGGGAGAAATGACCCAAACAGTGTATGCACATATGAATAAAATAAAAATTAAAAAAAAATAAGATAAAAATTTTCAGCTTGAGATTCTTAAAAAAAAAAAAAAAAAAAATTCTTGCTTTTGTCCAGGCTGGCCTCAGACTTTATGATCCTTCTGCCTCCATCTCCTTCATAGTTGGGGTTACAGGTGTACACCATCACATGTGGCTTGTTTCTGGGATAGGGTCAGGCTAACTTTTGCCGGGGTTGGCCTCAACCCATGATCCTCCCCTCTCTGCCTCCTACTAGCTGGGATTACTGGCGTACATTACCATACCTAGTCCAAAAAATATTAACTTTGTATGAAGAAACGTAGCATCTAGCGTACTTTCCCGACCCTGTGGTAATCAGGTTAATCTCATCAGAAAGGAGACAGTGTCCTAAGTCCCGACGTGGTATGTTGAAAAGAGTACCCCATCTGAAGCAATTTGCCTAGTGAATAACCTCAATCTAATCACAAGAAGACATCAGACAGACCCAAATTAGGAAGATTCTACAAGCCATCTTCAAAAGTGTTGAGGTCATACAGAGGGAGGAAATGGGAGGAACCATGCAGTTTAAGGAAAGCAAAGTGACCTGAGGGCTGGTGGGTATGTGATCTGGAGTAGACAGGACTTGAGGGCCCTTGAGGGCTGGGTGTGCACCATCGTCCTGCATTAGTGTTCGACAATTGTACCATGCATGCATGACGTTGACCTTGGACACCCCTGAACAGGAAGACAGGTCCTGTGTGTGTCCAGGTTATGTGAAAATGGAAAATCAAAAGAAAGGGAACCACAGGCCATAGGGATGGCAGGTGCACTCTGAGGGAGTGTGTGATCAGGACAGACAGCAGTGACCTGGACAGACAGATTGGTAGTTTGACAGAGGGGTCCAGCCAAAGATGGAGGGGACAGAGTCGGCTAAGGCCTGTAGCCCGTTACTGGAGCCAGCAACACCAGTGGAGGATAGCCCAGGAGAGTTGCAGTTTGAGGTAGAAAAAGTGAGTTCATCCTGACTGTTAAAATACCTGGTGGAAAGGGGACTTTGAGCTGTGTCTGTGGGTTGTTAGAAATAGGAGTGTCGAGGTAGGCAAGCTTCTGAGAATTTCAGTCCCTGAGACGAATCAAAAGTGTGAGGAAATGAGAAGATCCAGGAAGAGCATGTTGTAAGAGGAGGAGCAGGGGGCAGGGTTGAAGAGAGTCCTGGCATGGCATTCACCAGGGAGGTGAGAAGGAAGGGCAGCGGAAGGGGAGACAGAAGATGGAAGACCTCCTACTACTCGGGAGCACATTGGGATCTCATGTGACCCGGCCACCCAGACCTGGATGAAATTAATCCCCGAGGAGAGGAAGGAACCACCTATCCTAAATCTTCAGACAATGTGCAGCTACCTGCAACAGTTATATAGGAGAAGACTGAGCAATAAAGTGAGCTGAGAATCCAAAAGACCTAGGATTCCTTGGTCTTTGCAAGCTGTGTTGGCTACTTGACTCTAGACTTTTAGGTGCAATAGGACACACAGTTGGGATTACATTCCATCTCTTCTGAGAGATTAGCCTGCATTATAGAATTCAGTGATGTGCTTTCCAGTATCGGTTATTTCATTTTGGTTGTACTTGACAAAGAAGTACCTATGAATGGCAACCTGTTTGTGAACATTTACTGACACTTTTTACTGACTTTTATTTCCCTCTTAGAATTCTTTATGATGTTGATACATCTATATTACATATTTTCATTTGGAACATTTCATAGCTTTGTTGAAAAATTACCATTAATTAGGCTATAAATATAATTTATTTTGGGCAATAAATTGAGTTCAGTGAAAATGCCCCCTAATCTTTGCGTTTTAGCATATGCTTATCGTGTTGCTTGTATCTCAGCCCAGAAATCTGTATTAGGAAGCTTCAGGAAACAAATAGGCCTACAGGTTGCATGCTTTGCTCTTTACCCTGTTTAGTTTTATGGGTTTGTTGTTTGTGGTGGCAGTGGTTTGGTTTTTTTAGCATCAGCTTTCTTGTTGAAGCAAACTCTGTTGAAATGATTGGCTCAGTATGTCCCAGAGATGGCCTGTTTTTTCCAGAGGGCTTGACCTGTGCTTGTTCTCTTTTGGGATTGTTTTCTGTTTTTGTATCATATCTTTCTGTGGTGGAAGTTATTCAGCCACAGGGGTTTCATAGCATTGCTTGGCCCTGACCATGATCTGCTATTTCTTCATAGTATTTTCAGGCCTATACAGATATAACACACATGCAGGAAGCATAGAGGTGTTTTCTGCTAGATGACTGAATTTACTGCCACCATGTAGCAAGTCCTCCTTTGTAAAACAGGGTGGCTGGTTACAATTTTATCTTAGAATTCCATCTAATTCATGAAAATTATTGCTCATTGATAGTTTGTAGGTAAAGTATATTTTATCTACCTTTGTTTCCACTAGAAATTGTCACTGTAGTCATTTGGAATAGGGCATTTTCTTATTTGCAATTTGATTTTTATATGAAAGTTTGAACCTCCCTTTTGAATATGCCTTTGAGTGCTACAGTACATTTTTAGAAATGTTCACAGCCACCTGTCTCTTCCCATGGCCCAGGGTGTTCTCTCTAGCCTTCTGATACTTGGAGATGCATTCCCTGTGGTCATTCACATGGGCCCTTTCTTCACAGGGCTGTGGGGTCTGCTCAGCGTCAACAGATTGTATGGGAACCACACTTTGGCAGAGTTCTATATAATAATGACAGCTTTACATAACATTTAAAAAATAGTACATGGGAAACCTTGTTGCCAGGACCTCGCTAGTCCTGGGGTCTTATGTGGTGACATCATCGGAATGCACATTTCCACTTAACCACAAGGTTTTTGTTCCTACTGAAAGGAGGCCTGTACTTACCCTGGGCTACAAAGGTTTGTTTCAGCAAGGGCTCCATTTGTAACATTAGTGCTCACCTGTACCTTGCCGAGCACTTTCTGGGTTTTCATAGGTACCTGCAAAGCCACTGGAAGTTCTTTGTAATTGGGGTGCAAAGAGCTTTTTTAAAAACTCACATTGTGGTCTTGGTAGCTGGAAAGCACTTTGAAGTGGTTATTTCTAACACAAATATCTGAGAATATGATGGAATTAGGAAGGATCTATGTTTTTAGGTAAAATGTTTCTGTGTAGGGCCAAGGAAATTCTCCTCTTCTTCCCCTGTGAGCACTCATTGTCTCTATTTAGAGTTCATGTTGGACAAATTGTTATATCTCCAGTTCTGCTGAATTGTCCACTGTCTTCCTGAAGGCACTAAGGCACTCATATTGGGCACCCTGATTTCTGCTGTAGAACTCTGAGGCAGCATTTTATTTGTTTATTTTCTGAATTTAATGAGGTTAAAAAACTCCTTTTATTTACCTTTTCCCCTCATCATTTCCAGCATGCTGTTTCGAGCTCATATCTGTTTATAAGCTGCACTTAAGTCAGGATGGAAATATTTATTCATTAGGGCAGTTCCCAGCCCCCCTCAGTAAAAGGGGAGAGACAGAAGGTGGGAGAGGGCTGTGTCTGTCTGTGTCCTGCTGGTCTCCTCAGACCTGGCTTTAGGAACTGTTTGGCCTGCACATGGACTATCTGGTCTAGCTGGTACCTGGTGCCCAAGACCAGACCCTATTCTGCTGTGGTTCATGGGCTGCACTGGAGGAGAAATCCAATGGCAGGCGAACCCTTGCAGAGAAGAGCACAGTCGGTGCCGTGCAGGTATGCCTGAGTGTCCTCCCCCAGGTCATTCCTGACTACCTCCCTGACCTGTGAGACAGCTGAGGAAGTCAGTATCCTCCAGTGTGCGGTGTCCACTGAGGGGTGGGGCCTGGAGGTCCTCTGAGAGGCAGGTCTTCTAAGGGGCAGGGCCTGGAAGATCTGCTGGGCAGTATGTGGGTGGTGGCCTGAGATTCTGTATCAGGAGGCTCATTAAGGGCTGGTGATCACTCTGGAGGCCCGTTGCTTGTCTGTCAGGTGGATAAGGATGCCTTTGTTTTAAATGAATGTCATAGGTAATTTAAATAAATATAGTAAGACATTCTTTTCTTTTGTTGATCCTTTGTAGTGTTTGTTGAAAAAGTGTTGAAGAAACTTTTCCCTAATGTTCCAAGAGGCCAAGAAAAGTGGGCACCTCAGACTTCAGCCTTAGAAGTACCACCCAGGAGAGTGACCTCTGAGAGAGTGAAACACAAGCATGATCGTCATCTGACAGGTAATAGCATGTACTCGGTTTTCCCCAGCGACCTGCGTGGCACTGGAGAGTGTCTCCTTTTGGGCTCTCTTTGGAAAAGAAACTTTGCAGAAGTCTCAACAGCAGTGGTTGGTGGTGCAGGCGTCTTTCTACCCACAAGCTCTGGTGCGTCACGTACTCACTTGTGGAAGGAAGCCGATAGTGGTACTTCCCAGGCATACGTGAGGTGGCAGTGTATTTTTTGTTGAGTTTGTTTGCAGGTTGTTTTGGAGGAGGAGATTTGACTGTGGGTAAAGCTTTGATTCATGCAGAAGGAGAGCCTCTGTCACCTTGTCCCTGATCACAGTTGTGACTCCTAATGGCCTCCATGGTACCATTTGTCTTCTGTCCATTCAGGGACAGCACTTGATGTTCCTGGCACATTGTGAATTGGTCTTTGGCAGACATCTGTTCCTGAGAGAGGCCTACCCAAGTTCACCTGGGTGGCAGGAGTGTCTACAGTGTCCCAGCAGTGCAGCAGCATTAAGCAGTGGGGGCAACTCCATAACAGATGCATTACTGAACCACATGACATACAGGTGGTGGGTGGAGCTGCTTTCTTCCTAATAGATACCTCAGCACACAAAGCTAAAGTTGAGCTCTGAGGTCCCTGTCCCTTTCTTGAGGTCATTTCCCTATCTCTTTTTCTTTTTTTTATTTTTCTTTTATTATTCATATGTGCATACAAGGCTTCGGTCATTTCACCCCCCTGCCCCCACCCCCTCCCTTACCACCCACTCCGCCCCCTCCCTCTCCCCCCACCCCTTCGATACCCAGCAGGAACTATTTTGCCCTTATCTCTAATTTTGTTGAAGAGAGAGTATAAGCAATAATAGGAAGGAACAAGGGTTTTTGCTGGTTGAGATAAGGATACCTATACAGGGCATTGACTCACATTGATTTCCTGTGTGTGTGTGTTACCTTCTAGGTTAATTCTTTTTGATCTAACCTTTTCTCTAGTTCCTGTTCCCCTTTTCCTATTGGCCTCAGTTGCTTTTAAGGTATTTGCTTTAGTTTCTCTGCATTAAGGGCAACAAATGCTAGCTAATTTTTTAGGTGTCTTACCTATCCTCACCCCTCCCTTGTGTGCTCTCGCTTTTATCATGTGCTCATAGTCCAATCCCCTTGTTGTGTTTGCCCTTGATCTGATGTCCACATATGAGGGAGAACATACGATTTTTGGTCTTTTGAGCCAGGCTAACCTCACTCAGAATGATGTTCTCCAATTCCATCCATTTACCTGCAAATGATAACATTTCGTTCTTCTTAATGGCTGCATAAAATTCCATTGTGCATAGATACCACATTTTCTTAATCCATTCGTCAGTGGTGGGGCATCTTGGCTGTTTCCATAACTTGACTATTGTGAATAGTGCCGCAATAAACATGGGTGTGCAGGTGCCTCTGGAGTAACCTGTGTCACAGTCTTTTGGGTATATCCCCAAGAGTGGTATTGCTGGATCAAATGGTAGATCGATGTCTAGCTTTTTCAGTAGCCTCCAAATTTTTTTCCAGAGTGGTTGTACTAGTTTACATTCCCACCAACAGTGTAAGAGGGTTCCTTTTTCCCCACATCCTCGCCAACACCTGTTGTTGGTGGTGTTGCTGAGGATGGCTATTCTAACAGGGGTGAGGTGGAATCTTAGTGTGGTTTTAATTTGCATTTCCTTTATGGCTAGAGATGGTGAGCATTTTTTCATGTGTTTTTTGGCCATTTGAATTTCTTCTTTTGAGAAAGTTCTGTTTAGTTCACGTGCCTATTTCTTTATTGGTTCATTAGTTTTGGGAGAATTTAGTTTTCTGAGTTCCCTATATATTCTGGTTATCAGTCCTTTGTCTGATGTATAGTTGGCAAATATTTTCTCCCACCCTGTGGGTGTTCTCTTCAGTTTAGAGACCATTTCTTTTGATGAACAGAAGCTTTTTAGTTTTATGAGGTCCCATTTATCTATGCTTTAGTTGCTGTGCTGCTGGGGTTTCATTGAGAAAGTTCTTACCTATACCTACTAACTCCAGAGTATTTCCTACTCTTTCCTGTATCAACTTTAGAGTTTGGGGTCTGATATTAAGATCCTTGATCCATTTTGAGTTAATCTTGGTATAGGGTGATATACATGGATCTAGTTTCAGTTTTTTGCAGACTGCTAACCAGTTTTCCCAGCAGTTTTTGTTGAAGAGGCTGCTATTTCTCCATCGTATATTTTTAGCTCCTTTGTCAAAGACAAGTTGGTTATAGTTTTGTGGGTTCATATCTTGGTCCTCTTTTCTGTTCCATTGGTCTTCATGTCTGTTTTTGTGCCAGTACCATGCTGTTTTTATTGTTATTGCTTTGTAATATAGTTTATAGTCAGGTATTGTGATACCTCCTGCATTGTTCTTTTGACTGAGTATTGCCTTGGCTATTCGTGGCCTCTTGTGTTTCCATATAAATTTAACAGTAGATTTTTCAATCTCTTTAATGAATGTCATTGGAATTTTGATGGGAATTGCATTAAACATGTAGATTACTTTTGGGATTATCGAAATTTTTACTATGTTGATTCTACCAATCCATGAGCATGGGAGATCTCTCCACTTTTTATAGTCTTCCTCAATCTTTCTTCAGAAGTGTATAGTTTTCCTTGTAGAGGTCTTTCACATCTTTTGTTAGGTTTACACCTAGGTATTTGATTTTGTTTGAGGCTATTGTAAATGGAATTGTTTTCATACATTGCTTTTTCCGTTGTTAGTGTATAGAAATGCTAATGATTTTTCTATGTTGATTTTATATCCTGCTACCTTGCTATAGCTATTGATGATGTCTAGAAGCTTCTGAGTAGAGTTTTTTGGGTCTTTAAGGGATAGGATCATGTTGTCTGCAAATAGGGATATTTTGACAGTTTCTTTACCTATTTGTATTCCTTTTATTCCTTCTTCTTGCCTGATTGCTCTGGCTAGGAATTCCAGTACTATGTTGAATAGGAGTGGAGTCCCTATCTCTTTTTCAAGATGAGTCTCACTATGTTGTCCAGCTGGCTTAACCTCGTTATTCTTCATGGCACTTTAGCCATAGTTTCTCATTGGATATTGAGTCGCCACATAATTCTGTTTTGGGAGTTGTTGGAGCTCCTGCTGGTTCGGCTGAATAACCTCGAAAAAGAGGTCCAGTTCCTGGAATTGGCATCTCTTATAACATCTCCCTCAACAGCATGTCCAACAGTGCTACATATCAGCCTTCTGCCCCACAGGTCAGAGCACAACCTATGTGAAACACATTTTGCCAGGGAAATAACATGAGTCATTGTGATAGGATTTCCAGGTAAGCCTGTCTAACCTATAGTATAATGAGTGACTATTGTACCACTGTGGTTTTCGGCATCCGTGGATATAAGACAAGTAGGAAGGAAAACATTTCCTTTACTTTTTATAGATACTAGGCTATACTGACATTGCTGACATGCTTTTCATGTGGTGTATTCCATGTTCTTTTTCTGTACCTGTCCACCCATCAGTCCTTCCTTCCTTCCTTCCTTCCTTCCTCCCTCCCTCCCTCCCTTCCTCCCTCCCTCCCTTCCTTCCGAGTCAGAGTCTCACTGTGTCTAGATAGTCCAGGGTGACCTTGAACTCATGATTCTCCTGCCTTGGTCTCACAAGTGCTGGGATTACAAGCATGCTCCCCATGCCCTGCTCCTTTCTCATATGACTAAATGTTTTCAAGATGTCATAAACTTCCCAGATTGCTTGAATTAATACTAAGGAGTAAATGACTGCTGTTGAATTTTTTTTCTTTTTTTTTTTACTTTTCAATGAATATACTTGTTACTGGCTAAATTGCTCCCCCAAAAATCTGTATGTTGTATTCCTACCCCCAGACTTCAGAATGTGACTGTATTTGAAAGTAGAATCATTTAAAAAGTGATTAAAGCTAAATGAGGTTGTTAGGATGGACAAATTCAGTGTGACTGGTGTCCTTGTAAGAAGAGATTAGGACACAGACATAGGAAGAAGGCTCTGTGGTAACATAGGAGAAGACTCATCTGTAAACCCACCAGAGAGGCCTAGAGCAGATTTTCCCTCACAGCCCTCAGAATACACCAACACAGCCAGAGCTTGATCTTGGCTGGTGACCTGAGGTGAGAGATAATAAATTTCTGTCATTTAGCTCATCTAGCCTGTGATACTCTGAATTGTCAGCCCTAGAAAACTAATACAATACCTATTCTACTTATTAGAAATTTACTTGTTTTTTTCAATCACCATAAAGTTTTAAAAGCCAGGTATTGTAAACCTGCAAGTATCAAGAAACACCTGGAGCTAGGAGTGGAGTTGTAGGGTACAAAGAGAATACCAGCACTGAACAAGTGGAACTTGAAAACATAATACCATTTAAATTAGCACCCAAAAAGTTTTTAGATGTAAATCTAACAAAATTTGTGCAACTTCTCTATGAGGAAAATTATAGCACTACGTTGAAAGGAATCAAGCACTCCATAAGTGAAGAAATACCCCATGTTGATGCACAGTAAGGCTCAATATTGTTGAAATGTCAGTTCTTCCCAACTCGATCTTCAGATTCAATGCAATCCTAGTCAGAATACTAGCATTTTGTTGATATTGACAACTGTTTGTGAAGTTTATATGAGGAGGCAGAAGACTGAGGATAGTTAAGATGGAGAACAACACAGTAAGAAGTCTGACACAACATATCTTCAAGACACTATTAAGCTACAGTAATGAAGATAGTTTAGAATTGCCCAAAGAATAGGCAACCAGATCAATGGAATGGAATAGAGCCCAGAAACAGATGCACACAGATACAGTAAACTGACCTTGGACAAAGGAGCAGAAGGCTAGTCATTGAGACGAGCACAGTATTTTCATCAAATGGTGCTGGAATAACTGGGTATCCACATGCAAAAAAAACAAATACAGACCCAGCTCTTACACCCCAATATGAACTCAAAGCACATCACATACCCACATGTAAATCACAAAACTATAAAACTCTTAGAAGATAATATAGAAGAAAATCTTTGGAACCTTAGATAGGTGGTTTTTTTTTTGGTTTTTTTTTTGTGGTACTGGAGTTTGAACTCAGTGCCTCATACTTGCTAGGCAGGCACTCTACCACTTGAGCTACTCCACCAGCTCCTTGATGACTTTTTGGTTGCAGCACTAAGGGCACAATAAAAGAAAGAACTGATAAGTTGTACTTCATTATAATTAAAAACTTCTGACCCATAAAAGACACTGTTAAGAAAATGAAAGGACATGGTCAGGCTTGTAGAAGATATTGCAAAAGGCATATCTGAAAAAGGACTCTTAGCAGAATGCACAAAGAGCTTAAAACTCAGCAACAAGGAGGTGACCAATCTGATATAAAGACAAGCCAAAGACCTGAAATGGGAATAAGGACATGAAATTCATTAAGGAATTTTATCAGCAAGATACTGATACTACCACAAACCTGTCAGAATGGCTAATAGCGAAATGACCGATAGTGCCAACTGCTGGCGGGGATGTGGAGTACCTGGAACTCTCAGTCATTGCTGGTGGAAGTACAAGTGGCACAACCATCATGGCAGAGAGACTGGTGGTCTCACAGAGCTAAACATGTCATACAGTCCAGCACTCTTACTTCTGGGTGTCTTTCCCATGAGTTGAAACCTCACGTCCACATGAAAACTTGAGCAAGAATTCAGCTTCACTCTTTTTTTTTTTAATTTTATTCATATGTGCATACAATGCTTGAGTCATTTCTCCCCGCTGCCCCCAGCCCCTCCCTTACCACCCACTCCGCCCTCTCCCTCTCCCCTCCCCCACCCCCTCGATACCCGGCAGAAACTATTTTGCCCTTATTTCTAATTTTGTTGTAGAGAGAGTATAAGCAATAATAGGAAGGAATAAGGGTTTTTGCTAGTTGAGATAAGGATAGCTATACAGGGAGTTGACTCACATTAATTTCTTGTGCATGTGTGTTACCTTCTAGGTTAATTCTTTTTGATCTCACCTTTTCTCTAGTTCCTGGTCTCCTTCTCCTATTGGCCTCAATTGCTTTTAAGGTATCTGCTTTAATTTCTCTGCGTTAAGGGCAACAAATGCTAGCTAATTTTTTAGGTGTCTTACCTATCCTCCTATCTCCCTTGTGTACTCTTCAGCTTCACTCTTAATTGACAGAACGTGGTGGCAAGATGTCTGTCCTTCATTGGGTGAGTGGCTAAATAAACAATGGTCCGTCTAGACCGTGGAATATTATTCACCACTAAAAAGAATGAGCTATCAAGACATACTTGGAAGAAAGTGGAATGTGTATTACTAGTAAAGAAGTCAATCTGAAAAGGCTATACACTGTATGACATTCTGGCAAAGGCAAAACTACAGAAACAGTAAAAGATGAGTGGTTGTCAGAGGTTGGGAGAGGAGGAATGATCAGATGGAGCACAGAGGATCTTTAGGGCAGCAAAACTACCCTACATTAGGATCTACATGATCCCTAATCATGGACACATGTCATTATCCATCTGTCCAAACCATAGAAGGTATACCACCCAGAGTGAACCCTCATGCAGACTGGGCTCTGGGTAATGATGATGTGTCTTGTAGGTTTGTCAGTTGTGACAAATGCACAATCTGGTGCGGGTAGCAGGAGGCTGTGCATGTGAGGGAGCAGTGGGCACAGGGGAACTGTCTGTACTTTCTGTCCAGTGTTGCTGTGAACCTCAAACTGCTTTTAAATATAAAGCAAAAAAAAAAAAAAAAAGAAAAGAAAATCAAACCAAAAGAAGATACTGTTATTCCTCATTATAAGCAAGCTATCACTAAGATTTTCTGGTTTTCTCTGAATCCTTTTAAAACTTTTGTTTTAAGGGTCAATTTGCTTTTTATTCCCTTCTATACCTTAACAAAAATTTTAACAGAGATTATGTGCCCCTAGTATACCTGGTGGTAGGAAGATGAATAAGAAGGGACAACTGAGGCTGAATGCATGCGAACCCTACGCCAGGGTCTTCCTGGAAGACAGACAACTAATTGCTGGTTCATTTATGTGCTTAGTAGCGGGGACCTGTTCTGGTCACTGTGTGAACATCATAGATGCACTTCACAGCCTGGGTGGTGTAGACCTCTACACACACAGGCCATACTGATCCTGGACCACCACCTGTATGCCAGGTTACTGTGCAGATGCTGTAGACAATTGTAACCACACTCAGTGTCTAAACATAGGAAAGGAACAGTAGAAATATTGGACAGTAGGGATGACTTTTAGCCCCCTCATCCTGTTATGGGACCACTGTCATGTATTTGCTCTGATGTTGGCCAAGCATCATGATGTTCCTTTTTGGTAGGAGGGGAGCAGTACTGGAGTTTGAACTCAGGGCCTTGTGCTTGGTAGGCAAGCTCTCTACCACTTGAGCCATGGCTCCAGCCCTTTGACTTTAGGTTACTGTTCAAATAAGGCCTTGTGCTTTTTTGCCTCGGTTGGCCTGGGACTGGGACCCTTCCACCTATGCCTCCTGTGTAGTTGGGATCACAGATGTGCGCTGCCACACCCAGCTTGTGTGTTGAGTGGCTCTCGCTAACGTTTTGCCTGGGCTGGCCTCGTATCACAATCCTGAGCTCCATCTTCTGAGTGGGTGAGATTATAGGTGTACACTACCATACCTAGCTATGACTAATATGTTCTTACCTAAAGTGATTGAATTTTCACTTTTAAAACAATTTTTTAAAAATAAATACTTTTAAGAGCTCATTTCTCTTTCTGAATATGATTGAGACTGTTGTTTACATTGCTATTCACTTTTTTAAAAAATTTATCATTTTTACATTTACTTACATGTTTGGGCCACCTCCCTACCACTTCCCCACCCCCTTCTGGGAAGAGTCTGTTCTGCCCTCTTGTCCTCTGATTTTGTTGAGGAAAAAACATAGTTTGACATACAGAGAAATTCCTAGCATTGCTTCCATGCACTTGTGTATTGCAACCCACATTGGTTCATCTCTAGCAGACCTCTTCACTACTTCCTTGGGCCCTTCCCATAGTGGCCTCTGCCAGTTTACGATTACTATATTCACTCCTCTACAGTGATCACATCATCAACCACATTCAAGTTTTAGGTTTCCTTCGCTTTCCTTATTCCTCCCGTACTCGTTCTCCTCTTAGTGTGTGACCCATGTCCAATAATAGTACTGCATTTGTTTTAGGTGTATAAGCCACATATGAGGAAGAGCATGTGATTTTTGGCCTTTTGAGCCTGGCTAACTTCACTTAAGATAATGTTCTCCAGTTCCATCCATTTACTCACAAATGACAAAATTTCTTTCTTCTTTGTGGCTGAATAAAATTACATCATGTATAAATACCACATTTTCTTAATCCATTTTTTGGTAATGGGGCATCTTGGCTGTTTCCTTAGCTTGGCTGTTGTGAGTAGTACTGCAATAAACATGGGTGTGCAGGTGCCTTTGTAATAATCTGAGTCGCATTCCTTCGGGTATATCCCTAGGAGTGGTATTGCTGGATCATATGGCAGGTCTATGTTTAGTTTTTTAAGAAGCTTTCATATTGTTTTCCAAAGTGGTTATACTAGCTTACATTCCTACCAGCAGTGTATGAGGGTTCTTTTTTCCCCACATCCTCGCCAGCATTTGTTGGTGGTAGTATTCTTGATGATAGCTATTCTAACAGGAGTGAGGTGGAATCTTAGTGTGACTTTGATTTGCATTTCCTTTATGGCCAGGAATGGTGAGCAGTTTTTTATGTGTTTTTTAGCCATTTGGATTTCTTCTTTTGAAAAAATTCTGTTTAGTTCAGTTGCCCACTTCTTTATTAGTTCATTGATTTTTAGTATATCAAGGGTGTTGTGCAGCCATCATCACCATCTTAATTGCAGAGCATTCTTATCACCTCAGAAAGAAAACCCCATATCTGGTGTGGTGGTGCATGTTTGTAATCCCAGCACTTGGGAAACTGAAGCCAGAGAATTGTGAGTTCCAGGCCATCCTGGTCTATACATAGCAAGATGGTGCCTCTACCCCCTCCCCACCCCAGAGAAACCCGTTATCCATTAAGTAGCCATTCCCCACTCATGACTCTTTCTAGCCCATGGCAACCACAAGTCTACTTTCTGTCTCTATTGGTTTGTCTGCTGTTGACATTTTCATGTTGCAGTAGAATCACATAATATGTGGCCTTCTGTATCTGCCTTATTTCACTTAGCATGTTTTTATGTTCTTCCATGTTGTAGCATGTGTCAGCACTTCATTACTTTCTCAGGCTGCATAATATTTCATTGTGTATCTCATATCCCATTTTGTTTGTCCATTCATCAGCTGACATACACTTGGTTGATTCTGCTCTTTGGTGCTTATCAATAATGTTACTATGAACAACCATGCATAAATTTGTATGTGGATATATGGTTTCAGTTTTCTGAATTTTATCCCTAGGAATGGAGATGGTAGCTATGTTTAACTTTTTGAGGAACTTCTAGATTATCTTCCACTGCATTCGAGCCATTTTACCTTCCCATGAGCGTTGTACAAAGTGCTCATTTCTCTACATTCTCACCAGCACTTTTTCCCTTCTTCTTTTTTTCTTTTGACAGTAATAGGGTTTGAATTCAGGGCCTCAAACTTGCTAAGCACGTGCTCTACCACCATTCTAGTGTGAAGTGGAATGTCATTGTGGTTTTGATGTGTATTTCCCTGATACCTAATGATGTTGAGTGTGTGTTAGGTATTTATATACCTTCATTAGAGAAATATCTAATTCCTTTACTCATTTCTAAGTTAGACTGTTTTCTTTTACTTAGTTTGGGAATTGGTTATGTATTCTAGATACTAGAACCTTATCAGATACCTGATTTAGTAATGTTTTCTTTCATACCATGAATTGTGTTTTTACTTTCTTGATAGTGTCCTTTGAGTTCTTGCATTTTCTTTTCACAGGTCTTGAGTTGTTTAATTAATAGTTCTTCAGTTTTTCCTTTAATTACCATTTCATCTTCAAGTTCTGAGATTCTGTCTTCTGTTTGTTCTTTTCTGCTGGATTGGCCTTCCGTTTTGTTTTGCAGTTCTGTTTCGTTCTTTTTTCTGAGGTTTTCCATATCCTGGCTGTTTTCTTCTTTATTGTTGTCTATTTTTGTCCTGAGTTCATTTATCCATTTATTCATTGTGTTCTCTCTTTCACTTTGGTGTTTATACAGTGCTTCTATGGTTTCCTTTATTTCTTCTTTTGCTTTTTCAAATTCTCTATTTTTATTGTCTTGGAATTTCTTGAGTGTCTCCTGTACATTTTGGTTGACCCTATCCAGTATCATCTCTATAAAATTCTCATTGAGTACCTGTAGTATGTCTTCTTTTAAATTATTCTTGTAGGCTTCATTGGGTCCTTTGGCATAGTTTATCTTCATTTTGTTGGAGTCTGGCTCTGAGTTTCTGTTCTCTTCATTCCCCTCTGGTTCCTGTACTAATTTTTTGCTGTGGGGAAACTGGTTTCCTTGTTTTTTCTGTCTTCCTGTCATTGTCCTTGGTGTTGTTACTGTCCCTGTACTGTGTGTAATTAAGTATTTTCTAGCTTGTAATAATAACAATGGTAATATTGAGAATGGAAGAGTGAGCTGAGATGGAAAGCAAGAAGTTAAAGAAAAGGGGAAAACAAATATACAGACAAGAGGGAGAAAGCAGAACAAGGTATCAGACAAGAGAGTTTCAAAGGTATAAACAGGGAGTGTTAGTGTACTAATCGACAGTAAGCTGAACAGACAATAGAGAGACAGAGAGAGGATTGAAAATCAAAGATAAAAAAATAAAAAATAAGTATATGAAAGTAATATCTATTTATAAAAATGAATTAAAATAAAATGGAAAATAGAAAATTAAAAAAAAAAACAAAAATACTTCCAAGTTTATATGCAATGCAATTTCAGTCTTAATAATTTGGATGTCCGTCTCAATCTCCAGTCCTGGAGTTGGTGCCTCAGATGTTGTTCTGTAGTTGTCTCATCAAAGGGGATGCATAAAGTAGAACAAAACTACACTCACACACCCACAGAAGAAAACAACAACAACAACAAAAAAAAGCCCCACCAAGTGTCCCCAGTTCAAATGCAATACAGTTTCAGTAAGTTTTTCGGCTTGCGGGTGTAATTCGGTTTTTCTCTCATCAAAGGTAGGGAGAAAAAGAAAAAAAAGCGTCTGGAGGCAGTTCTGAGAGTGGTATCTGCAACTGTGGCTTGCCTGCCTGCTGCTCTCAGCCTGTAGCTGGCGGCGTTATTTATGCAGATCTCTGGGGTGAGCTTAGCGCTCACCTGGTCCCACAGGCTTTGTTTGCTCAGAGTTCTCCTGTGCGGGGGAGGGGGGCCTCTGCTACAGGCTTTTCCCTTTCCAAGCACTGGGAAAGGCGACACTGCCCCGCGTCGTCAGGCCTGCGTGTTTATTTACAGTTCACGTGGGAAGTGGGTCTTCCCTCCTCTCACAAGCGTCCCCGCTCCTGGTTGCTGGCGCGCCCCGCTCCCGCCAGAGCCTCTCCGGCCCGCCCGGCTCGTTTATTTCCAGTCCCGGGAAGGATTCCCTTCCCCCAATCTTCAGCGCTCAGGGCGCCCCACCCTCTTTCCAGCGTCTTAACTGTTCTTATTGCTTAGTACTCAGTTTCTCTTTTTTTCCCGGGTGGAGGTCAGTCTGTCCAGGGGGCTATGCTGCTCTGGCCCAGGCTTGTCTGTGGGGGAACCGCGGTACCGCGAAGCTCACCTGGTCCGCGTCTTCCCAAGCCGTCTGGGCGCCGGCCACTGGCGGCCCCGGGGGCCGCCTCGGTTCTCCGTTTAACGTGAAGTGGAGATTCTCTGCGCCGGCTGGAGGTGTGGAGGAGTCAAAGTTATGCCTTTTCTCGGTGATTATGCCTGCAAAGTGTGTCTCCAGCGTCTCTCCAAGATTTCACTATAGGAGGCTCGCTTTCTGCTTCCTACCTCTAGCCGCCATCTTGGAATCCCTCCATAGTGTCCTTTGAAGCACAAGAGATTTTAAGTTTGATGAAATCCAGTTGTTTGGTTGCCTATGTGTTAGAAGCCCTTGCCTAATCCAACATCACAAAGATTTATGTCTAGGTTTTCCTATAAGAGTTTTATAGTTTTAATGCTTACTTTAGGCCATTAATAAACAACATCACAAAGATTTATGTCTAGGTTTTCCTATAAGAGTTTTATAGTTTTAATGCTTACTTTAGGCCATTAATACATTTTTAGTTGGTTTGTATATGTTGCAAGGTAGGGTCCAACTTCCTTCCTTGCTATGAGACTGTCCAGTGTTGTTTGTTGAAGAGGGAATTCTTTCCTCATGGAATGGACTTGGCACCTTCCCCAACAATCAGTTGGCTATAGGATTGAGAGTTTATTTCTGGTCTCCTAATTCTGTTCCACTGATGTACATGCATATCCATATTTTGAGTTCTGCACCTTTGTGGTATGTTTTGAAATTGAAGTATGGGTTCCTCAACTTTTTCTTTAAAATTTTGGTATCAGCTTGTCCATTTCTGCTAACAAAAAAAAGAGGAAGAGGAGGAGGAGGAAAGGAAGGGAGAGGGGAAAAGGGAGGAAGAGAAGGGTGTGGAGGAAGAAGGGGGAGTAGGAGGAGAAGGATTACACTTCAGGGAATATTGCCACCTTAATATTACATTGTCCTATCCTTGAATTTAATATATCTTTGATTTATTTAACTTTAGTTTCCTTCAATACTACATTGTAGTTACAGGTTTCAGACTGTAATTTTTATACTTTTCAGAAAAGTTTCTTTCAAAGCATTTCATTATTCTATTTTGGAATGGTCACTGCTAGTGTGTGGAGATACAAGGGACTGTTGTGTATTGATCTTGAACCCTACAGCTTTCCTCAACCTCTCAGTTAGCTCTAACAGTACTTTCTTGTCACTGTTGTTTGTGTGTGTGTGCGTGCATGTGCATTCATTAGTGTTCTCTAGGTATAAGACCATGTCCTCTGTGAGTAGAGATAGTTTTATGCTAAACCCTTGGTATTCACAGGTTCCATGGAGACCACCATGGAGGAAAACCATGGATGCTCAGGTTCAGTCCTGTACTGTGGATGCTTGATTCCTTATTCTCAATTTCTGCTAAAGATGTATAACAAATCTAAAGTTTTCACTTTATCACTTAAATCAAGCATATTACATGCCCTTTTGGGTTTGGGAGGATTACCCTAACTTTTACCTTGCTTTTGGACGCCATTTGCTTTTGGGGTGGTTTACTGTGTTTTCACAAAATTAAGGTAGAGAAACACTCAGATAACATAGCAGTTTAAACACAACTGATGATAATGTGGGATTGACTGAGAGCTTCTCATCAACTGAGCTGTGTGATGCTTGTGCAGGAATTTAAAATATTTGAAATTTGATTTTTAAAATTTATTATTTTTTGCATGTGGTCAAAATTGTGTGTACTCAATCTGCAAGTGGGTGGGTTTACTATACTTCTTATAAAGGAAGGAGTGCAGATGCCATTTATATCTTTCTTTCTAGACTAATTACCCTAGCAAGAACTTACAGTATCATATTAAAGAAAAACATCGAAAGTGGGAATTCTGGCCCCATTTCTTGATCTTAGGGAGAAAGCATCCAGTTTTTCACTATTGTGTATAATATTAGCTGTGGATTTTTCATACATGGCCCTTATGTTGAAGAACTTCCTTTTATTTCTAGTTTGCTGAGTGTTTCTTTTCTATGAAAGAGCATTTTTTTGAAACAATATGCCTTGGAAATTATGAAGGAGAATCATTTATTTGCAGTTAAGTTATTTGCAGTTGGAAAAAGAAGTCTTGGCTAGGAATGAATCAATGAAGCCATAGCCCAAGAGATGGATATAAACTGTGACATCACGTGAGAGCCCTCATGAGACAGGGTGCTGGCAGAGGGGAGGCTTGCTGACGACAAGGACTGCAGGTGGACTCATGTCACTGCCCTGCCGGGTCAGAGGACCTGGTCGCTGTCTACCTAGTTCACTGGTATTTGTTCACTTACAAAAGCTCTCTCACTCCTTTTGGTTCTAAAGGAGAGTTAGTGATTCCGTTTTGTCCAAAAACAAGGTCAGAATCTATTCTATTCGGCAACCAAAGTAACCTGTGTGTGCATGTTTGGTAAACTATTCACTGAAGAACCCATATTGGACTATTTTTGTATTCGTCTCAAGTACTTGTTCCCAACTCTGTGTGTTTCTTTTGGTAGTGACTTCCTTATCTTTAAATAGCATACTATGATCTTTCCTCTTGATTTTTTGTTTTGTTTCCTCTCCACTTTGAAGTGGTGGGGTGAGTCAGTCAGGCATTATCTGTTGACTTTTCCCAAAGGAAACGGGTCTCTTTCTTTTACCACTTCCTCCTCTTTGGCATACATGCTTTTCACCCGTTGGCCTCCCAATGTTGGTTTTCATTGTTTATGTTTTTATGACTGTCTAAATAATATATGATTATTGTGTCTGTTCTAACTTTTAGTGACTTAATAATTTGTTTGGGTCTTAAAATTTTCTCGTAAATATTGGTAGTAATTTTTCCTCAAATCACTACCCCATCATTCTAAATCACATTTGCTGCGATCACCCAGCCTTGCTTTCCAGAGTTTCTTGTAGACCACCTGTGTCTCCAGGAGGGCTACACTCTCTAGGCTGTCCTCGGTGTTGGGCTCCCTTACCTCCTGTACTGTCCTGAGCTTCATCTCTCTTCCTTTCTTGGGCTTGCTTTCATTTCGTAGTAGCTTCTTCAAAAATGGTTTTGAGGAAATACTTTAATGATCTTGAATGTCACCTCTATTCTTCCACTTTATTAAAAGTTTTATTCTCTCTCTTTTGAAGGCTTTACAGTCACTGTCCAGTGTCATTGTTGAGAAGCCACTTGTTACCTTGATTATTCAGGATCCCATGGACAGAAGTAGCCTCACCAACCTCACACAGTTTTAAGTTTTTCCTTTTGACCTTGTGTAGTAGAATATGACACTGGGGTTTTAAGTGTGGGTCTGTTTTTATCCCTGTACCAGATAGTCAGTAGCCTTTTATCTGGAAAGCCATTCTTTGTATTGTTTCCTTGGTCGTTCCCTCTCCTTCATCTTCTCTCTGTTCTTTATGGAATTCCTGTTGTTTAGACATCATGTCTTCTGATAGATCACAACTTTTGTTTACCTTTTCTTTGTTACTTTATGACTTTGTTGTTTTTGTCTACTTTCTGGAGATTTTCTTAGGCTTCGTCTTCCACCCTTTATGCTGTGTGTTTCATTTCTATCATCCCATCTCAGTATACTGGAGCTGAGTAAGGGGAGGGAACTGGAGTCTCCAGCACCCATTCTGAGTATGTTATGGTGTTTCTACCCTGTAGTTGTGCCTAAAGGCTGGCCTGAACCCATTGTCTGCCCTCTGTAGAAAGTCTGTCTTCATCAGGGATGCCTGAGGAGGTTCCAGCAGACCCTATCTTCCCCCGTACTTCCTAGGGGCATCCCAGAGTACTTCTGTATCTGATATGCCCCTCTGCTGCTCTAGGATTGGAGATCTCATCTGTTATCCAGCTTCCAAACCACATTGTGTCCTCTGTGCCCAGATCCCCAGCTCCTCACTCTGTGGGACCGTGGGAGGGAGCATAGTGAACATATTTCTTCCTCCTGCACCTTTCTTTTTATTTTATTGGTGTGTAATTGTCAGATGTGGTGAGTTTAGCACGTCCACTTGTATGCTAAGCTGCATTCCCAGCTCTCCCTTCCCTGCTTGTTTCCAAGAGGCCCATCTGCCTTGGGAATCAGAGGTGGCAGTGAGGCCACAGCACCTTAGTTTCTGGATGTGAGGTGGCAGGTAAATTGGTAGCTCCCTGCCACTGTTGCCAACCAGTTGCCTTGCACAGGTGGCATAGGCAGCTCTGGGTGCTCAGCCTCTCCTGGGTCCTTCAGCTCAACTCAGGGCCAGGAGGTGTCCGTCCTGACAAGATGCAACATGTCACCAGCAGGGCAATGAAAGCAGGTCTCCAAGCTCACACTCCTGACTTGTAACTTCTTGTTCTGGCCCACTTTGTAAAATGTGCAGTAATGAGGGGCCACTTCAGTGAGTCTGGCAGTCAGTTCTGTTCACCATCATAACCATCACTCAAACAATATGTAAACCCTATACACATGTCAGTTCCCCCATCCTATTATCATAATCTGTCACCAAAGATCAGTGTTTTTGAATTTCTTATAAGTAGAATTATACAGTATATACTACTTTCTGTCTGCCTTCTTTTGACTAATGTGTGCATTTACTTGTGGTTTTGCATATCAACAGTTCATTCAATTAATAGGTTTTCTGTTCATCTCCCACTATTTAGCCAACTTTCTGCTGATGGACTTCTGGGCTGTTTGCAGGTCTGTACTGTTAGGAATAAGTTGCCGTGAACATCCTGTACAGGTTGAGCATCCCCACTTCAAAATCCAAAATGCTTAAATCTGAAACTTTTTGACTGCCAGTATTAAACTGCTAGTAGAGAATTCCACATCTGACCTCCTGTGACAAGTTACACTCAAAACACAGATCACTAAAGATGTATAGAATCACCACCCTTCTGTGTGTGTATATGTTTAGACTTGAGTCCCATCCCCAAGATACCCATGATGGATATGTCCATGCTCCAGTACCTAAAAAAGTACAACCTGTTCAAGTTGTATTGTTTTGTTTTGTTGGTGGATATGTTTTCTACTCTTGGATGAAGACACAGGAGTAGAATTACTAGGTCCCAGAGTAGTTGCTGTTTAAACTTTTCAGGAATTTGGGCAACCATTGCCTCAAGTGGCAGTACTGCTTTGCACTCCCACTGGTGAAGCATCATTTTTGCCAGTGTTTGAGGGCATGAATCTTTTTCTTACAGCCACCTGTGTGTGAGAAGTTGTATCTTACTGTGATTTCAGTTTTCATTTTCCTTTCCACTGATATTTTTCATTGCCTTTCTATTTGTGCGATTGTCCAGTTGTGTTTCTTCTTTTGTTAATTGTTCATTTTCTTCCCATTTAAAAATTGGATTATTGATCTTTTCATTATTATTTTTAACAGATCTTTCTATATCTGAAGTACAGGTCCTTGGCCATATACCATTACCATGAATATTTTTCTAGTGGTTGCTATTTATTTTTAGTATAGTATTTTGAAGTGCAGAAAGTTTTAATTTTGATGGTTTTCTCTTTTGTGATTTAAAGCTGTGCTTTTTGTGTCCTGTCTGAGAAATCTTCATCTACTCCAGCCAATGGAGATGGTCTCATGAGTGTGCTTCCAAGAAGTTTTATCATCTGATTTTCTGTTCACTTGTCTCCAATCAGTTCTGAAGTATGCAGTGAGATAGGCTTGTGGCTTTTTCTTTTTTCCTCAGTTGTTCCAGTGGTTTTGTTTATTAAAAAAACAAACAAACAAACAAAAAACCTTCCTAAGTGGAAATACATGAGATTATTTTCCTGAAATTCAAGAGAACATCCCAGAATTAATGAACATGAGCTTACATGTGTATTTTAAACTCAGATGATCAAATTGCACACAGAAACTCTTAAATTTGTTTTTTGTTCCCATTTGTATCTGATTTTTGTTACGTTTGTATAGCATCTGTAGACCACAGCTAACACTGGCCATAAAATCACATGCAGTTTGGTACTCTTGGATTAGCTTGCAGAAGTGAAGGCTTGGAGTTGCCCTGGTCTCTCCTTTGAGGAATTTTGCTGCCTTTTATTGGGCATTTCTTAGTATTTTGAGTGGTCCTCAGATTTCCTCACCTGTCATCTCAGCAGAAATGGTAACCTTTGATGTATGGATACTTTACCTAGATTATGATCAGCTGGTTAATTCTACAAGTGACAGTCTGCATCCAGGCTTGGTAGCAGCCAGACCCAACGTCTGTCTTCCTCACTCAGTAATACTCGGTGGAGTTGCCTTTAAAACCAGACCCTTTGATGGTTTGGATATTTGTGCATTTTTTGAAACATTGTATGAAGAAGTAACTGCCTTTGTGATGGCTTGCCTATGCAGTTGGATGTGCCAGCTGGACGTGGCAAAGCTCATAGACTTTGAAACTAAACAGGGACCGTTTTCTGAAAGGATAAAATTCTAGATATGGCAAATAATCAGTTGTTCACCATTTAACTAACATGCCTCACATCTGCTTGGCAGATGTTTTGCCAAGGCGGAGCACCTCAGTCAACTGCTGCAGGGCAAATGGATAAAGAAATGTGGCATATTTACACAATGAAACATTATTCACTCATAAAAAGAATGTCATTTGCAAGAAAAGGATAGGATTGAAGATAGCATGTTAAGCAAAATAAGTCAGATGAAGAAAGATAAATATCGCCTGTTCTTTCTCAGATGCACAATCTAGACCTAAAAAACGAATGACTCTGGGTAAAATGGGGACTGTTTGGGGAATCAAAGGGAGGGAGGGAGGATGAAAGAGAGGGTGAAGGGGGAGTGAAAATGATCAATGCACTCTATATGCAGATATGAAAATAAAGTAATGAAACTTATTATACATTACTTAAGAGGGTAATAGGAGTGATGGGGGTGATTTTGATCTTGGTTCATTGTATGCACATAATATCACAATGAGGCTCCTTTGTACAATTAATGTATGCTAATAAAAAATTTTAAAATAAGATACAGTCCTATGGGGTAGATTTCTAGTTCAAAAGTTATATGGAAGTCACCCTCAAAGAAAAAGGAAGAAAGAAAAAATTATCCAAACTACAGTAACTAAAGTTAGAAGTAACTGTTTAGTTATTTTCCAGAAAGATTGTACACACAATCTTCTGCTAGCACCACAACAGCCCTGAGCATTAATCATTGGTATAAATCTTGACAGCTTAGAAGGAAAAAACGGTATCTTGATACTGCCTTAATTTGCATTTCTTTGACTATTAATAAAGCTTTAAAACTAAGGCACTGAAACTTACTGTCCATAAAATAGATGTAATGAAATTGTGGTGGGGAAACTGGACAGACGGGATTGACTGTGAATTTGTAGGTTGTGTTTACCCACATGCACACATGCATGGGTGTGAGTGCTTACAGACATGCATGTGTGTACACGTACTTGTGTTTGCATTGTACACTTGTGTATGTGCTAAAAAGTTGGATACAAGTGCCCCTGATGATGAAAATCAGAAGGAAAATGAAAACAGCTCTCCTCTACTAAAGCCTGTTTTGATGAGTCCAGGAGAAGGTGTAGAGGCTCCCGGTAGGCAGTGTGCCCTGACAGGAGTGACCTGACCTGCTGTGAGGAGATCTACTGGAAAGCTGGACACAGCCTGGCATGCCCCGTAGACAGCATTCTTAGCACATGGTCTGGGAGGTTTTTCACCTTAATCTTATCTCTGCTGGAGAAACTGCTGTGGTTTGTGGCCTCTGCATATATAGATCTAAGTACTTGAAATGTCAGATACCCAGAGAAAGAATGTTGTTGCCAGGGCATGGAGGCCAGGCTTGTGTGCTGGACCAAAATCTCTGCTGGACCAAACTCTCTGCGGTAGCATCTGCCAATATCCTGATTTCTGGCAGGAAGTACTATTTCCTATTTTCCCCTAAGAATAATTAACCTAAAATATTTCATGTTAAAATGATTGTAGCTATATTGTAGAGTGGAATTGAAGTTTGGCAAGTGTTTCAGCTGAAAATTAAGACTATATAGAGCCATTGTAGTTAGAACTTGAAGCTCCCTGCACAAGATGACACCAGAAAGAACCTCCCTGTAATGAAATCATGCAGCTAGTGAGCCTTAGTTGCTACTTTTCCCTATCAAATAGCAAGGATTTTTTCAAAAGTACATATGCTGCCTTATTGAGATCTCAGGTAAATGAATCCTTATAAGTTTCAGGTACAGCCTTGCTAGAGAATAGTTTTATGGTTTGTTTTAAAATATTTAAAGTTTTATCTTTGACCCAAACATTCCCCTCCAAATGTGAAGTTGATCATGTCCTCAACCCTCAAATGTTGGAGTGTTCCAAGACTCATTTGAGATTTTTTGATCAAACTCACATACTGAGGAGTTGTGCCTACTCTTTGTGCTTTTGATGTCTTTCCATACTTATGGCTCCCAAATTGAGCTCTCTCAGTTGTCCACAAGCTCTGATTTTGCTCATAGAGCAGGATCCAGAGCCTGACTTCCCACTACCCCTGCCACCCCCTTCTCAGAGAGCTGGCATCTCTTCTCTTTGCTCAAGCCCAAACCCTCAGTCATCTTTCTGACAGCTATGCCCCCATCAGCATACTTCAGATCAGAACCTATCTCAAAGAAAACCCTGTGCTGTTTCTGCCATGGTCTCCTATGTCTTAAGAGGAGCCCCTACTTCAGCTGCTTGGAATGTAGACCTTGGAAGCCCCTCAGCTTCCACAAGGATTGGAACAGGATGTAGCAGGATGGCTTAGAAGACCAAAAAGCAAAGATTGAGCAGAACATGATCTGGAAACCCCCCTCCGGCAGTCTTCATTAAAGTCACTCAACTCTAAAGTGTGGGGTGAGTGATGATTTGCATGTGGGCTGACAAGGGACAGGAGAAACAAGTAGCACAGCACAGAGCCAGGGACAGTCTCATTAAGGGTTTGCAGACCTGTGGACCATCCAAGGTGTTGTAATTGGGAATCTGAGCCACATTTCCTTCATTCTCTCTGGGGAGTTGAATTGAGTTACTCTTATTCAAGCTGAAAGTTAGAGATCAAGTTTGATAGCTGCTGGGTTCATAGGATAGAATGCTACCCACCCATTAAAGTCAGGCTATTAAAGATGCTAGTGGATATTGTCTTGCTGCAAGAGAAAAATGTATTACAACCATATGAGCAACTTAAGTTAAAATATTCAGTGCATAGGAAAACATTTTTTTTGTGGGACTGGGGTTTGAACTCAAAGCTTTGTCCTTCAAAAGCAGGAACTCTACTGCTTGAGCCACACCTCCAGTTATTTTGCTGATGGTCTCTCTAACTATTTGCCTTGGGCTGGCCTTAAATCACGATCCTCACAATGTTAGCCTCCTAACTAGCTAGGATTACAGGTGTGAAATAATGGTGCCCAGCTTAAACCAATTTTAATAGTAGCTATCTTCCTGATGGAAATATGGAAAACATTTATTCCCTTAGTCAGTAACCATGCTTGCTGTAATTGTCTAAGTGTTTATTGTTGTCCAGAGGTGATTTTGCTGAAATTGGTGTGAATGACCCCTGGTGATCCCTGTGACCATCACTGGGGAGCAGAGAAATGAAATGTGGCATGTTCACTTAAGAGACCGTTCAAGAAGTCTCACCTCTAAGGATTGCTTTGGTGGAAAAATAAATGCTGGATTCTGCATTGTAAGAGCTGTTTGCTGCAGTTACATGTGCCTGAGAACATAACTCTGGGGTTTTAGGAATAGTAACTGCATTGCTCAGTCACTTTAGGAAGCTCTGACATGTCACAGTGGATCTGTCCTATGGGATGGTGTGCTCCCCTCAATGGCTAGATTGGTCACGTCATCTCCTTGCTTAGTAGGTCACTCACTGTATGTGCTTATTTATCTGTCCTCCCTCTGTCCCTTCAGATCAAGTCTATAGGGTGGGGTCCTGACTGTCCTGGTCCTTATGCTGTTCCTAGTTCTCTGTGTACGGAGAATGTGTTAGTTCATGAGTGTGTTCGATAGACTGCACGTGAGCTGAGCCAGGACCTGAGGAAAGCCCAGGGAAACACAGCATTGGGACACCTTCTGAGCTGGCTCCAGCAGCTGCAGCTGTGCTCTTGCTTAATTAGTCCTTACTGACTTGCTGGAACACTGTCCTTGGTGCTGAGTGCAGTGGTTGAGTGCTGTCCTTGGTGCTAACTCCATCAGGGGGCTTGGTCTTTGGCGTTCAGCTCTGGGTGGGAGCATGGTCATGACTCTAGTCAGGGGTGTAGTCCTTAGTGCTGACTCCTGCAAACAACACTGTCCTTGGTGCTGAGACTTGTGCTGTGCGTAAGCTGTAATCCAGTTCTCCGCTTGCCTTTCAAGGGAAAGAAAATTACTTAACAGATGGGGAAACCAAGATTCAAGCTACAAGGCTTGTTGGGATGAACCCTGTCCTAACACAGCTATGATGCTAGAGCATACTATTATCTCAGAACCAGGGAAACCTTCCCAAAACAATGCTTCAGGTTCTGGATTTATGAATTCTGAGCAGTTGATTAGAACTGTGAAGTCCCAGAAATCAGAGGGTATCAGACTCATCACGGTGTTACAGAAGCAACACTGGGAATTAACACTCATGCAACAATTTATCCAGTAGACTTACTGGATGATTGCTGATTGCAAAATAGCAAAATAGATATATCCTACTGAGCTTAAGCTCACACCCTACCTGGGGACATGGTAAAACCTGTGAACAAATACCTGCAAAATAAGAAAAGGTGTGATAAAATCATGCCTAGTGGTGGTAGGCTGTAGGCATCTTCAGCGTATCTGCTGAAAGGAAACTGAAGAGATGGCATAATGCAGGAAGCAGTGTTTTTGAATATAGTGCCTACTGAGGAGAAAGTCAAAGAGTAGACCCCATGGGATGAGGGTGACATAGTGAGGACTATTCTTGATGGAGGGAGCCACCATGCAGATACATTATTGTGAGGAAGAGCATGGTGTAATGGATTGAATGAAAGAAATGCAGTGTGAACAGAGGGGCAAGAGGAAAGCAAGGATATCTTCAGACAGAACCAAGGATGGGGAGATCCTGATCCTTTACTTGGTTACCACACAGGTGGCAGTTGAGGGCTTCTCTTTAGCTACCAGCTACCTGGGAGTAGCCCAGGACAGACAAAGGCTCCACAGTCGTTAGCTCTGGGATTTGCCATGTACCAGAAGAGTGGGAGGAAGAAGCCATGTTCTGTGGATGTAGACAGTGGAGGGGTTCCAGGACCATGGAGTTGGGTGGGGACAGGGGGTGGGGTAGGGTCAGCAGGTTGTAGGTCCAGTTGAGTCTGAAGGGCTTAGCCCATCTGGGTGGCAGTATCCCACAAAACAAATAGGGCTGCTCAAAGCAAATCCCTCCCTATGTTTTTGAACCTCCAACCTTGCCTGCTCTCCTGTCTATTTTTCTAGGGACGAATGTGGGTACTGGTGACTTTCATCAGCAGAGAGTGGACTCCCAACTGCCTTTCTGGTCCTCCACTCCTCCCTCTGGGATACCATTGGTCCCAGGGAGTTATGCTTACAACCTGCATGCTCCACGCAACTGGTGAAATGGTGAATTAGAGAATCAAGTGGCCACTGGTCAATCTGTGAACTGTAACCCATCTCTTCCTCACTTGCACCTGAGCAAGGAGTGTAGTGTCTAACTTTTGGAAGGATAAATGTCCTGCTAACAAATTGTGTTTTACTCAGGAGCATATAGAACATTATGACCAGAAGTTATATTCTACCTGGTCACCTTTACTTGCAGATGACCACTCTGTCCGTTCCTGGATTCTATCTCTGACTGCAGTGTTGTCATTTGCAGCTTGAACGCCCAGCTGTAAAGTCAGTGTGTAGCTTCCCACCAGTGAGGACTGCCTTCCCTGGAAAGTTGCATTTGAATTCTTCTTCACAGATGCAGCAGTATTTTCCGTTGCATGAGTCATCTCGTTCTTCACTCCCATAATGCCTCCTATATTCATCTCAATAATCAAGTGAACAGTGACATTTCTAAGTTCTATTTAACTTTCTTATTAAGAAAGATTTAGCTGATTAAAAGCTTCCAAAAATATTCAGTGAGAAATGATCAAATGTTGATGTTACCGATAGGGATGCTTGTCTCTATCTGCCCTTGGTTCCTGCAAGAAGGACATAGTAATTAATCCACTGTGGTGAAGCAGATTAGCATAAGAACTAGAATTCTGGTAATTTAGCTTTAAGAGAGTGAAACATTCCCTGCAGGGGGATTTGAAAGTGCTTCAAAGTTTCTATACTTAAATATATTTTAAAACCACATATCTTATTGTTTGTGTCAGTGATTTTCTTCAATCTTTGTTATTGTTGGCTTAAAATAAAATGCTCACTATTCTGTGGAAGACTAATTAGAATGTCAATGTCTGTCATGTACAAGAGTCATTTTGCCGTATTTTAAATGAACATATGAAGATTAAAAAGATTGATACTATCTGATGTTGGAGAGTATGGGAGAAAGCCTTTATAAAAAGCCAGCAAAAGCTCATACCCTTCAAACTAACAATTAGACTTCCAAGAATTTATCTGAAGGAACTAAGTGGTCAAAATATGCAAAGCAGCCAGGATGGTCAGAGCAACTGTTTGTAACAGTGACCATTCAAAGCTATCCTCCACATGCAAAATTTAGGAAAGTAGTTAAATGATAATTCAATGATAGTTTTCCCATAACATGGAACATTATGTAGCAATTAAAAAGTATGCAGATTTAAGTACTGTCTACTGTAGTGTTTATCACTCAATTTTAAGTGATATGTGTATAAAATATATAATGTATATAAACTATAATGTCATACATATGGCATGATCCCATGAAAATACGCATGTCTGTGTGCATATGTGTGTCTATGTGGGGAGTGTCTGTGCCCATGTATATATATGTGCATGTTTCTGTGTGTCTCTTGGTGTGTGTTGGTGGCTGAGTGTGTGCATGCACATGTGTGTAGGTGTATACACACACTGCATACATGCTAGTGCATATGGAGAAAAAGTTTCAGGGGGAGTATGCATTGAAATGTTGAAGGACTCATTGTGTGATAATGAAGGGTGTGTTGTGTGGACTACTTATATTTTTTGTTTCATATTCATGAGCTAGTTAAATTTTATACCATATTATGAATACCCAGAAGTTTACATTATAAGTAGCTCAGTGTGACTTTAAATAATCATAGGTGGCTGGAAGTACAGCTGACTTGTTCTGGCTTATTGAAGTCAGTATTTATGACAGTGGTTAGGTTTTACTGTGCTTCACTAAATGTCATTGGAGAAACGCTGCTGATGTAATCAGGACAAACAAACACCTGGTTACATTATCTAATCTTTACTGGAGCATGTTGCTTTTCTTTTCCCTCACAGATGGTGACATTAGGATCCAGCCTGAGCGGCGGCTCTATACTGTGAGTTTGCCTCCTGAGGGGTATGTTCCCTGTTTGCCAGAAGCCAGCAGCTGCATGAGTTCTGAGAATGCCACCAGTGGTGATGACACAGAAGGTGCAAAGTCTGGTGGGAGGGAAGGTGAGCATATCTGCAGATCCACCATTATTTTCCAGTATTGCAAATTAACTGTCTACATTTGTATTGAGAGGTGAAGGTGAGTATATCATTGTGCAGCCAGCCACATGGTACTGTAATGTGTTTTACAGCCATAAAGCTATCATAAAACTTGCAAGAATGGAACACTGCTTGGGATGGGGAACTTAAAGTTGGAATATGATTATGGCCAAATTTGTTAATGCATTAGAAGTCTGGAATTAAGTAATCAAAATGTTAACGGTATTTGTCTTGCTTTAGTAGAACTTTTTTCTTGATTTCCAAGTTTTTCAAATTTCTGAGACTTAAAATCAAGGAATTTACTTGTTTTGCATCTCTTTTGGAGAAGATGGTCTGTTCTAGTTGTGTTTGTTGTTAATATCTTGTGAAGGAAAGAAAATGAGTGTCCAACATTTAGCACAGTCCACTGTGGAGGGAAGTGCTCATGTTGCAGGTTACATTTTTACCTTCAAAGGGAAATGGTGTTTTTCCCTTTACAGCTTCTTAAGAAAACTTCTTAAGAGGAATTTGCAATCTTCAAATAAAGATTCTCCCTTGATTTTTAGCAAGTATTGACTAAGAAAGTCTATACTGTAGCCTTTAGTTAATTTGAATATGAAGAAAACAGTTTTCTAGTATATTGATCTTTCTGGCTTCCTCATTAAAGGATCAGAAACCATAAAACCAAAAGTGGATAGCTCAAGAATAAAGTGTTTGTGTTCTCAGACTCTGTTGAAAATCTCTGAAATACAACATTATATGGATTATTTAACCAGAAACTTTAATTGTGTCCTTATGAAGATAGGTTAATTCAGTGACTGTGTTTCTTGGTGTACTTACAGAATTTAATAAGAAAATGTGTCGACTTTGTTTGCTACAGTTAGTTCTCACTCGTACATCCCTGTATACAGTTACTTCACTTACGTGCTTTTGTGTATATGAGTTCATTTACCTAGAGCTGTATGTAGTTGGCTTGGGTACTGTTGTATACAGTTGGTCTCTTGTGCTGTGTACCCAGTTGGCTTTCATTCACATGCCATTTTGTACATGTGGCTGTTGTTCATGTGCTGTTGTATACAGTTGTCTCTCATTCATATACTTTTATATGTTGTTAGTTCTTACCTGCTGTATGCAGTTGGCACTCACTTGTGCTATTGTGTGCAGTTGACTTAGTTGGCACTCATTTTTGCACTGCTATATGCAGTTGGCTCTGCTCTGTATGTTTCTGAGAATAGCTAGTGTGAGGGCCCTCTAGAGAAGCTCACTTTGCTGTGAGCAAACAGGTCTTCCCAAGTTGTGGGGACCATGCTACAGCAAGATTCTTATGGGGCCAATAGACAAATACTTCTCCTACAAAGTTCTTTCTTCCTTGATGGTTATGAGTCCTTGGGCCCTTAAGCAGTTGGTCTCTTCCTGTGGCCTGCAGCCTGTTGCCACCTCCTCTAGACAGGCTGCTGGAAACAGTTGTGGGGGCTGGTGAGAGCCTTGCCTAATTGCTCTAGAGAGAAGAGAAGGGGAATCTAGCAGTTAGGACTCATTCCACTTAAATCACAATGGTCCTAGGTAAATTCAGTGGCACAACATGTCTATGAGTTGTCGTTTTAGAAGTTGTTCCTTAGGCAAAATATTTCTTGGTTCATTTTCTCCTTGGCTTCCTGGTTCCTAGGATATAAATTGGTCCTGTTTTCAGAGGGGAACTATGGGTGATACTTGCTAGTGGAAGTGTGGGAGCTTGGACAGGCTAGGCACCTTGTTGGTTATTTCACAAATTTGTTTATTTATCTACTTACCTCTGTCCCTTCTTTCTTCCTTCCTTCCTTCCCCTTCCCTCCCCTTTCCCAATTTTGAGATGGGGTTCTTGGTAAGCTGCTCAGGCTGGCATCAAACTTGCAGTCCTCCCACCTCAGTCTGCCAAGCAGTTGGGCTTCCAGGTGTGGGCACCATACCTGGCTCCTGTCCATTAGTTCCCTTAGATAGGATCTCCTCTGTCTCCCTGACCTGTATCCCACCTCTGTTTGTCTGTCTCCTGGCATAATATGTAGAGGCTCTTTCAGAGCCTGGGTGGCTGCTGTCTGCTATATGCAACAACACCTGCAAGAGACCCTATGAGTTAATAACCCAACTTTTCAGAACAACTTTGAACAACTTGTTAATCACATTTGATCTGGGAAGTTGATGTCAGTTTCAAGTGCTTATACTAGATCTCCAAATATTTTGATTTGCTTTTTACTACCTGTTTATTTAAATGTTTTCATTTATAAACTGACAAAGCAGGCCATTTAAAGGTATTTAAAATGAGAAGGTTAGACAAAAATAAGAATCACACTCTTTACTCATGTTACCTGTGTCTGTTCTCCAAATGATGGAATGTTCAGAATCTCCAGCTGGGTAGGGCTGTATGAATCCTGCATCCAGCACCTGCTGCCTTCCTGGGATCACAGGGCCTTGAGGAGTCCACAGCAGGTTGAGGCAGGACCTAGTCATCCACCTCCAAGGGTTGTGTGGAAACAAGGCATAGAGACATCCAAGAAGAAAGAAGGAGTTTCTGAATTTCTTCAGTTGCCATTTTAGGCAAAGAACAGGAAGACTAAAACAGAGAAAGAAGAAAAGGCCAGATTGCCCTACTTTTCAAAAAAGCATTTCCAGTTGTTGACTTTGATTTTGAATTGCCAAGATCAGCTAACCTCGTGCATAGTAACTTCTGGAAGGCTACAGGAGATGAGGCCTTTACTGCCACCTTGAGCTAGTCCCTTGCCAGTTACCACCTGCATGTTTTGCTACAAGCACCAGTCCCACTGGTGGCTCAGACCAACTGCTTGGCTCCCACCATCTGGCATGGCAGCAGGAAGCTGTCTATGAGCCCCTGGGCTGGGCCACCACATACTAGTGCTTGTTACACATCCCATCTTTGCATTTGCTGGCCTGAGCTCCATGACACTGGGACCTTGTCACTTGTCCATTGCCCCTAGTGCCTGGCCAATGCCTCATGAAAAGTTGGAATTCAGTGCTTAGTAGCTAATCAACCACTTTGTTCCAGGACCTATGTGTACTTGTGATAAAGACAGGACTGTGCTTAGGAGCCAGAACCAGGACCCACATATCAGTCATCCCTCCCACCCAGCGTCCTACCTTTGTTTCATTCTTTGGTGAATCTCTGGATATAACCAACACAGACAATGGATTCTTCCAGGCTTACAGTTTGTTAGGGACATATGGGAGTTGTAGAAAAGGGGGTTATGCTGTTAAACCTAAATTCCAGTCAAAAAAAGGCATCATATGGGCTTTGTTCCAGGCTCTCTCACCTAGCATGGGTGAAGTCATGGTAGCTCCCTGGGTAAGAAGAGGCTCCTTCCCTCCACAGGGCACCATTCCTTCTCTTCCAGGAGCTGGTAAATCTTTGGCCTATCGCTGACAGAGCAACCCTCTATAGATTAGACCAAAAGAGAGCCTCCTTTTCGACAGATTCTCTGCGGAAAATGTTAACCAGCTTCTTTAGTCTATGAATGTGTGTATCTGCTAGGACCATTGCTCCCTCTCTGTCTTGGCACACTATAGAATTCTGCCCTTTGAAGCCATATGATTTACTGCATACAAACTCCTCTATAATGTACCAAATCAGTCCCCTCCCGGGTGAACCAGTTACAGGATTCTGGAACTTTGGGTGATGGGGAAGCACGGGAGGGGGAGGGGGGAATGACACAACAAATAGGAGCTTCTGACTACAATGTATACATCCTTCCTACAATTGGAAAGCTGGTCCCTGAGCAGCTGGACAAGATGTGGGTCCAGCTAGTTAATCTAGGAGAAAATATCCAGCAGCCGCAATGTGTCTTTTCCCTAGATTTCTAAATGGTGTACCAGCCAGCAATTTACCTGTCCATTTCCTGTCAGAATCTACTTGGGTGATGATAGGATAGGGAGCCAGTTCAAGGAAAACACGAATCCTTCAGTCCATTGGGTTTTGGAAGCTCTCACTTTATATCAAGTCAGACATAGAAAAGCCATATGCCTAGTTCATATTACTGCACATCTCTTAAAAATACCATGTAGAATTTCACATTTTATTACAGATTAATTAAAGGCATGGAGAGTGCTGTTTTAGTGTTTCTTTTTCTTTACTACAACTGTCCACTAAAATCTGATTTCTCCTACACTGTATAGTCCCTAGTGTTTACATAAAGATCCAGGTAAGATGTTCCTCTGTGAGTTTGGTGCTAGAGAAACATTTGGGTCTTATGAACTGTACCTGCTACTCTTGAATAAGAGATGTTACTCTTGATACCCTTTGTGATTCTGCTGCCAGGAAGCCCAGCTTGTCAGCCTTGCATTGTTTTCATTCAACTGCCTTGCTCATACTTACCTTTCCACACCTTGACTTCTTTTTAGACTACATCTTTAAAACATTGAATTTTCTGAGCTACTTCACACCCTTTTTTGGAAGTACACAGCATAATCAGGGTTGAACAACTAGTCCCTTTACTAAATGCCTTTTGAGATTTGTGTTGGGTGGGCAGTTTGCTTAGGCTCTGGTGATATGAAGGAGGAAAATAAGGCCTTTGCCTTACCCTGGTTGGGGCAGTTCCTGTGCAAGCCATCATGGTGGGCTGGGAGAGTGTAGAGAAGAAGTGCTGTGGGGCTGGGGAGAGAGACTGGAGCTATGAAGGCAGAGTGCAGGGGATAGGATGTGGGAGCAGAACTGCTCTCCAGACAATTTAACTAGCAAGCAAAAGCAGGACACGTGTTGGAGAGAGATGAGCAACATCTGCCTCATGTGGTGAAGAGGGGGTGTGGCAGGGAGTGAGTAATTTCAGGCAGAGTTTTGAGAGCTTTGGTCAGGGGCCTAGATTTGTCCTGTACTTCATGGAGCCTGCTTCATATGCCCCCTCAAAAGTCCAAGGACGGCAGGACCAGATGTGTGGTCCAGACAAGATCACTGTGGGGAGTGAATGAGGAGATAGAGGAGGTACATACTTGCTTTGAAGGTGTTTCTGAGTGGCAGCTGTGAGGCTTGGCAATATTTTGCCAGCATGAAGGGAAGGAGAGGATGGGGTGGCACTAGGGTTCCGACTCTTGAGCAGAAGAGAGATGCCAGCAGCTATTACAGATGTTTCCCTGTGTAGGTGACCTTGGGCTGTGGGAAATGATGGTCTTTGGACTGAGCCACCTCTGGAGAGCATTGTGTCTGTGTTTCTGAGTAGGCCCCTGCCTGGCATGGTTTCTGACACAGTGAGAGCCAAAAGAAATAAGATTTTCAGAAGTTAGAGTGGAAGATGCTAAGTCTCATTTAAAATATTATTCCAAGGACTGTTACGAGCTCTGATCATTAAGAAGGTCTCCTTTATATTTAATTGTGGCAGCTTGGCCCCCTGGACTCTTGCTATACTTGAGCTTCCTTCTGTGAGATCTTGGCTGAGTTTGAAAGCCTGTTTCTTCCCCTCCAGTGTCATAGAAGGGCAGTCATATCTTGTTTTCTCTCCTGGAACCTTGTGGAGCCTTGAACTGCTCAGACCTCATGTAGCACTGACCTTGCCATAGTGATGCCTGTTTCTCTGTCTGCTGCTCGCTGGCAAGTGTTGGCATGTACTAGTGCATGTGAATGCACCAGGCTGCATCAGGACAGGTGAGTGCATTCATGCCTATGCTTAACCTTGAGGTGCCTCACTGAGTTCAACAGAATGGTACTTCTTGTGCTTAAACCATCACCATGAGTCACATAAGGGAGATCAGCCTTGAAAACTGAGTCAAATACTATGTCCCCACTGTGTGCGTTCTGTGTCCTAAAACTGGCCTTCTGTGGTATGAAACATTGTATGTCATCGCAATAACAGGTGCATTTAATTTTGTACTGCAGTGACTCTTCTTATGTCTTCTGTAGACCTCTTGACTTCGTTAGCCCTGATTCTACACCTGTGGGCCTTCATTGTCTTATCTCTCCTCCCAGTACAAACGTTCTGTGTTCTGTCAGTCACATACTTTTATGACAGATTCACCTTTCACATTTCTATCTTTATGGCTCAGTTTCTGCTCCTCATATCCCTTCCTCTGCCTGGCATTTGTTAGATACATGAGTAGCTGAACCAGGAATTCAGCTTTGCAACAAATAGCAACAAGCTGGATGCTCCCTCTGTCTCCTTAGAAACAGAATCGTAACTATGGTCTCTAATTTCAGTTCTGGCTCTCCAGTGAACCCCCAGGCAGCCAGGGGGCCTGACGTCTTGCATCTGCATTATTGAAAACACTGGCAATCTTGGCTCACCAGGGTTTGGAGTCATTCACCTGGTTTTCAGTACACCCATCAAACCACCACTTTCTGCACCGTCACCTCCTTTTCCCCATAAAGTAAATATTCTTGTTAGCCAGCTCTTTCTTTATCCTTTATGGTTTCAGATGTGCTCCTTTTTTTATTAGCAAGCACGCGTCATTTGAAAGAAAGTGAACTGAGGCATATCTTCAGGGTGGCAGGTACAAGCATGTGAGGTGAGCTTCCTGGCCTCCATCAAAGCAGTGGCTTTGGTTGTCTAACAAGAAGAGGACAAGCCCTGCCTGCCAGTGGCAGACCAAGTCCTGGAGCCTGTATGTGGAAATCCACATTCACAAATGTCATGAAAATGGAACCTCAATTATTTTGAGCTTAAAAAACGCAAGTTTTTAAGAAACAGGGCCCTTTTCTTTTTCTTTTTGCTCTGATCTTTGGTATTGTTTTTTCTGAAATGAAAATTACTTTGCTTTTCTTGACCACAAAAATGCTAATCAAGGAAAGTCAGGCACTAGAAGAAGATATATAGGAAGCTCGGTTGCTAGACCCAGACTTTGCAGCAAACATTTATTAAAATCTCTCCTTGTTTGTACATATTGTTATACATGTGCAGATTTCATACAAACTGTGCCATATTATATATTTGTCTTATAAACTACATTGCGTTCTTAATGTTTATTTTGAAGGTTTCTCCTTTTTCTATATGTCAATATATCATTTTTCAAAAAAATAAGTTTAGGTGGGTGTAGTAGTGCACACTCATAATCCCAGTTACTCATGAAGCAGAGATCAGGAGGATAGCTGTTCAAGGTCAGTACAGGCAAAAAGTTAGCAAGACCCCCATCTCAAGAAAACAAGCTGGGCATAGTGTTTCATGTCTATAATCCTAGGTATGGGGAGGCATAGGATTGCAGTCTAAGCCCATCTGGGCAAAGAACATGAGACCATATCTGAAAAATAAATAAAGCTAAAAAGGGCTGGGGGTGTGACTCACGTGGTGGAGCTCCTGCCTAGAAGCACAAGGCCCCGAGTTCAAGCCCAGTACCACCAAAAATAAATTAAAAATTAATAAAAAGAATAAAGTCTATTTTAATAATGACTCGTTTATAGCTTGCTTGCCTGCCCTCCTCTGATGAGCCTCCAGAAGTTTGCATGGTGCTGTGCTTGCACTTTGTACATAAACTCTGTCGAACATGCATGTGCACATCATGATTGTACATGCATGTACACTCAGCTCCTGAGGATAAGTTCTTAGAAGTGGAAGGAGGGCCCCAGATTTCAAGACATAGTAACAAAGGGCTTTCAGAAAGCAGTACCAACTCACATTCTTAAAAATCAGCCTAAGCATTTTCACCCTTCTGTGTTTTAGACAATTGTTTGAATGCATATGTATCTCTTACATATTCATGCAAGAAAATTGTCCATCAGTGAAGTTCTTTCTGAGCCTGACAGCTGTGAGTGACAAATTTGACTATGAAGAGACTTAAAATCTCTTTATGGCAAAGGACACTGTAAACAAAATTGAAAAACAGAGGAACAATATAGCAAATATTTGCACATTACATGATAATACACACCCATAAGAAAAAACCTCAGTGAATTTAGAAAGCATCATCACAGCAGATTATCTCCCTTTATCCTTGCATCTTGTTCTCAACTCCTTCTATTCCTAGGCCAAGCTTCTCCCCAGCAAGAATTTGCTGCCCATTCTGTTGATGACACTGACACATCAGTTGATGTTTCAACCATGTTCAGGTGCCTCAGAGCCAGGTCCATGCCTGCCCAAGCATCTGCACCGAGGGCACCAGGCCTGGTCAGAGTACCACTTTCATGTGGTGTAGGAGCTACCTCTCATTCTCATCTTTGTTTTTCTTCATAAGAGTTCTAGTATCTTTAGTAGTCACAATGTTGCCATTCTACAAATTGGTTAGTTCTATTTGTATCTCTATATAACATTTTCCAATGTTTGATCTGTATACTTCTGGATGGTGTCCCTTTTTCATTATATTTTACTAACTGTCTGTGGACACCAAAGTGGGGTGTGCTGGTGATTCTGAGCCTCCCAGTCTCCATGTCTGTGATTTCAACAACAGCAAAACGACTCATAAGGGTCTCACTCTGGTTTGTCTGTGTTCCCCTTGAAGCTGGTCACCAGGGGTGGCTTCCAGTTCTTCTGTCATAGTAGACACTTGGGCAGAAGAAGCAGGGCTTTCCTCCTATGTGGCTGGTATAGCTGTGATGGTCCCTGTAGGGTTGGTCCACAGCCTTGTGCCCTTGAGATACCTGCTTGTTAGCACTGCGCCAAGGGGTACCTGGCACCCACACATGGATGCACGGACCAGGCCAGAGCTCACTCCTTGCTCTGGTCTACCAGCCCTGCCCTTCAGACTGGAGCATAGCTCTGGGTATTAGCCCCCTGCAGAAGTGGGACAGCTGTCAGTAAGCCTTTCCCAGTTTCCTTACTGTACATCCAAACATAGTATAAGGAGTCTGCTCAGACTCTGGAAGCCCCAGTGTGTCACTCGTTAGCCCTTTCTCCCCTTGGGCTACACATCTCTCCACCCGTCCTGTTTCCTGTATTTTTTTCAACAATAAATTATATCTAATAACTACATATTTTAATAACAGTGTACACCCATAACTACATGCATCTTTCTCTCAGTTCTGGCTGTCCTGCCTCCCCAGCAGTGTTCCTGCTCATGGTGAGTGTGGCCCCACATAGGGCACCCCTGGGACTGTCATAGAAAAGAAGGCAGGGTCTTCCACTCAGTTTGGTGTTCAGCAGAGTGAGCATAGCAGGCTCCCGGGGACAGGCAAAGAGAAGACAATTGGAGTTCTATCCCTGCAGGATGTCAGGCTGCCAAGGTGGAACTGCCTCTGACCACCCCCTCAGGCCCTGCATAGCCTCCTAGCCTGGGTCTCCTCCATATGAGACCATCTAGCCTGTAGTCAGGGCTTTTTTGTCTCTGCTTCACTTCAGATTTTTTCTACTGCCATTCCCATGACTCCATCACCACCTCCCCAGCCACCTGAGCAACTTCCCTGTGCCCCCTTTGGACTCCCAGGCTCCCTCCTGCCATTTAGAGTTGCTAATTTGCTACCAAATTAGCCCTCCTAGTCTGGTTCTGCCCTGCTCAATAGAGGTCTAGGAGTCTTTTCTACCAGCCTCCATGACCCCAGCTGAGAGCCAGTGTGACTTCCTAAGACTACTGCACCAGGCTGCAGACTCTTTGGCAGATTTGCCAGCCCCTTCTGGGCCTCTCCTTGGGCATTCCCTTGTGCAGGTTGGTTCTTCCTTATGGGAATATCAGCCTTCCCAAGTCAGCCCTCTTCGTCCAGCCATCCTGCAGCAAGGACACACTCCCCTTCTCCATTCAGTTGTGTGACCTTTTTCTTCTCCAGACCTCAGTGTCCCAGTCTGCCTAATGGGGCAATAATCCTGGACTAACAGATTTGCACATTTGTTGTGCCAGCCAAAGCATGTGCAAAGCATTGCAAAGCATGTGCAAATATGAGTATGGGCAGCTTTTCATCCCCGAGGTGCTCTGCCCTATGGTCTCCTGGATCTACATCTTAGGTCAGCAATTTGTAAACTCAGTTGACTATTTATACAAATGGCTTCTAAGGCAGGTGTCAGTACTCCCTCCAGCTCATAATTACAGGGCAGTATGACATGGTCTTTGTGCCCAGACAAGCTGCAGAGTCATTGAATTCAAGTCATTTGTATGGAAGCTGTGGTTATTATTCCAGTAGTGAATACCAGTAGAAGTAGGTGTCAACTTCCGGCTTTTGGAAGCGTGAACTAAATGCACTATTGCTGTGTGCATTCTGTGAGACTTACATACCTATCCTTTGTGTGTTTTGACAGAATCAGGTCTTCATTTTAAGGCAGAGTTTTCAGATCTTACTGACACTGTTTTGGTCACTGTTTAGCTTTTTTCTTTGCTTATAATGGCCTGAGTTATGACTGAGTTCTCACTGGCCGTTGCAGTGAGGACTAAGAAGGCAGGATTTTCACTAAGTAGCCTGGGCGTATTCCTACACACCGCAGTTGCTGAGGGTGTGGCAGTGGTTCATTCTTACTGTGCAGAACGTTTAACTCTGTCAAAGCCTGTCCTTTCCCACCGGTGAGATGGCTTCGAGGGAGGCTGCAGATGAAGACATCCCCTTGAGATAACTCACCTCTGCAGCCTCTCACCTATCAGCAAGGCAAAGTAAAAGCTGTGTCTGTTTGTGTGGTTGTGTTCTTAGGTGTTGGCATCTAGTTGGCACTCATATCTGGTACCTTGATTCTTCCCTGTCTAGAGGAAGTAGACAATCACAGCATTAGATGTCTGTTTGATTTAAGATTGTGGGTGCAAGCCTGACACCAGTAGCTCACACCTGTAATACTAGCTTCTTGGGAGACTGAGATTTGGAATGATCAAGATTCCAGGGCAGCCTGAGCAAAAAAAAATTGCGAGACCCCCATGCCAACAAAAAAAGCTAGGTGTGGTGCCGTGTACTTTTCATCCCAGTAATGGTGAGAAGTGTAAAATAGAAGAATCACTAGCCTGGGCAGAAATCAAGATCCTGTCTCCAAAATAACCAGAGCAAAAAGGACTGCAGGTGTGACTCAAGTGGTAGAGCCTAGCAAGTGCGATGCAGAAAGTCTGTGGATGCAGAAAGTGAGATGCTCATTTTGGAATAACCCACCAGTGGATTCTATACAGTTTTTTAAAATTATTATTATTATCCTATCTAGGGAGAAAAAGGGACGAAGGGGAAAGGGAAGGGGAGGGAGAAGAAAAGGAGAATTTTTTCTGATTGCTACCTCTTAAATTATAGTTACCTATTCCAAAGCATTGCTCATGCATACGCATAGCTGTTTGGATTAGAGAAATATTTGTATCTTGGTAAACCTTTACTCCATTTTTAGTTTTCAGCAAATGTTTTACAATAAGTAATTTATGATACTTTTACTAGATATTGGTTAATATTTATTCAACTAACAGAAGTTCCAGAATGAAATAACTGAGGAAAGGAAGGAGGATATTTAAGAAATAAAATGTAGATTGTCTAAGCTAGAGAGACATGGATGTGGAATGACTATTGCAGGAACCGCTCTCACAGTACAGACCCAGGCTACTAGCCCAGGGAGGGAAGAGTGAGGGTGGTGCTGGAGGCTTCAGAGCCCTGGTCATCTCCATGGGGCCACTTAGGAACCCCGGAACAAAGGTGCTTTAAGTTAGGTTTGAATGTAGAAGTTATGGATTTAGGTCAGAAAGAGCATTCATACTGTACTTCTCGGCTTCAGACCCTTCCACACACATGTCCCCCCTTCGTTCTGGTGGCATCATGCTGGCCTGTCAACAGAACTGCTAGTGCTTAGAGACCATCCTGTAGTGACTGAAAGCCATGGAGTGAAACAGGAGAACAGAACATGCTGGAATCCCAGCATCTCATTTACCTGACTGCCATCTGGCCTTATTTTTTTCTAACCTAATGATGAGGGGTTTAAGATAGCAAGTTTGCTAAATTCTCTTCCAATTTTAAGATGCAGTAGATTAAGATTTCTTTGAACCAATTGTCCTGTAAGGTGGAGAAGTCTAATAAAATAGCTTTAGCTGGGCTGGAATGTAGCTCGGTGCTAGAGCACTTGCTTAACTGGGCTCAATCCCCAGCACCACAATAAAACAAAACTTAGCTGGATATGGTGATGCTAGGAGAAGTGAGAGTTTGAGGCCAACCTGGGCTGTCTAGTTAAGACCCTCCCCTCAAAAACAAAGAAAGAGAGAGAGAGAGAGAGAGAGAGAGAGAGAGAGAGAGAAGGAGGGAGGAAAGAGAGAGAGGGAGGTAGGGAAGGAGGGAAGAAAGAGAGAGAGAAGAAAGAAAGGAAGGAAGAAAGGAAAGAGAGAGAGAGGGAGAGAGAGAAGAAAGGAAGGAAGGAAGAAAGGAAAGAGAGAGAGGGAGAGAGAGAGAGAGAAGGAAAGGAAGGAAGAAATGAAAGAGAGGGAGAGAGAGATAAAGAAAGAGAGGGAAGGAAGAAAGGAAAGAGAGAGAGGGAGAGAGAGAGAGGGAAGGAGGGAGGAAAGAGAGAGGGAGGTAGGGAAGAGGGGAGGAAAGAGAGAGAGGGAGGGAGGGAAGGAGGGAAGAAAGAGGGAGGTAGGGAAGGAGGGAAGAAAGAGAGAGAAGAAAAAAGGAAGGAAGAAAGGAAAGAGAGGGAGAGAGAGAAAGAAAGAGGGAAGGAAGAAGGGAAAGAGAGAGGGAGAGAGAAAGAGAGAGAGAGAGAGTGTTGACTGGAGGAACATCTCTGTTCCTTTGTTAGTCAACAGTCGAGCCATGATGTTTATACCAGTGACTCAAGATCAGGAGGTGCATGCTCTGAACTGGTTGATATAATATTGATGAACAGGGACACTTTCTCAGCAGTGTTTTCCCAAGGAGATTGGAATAAGTGAGAAAGACAGGAAGAAGTAAAAGAGTGAGGAAAGAAAACAGAAGGGTGCCAAGATGAGCAGATCACCTAACAGGAGCAGATGAGGCAGAGCAAGCCCTTTTATCCAGCCAGCAAGTGCTGGTGGCAGGTTGGGTGGTGGGAACCCAAGAAGTTGTGAGCCTCATAGGGTAAGATCCACAAAGGTCCTTTTCTCCATTGTATTACTGTCCCCTAGCAGGTACTGGGGGCAAAATGATGTTCAGTGAATGATGACTGCCTTGCACAGCACATGGCGTTCATCACCAGAGGCTTGGTGTGCTTGGCTCTGTCATCTAGGACTGCTGTCTGATCCAATGCTGTGGCAGTTTTCCTCAACTTCGGGGGAGAAGCCTGCTCCTGGGAGACCCACATTTGGTGAAATAGGACTTGTATGGTCATCCCCAGGCCAACACATTCTCTCCTATTATAGGAGCATGAATTTGGTTATTGGTTACACATGGTTTCCCACAAAACTTGTGAAAACTCTTCTTTATTGCTATCTGTGCCTCATTCTAAAAAATTATCCATGAAATAGGGAAGGAAAAAACTTTCAGACATGGGAAAGGTAATATACTGCTGTTATGATCAATGTGAACACAATGGAGAAATAGGACCTTGGTATGCTGAAACAGGGAATCAGGGGCATCTGTAAACTTCCAATGTAAATTCAACTGTCTTCTGTGTTCAATCCATTCTTAAACACCACCATTGATAAAACACAATTGTTGAGAACTAGCATCTGGCTGTGAATGAACCAAGCTGATAAATCCTTTCCACTCCTTTAATGATCTTGTGCAGAGGGTCTTACTCTCCATTTCCACCAGGTGGCTCTCTTGCCCACCTTGGTCCAAGCTCCTGGTGCTCAATCTTAGGACTCACTGTGTTCAAGTTGGATATAGAAAGCACTGGCTGTGTTACCTGGATAAACCCATTGTCAGAAGAACTCCCAGTTAGAATCAAGGGAACCCAATGCTCCTACCTAAATTCATACTAATCTGATTGAGAGAGAAAAGCCTGAGTAAGAGCATACCTTTTTGGTGATGAAGTTACCAGTGTTTGACTCTGATGATCAGTAAATTTAAATGAACCACACATTGCTGCTACTTAGGGCTCCAAAAGACTGTTGGCTCATGTTTGTGGAGAAGACAAACAAGAGCTTTTACTTTTGTCTTTCAGAGTTCAAGGAGTTGTCCTCTGGTTGCACTGTCTTTTTGTCTGTATCTAAAACCCAAGAATTTTTGTTTATGTGTTCTGTTTGGGGGTTTGTTTTTTTATTTATTACAGTATTGGGAATTGAACTCAGGGCCTCAAGCTTGCTAGGCAAGTGCTCTACCGTTTGAACCACATCCCACTCCTAAAATCCAAGTTCTTTATTGAAAGCCTTGTATGTCAGATGCTGGAGACACAAAAGTGCCTATAGCAAGTTCCTTGTTCCTGTAGAGAGTTTATCATTAAGTACTAACTTATCAATGATATTGACAATGTGCTGTGGAAACACAAAGGATGGAGGGACTGACTTGAGGAAGTTTTATACAGGACTTGAAATTTGAGCTGGTATCTGACAGGTAAGAAACAAACAAGAGACTAGTGAACAAGTTGAATGATTTGGCTTTAGGCAGAGAAAGGAAATAACTATGAAGGGTCTGGTTATTTCAGATGCAGACTGTTGTGAAGGATCAAATTTGTCATGCCTGCATGTCTACAAATTATTTTCCTCTACTGGGCATTCATTGGGCATAGGGCCCAGCCAAAGAGCTGTGTTCTACTCATTTTACAAAATAATGTGCATGTATGTGTAACCATTGTCTAAGAAACATGACCTATAGTTTTGCTAGAAATGTTAATATTTAACGTTAAAGAAGAACATGGGTCTCAGAATGGCCTGCATGCCAGATTATTTATTTATTTTATATATATATATATATATAATGTTTTTTCAAAAGACGTATTGAATCATGTTTCTAGATTGGTTAGAAATTCTTCAAAGTAAATACTATCAAGATTTATATTTAGAAAATAAATAAGAGAATTTTCTCCTTAGAGAAGTAGTTTCTAAGTTTCTAAGCACCTGGCCAGCCAGTCAGCATAAGTGTAGGACAATTAAATCCTCCTGCAATAAATAGTGTCAGAAATCTACACAAAAGTTAGACAATGGAACATGAGAGTCAAGGAACAAGTACAGAACACTAAAAGGGTGTTGAGTACTGCCTGTTATTTCAAATTAATTACCTGGTTCTGTGTATTCCAAAGAACAAGACAAAAAAATTCAGGTTGGCAGTCCAACCTCTAATAAGAGGAATATACTAGGATAGACTTTATACCTAATTATTGTGGTTCTCCACAGGTGTGGCTTACATTAACTCTAGTTCCTCATGGCTGTGGTCATTATTATTATTTTTCTTGTACTTCCTCATGCCTGTGGTATTTTTACTTCCAGTGCTACTGTGCTGGTTAGGGGTCCAGCATGGCACCCACACTGCTTCACCATAGAGAGTTGAGTTGTCTGGGCTGCATTGGCCTGTACTGGGCAGGAATCCAGCATGGCACCCACACTGCTTCACTATAGAGGACTGAGTGGTCCAGGGGTTGTGTTGGCCTGTACCTTTGCTGTTTCAGTTCTGGGAATATTTTCGTCATGTTTACCAGCTCTTCCACCTTTTGCTGATGCCCTTTACCCTGGGATTTGTGCCTCAGCTTAGGTCCTATGTGGCCTACGACCCTGTATTGACCAGTAGTATGTTGGCTACCTTGCCACAGTCCTTGATTAGTGTTTTGGGGAGAAGAGAAGTGGCTTGGTCTGGCCTTCTTGAACTCAGGATGCGGTTCTTCAGACTTGACGTCCCAGGGAGGCCTCCACCCAGCTGAGCTGCTCCCCATAGACTGGCCAGGCCCCAGCAGCTTTCATGTTACTGTTTTTTTTCTTTTTCAAGTTGTGTTGACTCCATCTAAAGCATTTACAGCTTAATACTTATTGAATAACTTCAATGTTGTTTTCATTTATTCCATTTTAATTACTTTCCTAATTATTAAAACATTTCTCTTCATTCAATTTTGATTTTAACTTAATCACTTGCTTCATGGTTCTAACAGGTTTATTGAAGGCATTGAGCACATTTTTGCAGTATTTTTAGCCACTTACTTTATTGCTTATAAAATTTCTATCATTTTGTTGAGTGTTTATGGAAAGTCATCATAGAAAGCTAACAAATGTAACTGAGTGTTTTGATAACTATTTCATCGTGTTATTTATGAGTGAAGCACTGCTGTTTCCAAGTGTCTGTTGGTCAGTTTTTAGGACTGAACTGTGCAAACATGACAAGTAAAAACATTTTCTGAATACTTGTACTTTAACCCTACTCAAAAGTAATCTAGAAAATTGGACATTATTTCAGCATTAAAATCTTTTTCAGAGAAGAATTCAGGTTAATCTTGTTAAATGATTAATGTGTATTTGATGGCATATTTATTAAATATTCATAACATAAATATTTATTTTAGCTATGGATAAGTATGTCTTCCTTATGAGAGTAAAATCAATCTTTCCTTAGGTGGTATCTGATAACCCCCAGGCATGCACACTTACAATCATAAAAAAAGTCAATGTCTACACTGTTGTGTTTTAACCTGACTCCCTTTTTGATACAGTAAGGTCCTGTGTCACTGTCACTGGGAATTAAAAGCTAAGTTGAATCTTGTCCCTGAAGCTGTTTCAGTGCAACATGGTACAGCTGTGGAAATTAGAATTATCTGAAGACGGGCTATTTTTGGTATCTCTTTATACTCCAGCAGTTCATCTGAATGTAGGTGCCAAATAGTAGCTGGGAAAATTTTGACAAATTTAGATTACTTTTTAAATTAGCATGTCTAAAAGGTATGTTTTGGGGATGGCAGCTTTTTAAACTGAGTGCTTCTCAGATTATAAATAGCCAGGCCTCTGGTTCCCTCCTGTAACTCCCTTTGCTGGTGTGAAGGTTGAATCTGGCCTTGGGGTGGGCTATGGACGGGTGTCTGGAGCTTGAGGAGGCACCTGGAAGGCTGCTTCACAGAGTCAGAGGGCCTGTGTCTGAGGGGCTGGCTCTCTTAAAGAACAGAAAGGAGAAACCTGCAAAGGGTTTCAGTGTGGTTTAAATCTTCTCGGCTATGGTGTCTGTTGTGGCCCTTGCAGCATCAGAAAAACCAAGCCTTACCTAGTTTTCTTCTCTTCTTGACCTCTTGAATCCATTGAAAGACTCAGGCAGCTGCAGGGAGGGGTCAGGAATGTCTGCCCTGGGGAGGAAGTGGGACAGAATCTCTACCTCTCATCCCAGTCAAGACTGCTGATAGCTGTGGAGACTGGCTAGCAGGCCTATCAAGTGGAGCCCTGTGACTCAGAGGAGCCCTAGGCTCCAGGCCAGGAGCATGCATGGTGACTGAGCCCTGCAGCACAGGGCAAGGGCCTGCATTGTTCCCAGTTCATAGCTGTGTAGCTGAGGCCAGGGTCATCATGTCTCAAGCTGGTGCTGGAACCTTGTCAGGGGCCACACCGCTCAGCATTACACATCCTTACCCACATGAGTGTAAGCCACCCTCTGTCCCCATCTTTCACTCTTAAAAGGGCTTAGTACTAGGCTAGGTATAATGATACATGACTATAATCCCAGCTACTCAGGAAGCAGAGGGTTGTAGTTCAAAGCCTGTACCAGCAAAAAGTTAGTAAGACTCCATCTCAGTCAATGAGCTAGTGAGTGGTATACACCTGTGTTCCTAGCTACACAGGAGACTATAGGTAGGAGGATTGTGGTCTTTGGCTGGCCCCAGGTGAAAACATGAGTCCCTATTTGAAAAATAACAAAAGTGAAAAAGGGACATGGCTCAAGTGGTAAAGAACCTGCCTAGCAAGTGGGAGGTCTTGAGTTCAAACTCCTCTACCACCAAGAAAAGAAAGAAAGAAAGAAAAGGGGTTCAGTGTTGATACTGCCTTTGGTATTGGGCAGTGTGGACAATAAGTTACCTGGTCATCCCGTGGTCTTCTCTATGACCCCGAAGACATACAAAGAGGACTCTCACGGTTCTTAACCTTGGGATGGTTGTAAGTGAATGGTGGGCTGAGAGTGCTGTTAACCAGGAGCTGGAAGATAGGGGAATGGCAATTGGAGAGTCCCTTCTAGCCTCCTGGGCAGAGCAAGGTATGGCCGGGCTGAGGAGAAACGAACTTGATGTATTCAAAAAAGAGGAGTCAAGTTTATGTAAGAGTAACCTGGCTTTTCTCTAGGTCACTGACCATCAAAGTTGTTTTTTCTGTACTTTTTTCCTCCTTTCCATCCTCCATCCTCCCTTCTCCAGAACCCACTGGGGATTTACCTCAGCAGGTGGAGAACAGTATAGAAGTTTACTATGGGAGAAGTGGTCACTGTAGTACTTTGAAGGATCACTCCAAGCTGGTAAGTTAAGGAAGCATGTGAAGATGATAGGACAGATGGGCCAAGGATACTGATGGGGGGAAGGGGGAGAAGCACAGACAGACTGATATAAAGGGAGACAGACAGAAAGAGAGACAGGGAGGGACTCTCAGACAGAAAGAGAGAGACAGGGAGAGAGGCCTAGACAGAGACAGACAGAGGGACAGAGAAAGAGATAGAGAGGAGGAGGGAGGTACAGACAGAAACATAGACAGGGAAAGAGGCATAGACAGAGACAGATAGAGGGACAGAGCAAGAGACAGAGAGGAGGAGGGAGACACAGACAGAGACAGACAGAAGGATAGGGAGGGAGGAACAGAGACATAAAAATAGACATAGAGGAAGACAGACAGGGCAGAGAGAGAGAGGGAAGGAAGCATAGAGAGACAAATGCAGATATAGAAGGATGGAGCGAGGCAAAGAGGGAGGGAGGGACAGGCATAATAGATATAAATAGAGAAAAACAGAGGGATAAAGAAAAAGACAGGAAGAGGGAGGGAGGCACAGACAGAGACAAATATAAAGAGAGAGACAAAGAGACAGAAAAAGAGACAGAGGGAAAGAGGGAAGGTGGCACAGAAAGAGACAGACATAAAAGGAGACAAACAGAGGGACAGAGAAAGAGAGGGTAGGAAAGAGGGACAGGGACAGGGAAATCATGTTAGAGACCCATGGTATGCCTGAGTCCTACCCATAGGAGACCTGCAGACATAGGCTTTGCCCAGTTGGAGTAGCCAGAGTGAACGTCAGGACACCTGGATACAGGTTTCAGAAGGCTGACTGCATGAGTCTGTATCATCAGGGCACACACTCCTCTAATAAGAAGCCTGAAATAGCTGTTCAGTGGGCCAGTCCTTCTGGGACTTCTGGACTTCCCCTCGTGGCTATAGGACACAACAATAGCTGTGCATGGCCACAATCACCATGGGAGGCAGGGCAGAGGGCATAGGACTTCTCTGGGTCACCCTCCCTGGGACCCAGCAAGGGGACATTGGTGGGAACTGAAGAAGGACTGACAAGGGCAAAGGGAAATTTAACTATGCTCCTTGTCCTCTGTTTCTTCCAGTGGATTCTTGGGCACAAGAGCCCATTAGCAGAAAGGGGCTAGGTCTTTAAAACTTAAAAATGAGTCCACTGGTTCTGTGTTTGAAAAGATGAAGTTCTCATCTCAAAAATCTCAAGCAATTTTCCCCAAATACCGCTAACCACTTTTTAAACACTCGTAAAACAATGTACCAAGGATTTCTGCCTTACATAAAGCATTTATCACAACAGTTGCCTTGTTATTTAATACTTCATTGATATTAGGTGTGTCTGTGCAGCACATAAGGGTGTTGGGTGGTCTTTTTTTCCTTATATGCAGTAATAGATGCAACTTAAGCAAGTGATGAAGTAGCATGAGACAATGCACATGTAGACCCCAGATAGCAGTACCCCATCTTAGGCTGAGGAGGGCTCAGGAGTGCTACCCAGCTCACACACTACACGCAATGTCCTGGGACACACACCTGGATGCAGGATGGGAAGGGCAAAGTGAGAAGGGCTAGGTGAAAACAGTTGTCCATGATAGCGACTACGGGGCAGCACTGCCCTGCCCTCCCCGCCCCCCCGCCCCCCGCAGGACCACTTTCCCTATTTTTGATGATCACTGTTTCTTCATTTGCCACACTGTCCTCTCAAACCCTGCTTGTAGAATTTAAAGACCCCTGTTGAGTCCACTCAGCATGGTCACAGCATCATCTAGGCCCTTGTGCCTAGACAGTAGTTTTGGTCCCATGGGGATCATTGTGAGCCAGGACGCCAATAAAGGCCTTTGTCTGCAGTTTGTGAGATTTTTTTTGACGATCATCACATAGACCTCTCCAAGGAGGTCAGGCCAGTGGATGGATCCCCTTGCTGGCCAGGGCCAGAGGCAGTTGTAGGACCGGATGGATCTCTCTCATGGCCCTTTTCACTGCTGTCTGCCTGTTGCTCCTTAGGTCAGAGGCCCATTGGCAAGTGCTGGAACCACAGACCACTGATAGCCAATGGCTCTATCCCTGTGACCAGCACGGTCACAGCAGGGTAACAGCAGGGGTTGGTCAGGGCAGCCCTACAGCTGGTTCCAGTCCCAAAGAGTGCACCCACTGGGGAGATAAGCACCTGCAAGTCAGCCAGGGTATCTGATGCCCACAGGCTGTAGGCCTCAGGTGCTTGCTTCAGTGTCTTCCTGGTGCACTCCATGCAGTCCTGGGTAGTAAACACATGTATAGTTGGTCAGAACAGCTCTTTCCATGATGAGAAATATGCCATCCCCATAAGGACAATGTCAGTAAGAATTAGCGTGAGGGAAATGACTTGATACCAGGGGCAGTCATCCCAGTGTTCCAGTGGTTTCATACGCAATGTCACCAACTTCCTGGTCTCATGGGATCTTCCCCCACACTAGTGCTCCTATTCTGCCTGGGGTGTGCTGGGCTCTCCCTGCCCTGTCCTCTGCAGCCAGCACTGAGCAGCTCTGACAGGCAGGTGAGGGCCATTTCCTTATGGCCTGAGGAATGGAGACTGTGGGGCTTTAGCTAGGGAAAGACCCATGAGTGCCTAATATGGAAAAACATCCTGGGAAGCCCCAGCCTTGCCTCTTGGGCACTTGAGGTCACCTTGTAGCCATCCCTCCACTTTAGCAATCAAGTGAAACAATTTTTATTCTATTTTCTAAAAGATTTTTTTTTCATTTTGGGTACTGTCTGCTTAGTCTGTTTTCTGCTGCTATAGCAGTACCTGAGATTGAGAAATTTGCAATGAACAGATATCACCTTTCTGGAGCTTGGTAATTCTAATATCAAGGGGTCACCTCTGGTGAGGCCCATTGTGCTGCATCATCCCACAGCTGGAAGCAGAAGGGCAAGAGAGCATGAGATGAAAGGGACAGACTCACCCTTTCCTCAGGAGCTCACGCCTGTGATAACTAACCCACTCCCATGATAACTCACCCAGTCCCACAAGTAACCCACTCCCGAGATAACTAACCAACTCCTGAGTTAAGTAACTCACTCCCATGATAACTAAACCAGGCCTATGATAACTAATCCACTCTCATGATAATAAACCCACTCTTGTAATAAGGAACCCACTCTGGATATAACTAACGAACCCCATTCCTGAGATAACTAACCTACTCCAGAGATAAGTAACTCGCATCAGAGATAACTAACACACTCCATGATAACTTAACCCACTCCCACAATAACAACCCACTCCCTTTTTTGGGTTTTTTTTTTATTTTTTATTTTTTTATTATTATTTTATTATTCATATGTGCATACAAGGCTTGGGTCATTTCTCCCCCCTGCCCCCACCCCCCCTTACCACCCACTCCGCCCCCTCCCTCTCTCCCCCACCCCCTCAATACCCAGCAGAAACTATTTTGCCCTTATTTCTAATTTTGTTGTAGAGAGAGCATAAGCCGTAATAGGAAGGAACAAGGGTTTTGCTGGTTGAGATAAGGATACCTATACAGGGCATTGACTCACATTGATTTCCTGTGCGTGGGTGTTACCTTCTAGGTTAATTCTTTTTGATCTAACCTTTTCTCTAGTACCTGTTCCCCTTTTCCTATTGGTCTCAGTTGCTTTAAGGTATCTGCTTTAGTTTCTCTGCGTTGAGGACAACAAATGCTAGCTAATTTTTTAGGTGTCTTACCTATCCTCACCCCTTCCTTGTGTGCTCTCGCTTTTATCATGTGCTCAAAGTCCAATCACCTTGTTGTGTTTGCCCTTGATCTAATGTCCACATATGAGGGAGAACATATGATTTTTGGTCTTTTGGGCCAGGCTAACCTCACTCAGAATGATGTTCTCCAATTCCATCCATTTACCAGCGAATGATAACATTTCGTTCTTCTTCATGGCTGCATAAAATTCCATTGTGTATAGATACCACATTTTCTTAATCCATTCGTCAGTGGTGGGGCATCTTGGCTGTTTCCATAACTTGGCTATTGTGAATAGTGCTGCAATAAACATGGGTGTGCAGGTGCCTCTGGAGTAACCTGTGTCACAGTCTTTTGGATATATCCCCAAGAGTAAAACCCACTCCTTTGAGAAGGGCATTGATCCATCTATGAGGGCAGAGCCCTACACTTGGCTTCCTCCCAAACATCATACTTATCTACATTGTTGCATTGGGGGTCATGTTTTCAATACACAAACTTTGGGGCCACATTCAAACCATTTGGAGATACTTTATTTACAAACTAGTTCTTTTCTAATATTTAAAGTTCCATTAAATAAATTCATAGATTATAGTTTACATGGTTTTAAAATTATATGAACGCCATGCATAAGGATAGGGACAGTATTGCACTAATTTTATACCTTACACTAATACACAAAAATGAACTGAGCCAGGTATGATGGTGCATGCCTGTAATACCAGCACTTGAGAGGCTGAGGTAAGAGGACTGTAAGTTCAAGGCCAGCCTGGGCTACCTAGTGGGACCCTGACTTTAAAAAGAGGGAGAGAGGAAGGAGAGAGGGTTAGGGTTAGAAAGAAAGGAAATGAAACTTTGTGTAAATGAACTAACACTGTGTGTGTGTGTTGCCAGAGATGGATTCCAGGACCTTGCACAGGCTAGGCATTGCTCTCACTGAGATAAGCACTGGTTGAATGTGCATATTTATACTGAATGTGGAATTTTAAAAGTCAAGATGTTTTTAATCCAATAACGATGTTGTGCTCTCCCCCTAATTTTTCTCCCTGACGACATCTGATTTCCTCTTGTCTCACCTTTCTCTCTCTATATCTCCATGCTCCTGCTGTGTTTCTGCAGCTTTCCAATGTGACCTCAATTTAGACATGGTAAAGAGGGCATTCAGACATCCTCTTCAGAGTTCTGACAACATTCTGTTCCTCCTGCTGCCCATCTGGAGCCACTGCCAGACCCTCTCACAGTGCTCCTGTGAGCTCAAGGGGAGTTAACTCCCAGACACCCAACAAAGCCCCGGTCAGGGACAGACAGAACAGTGGGTTACTCTCACTGTACTGGGCCATGTCTTCATCTGTCCTGGTCCTAGGTGGTGTGGTAGGTCACTCAGGCTGTGTGGAACCATAGCCTCTTCTGTCTGGTTCTAGGTGGTGTGATGGGTTACTCAGGCTATGTGGGGTCATGTCTTTATCTGTCCTGGTCCTAGGTACCCTGGTGGGTCCCTCTCATCCTCTGGACTGTGGGTATAGCCTCCAAGTCAATATTTACTCAGCAGGAACTCAACAGTATTATGTCACTAATTGCTAGCATTTTCTTTAAGAATGGAGATTGAATCAGGTGATGTAATTTATAAAATGAGATCTTTTCATATCTGTTTGTTTCACCCTCTCCACTGCTCTGTTTTTAAACAGACTTCGTGTATTTGATTCATGTTGTTGCTTTTCAATGTCATTTGCTTGAGCATGTTCAATACTAAGTGAATGCTTTTATCACTTTGTCATTGTAGAAAGAGAAATGCAATTTGTTAGCCTAGAAATAGCATCCTCTGACTTCAGCCTATGAATTACCGTGGAGTCATCTACATGTTCTCTGGTTGTGTTTATCATCTGGACACTGAGCTTTTCTGAGATGTTCCTTTTAATGGCCAATGTGTGTTCCTTGCCATTTGAGTATGAGTATGTAAGTTCTGTGGTTCAAACATTGGGCAGTTTTTATTGGGACTTCTGGAAAAATTTCTAAAATGTTATTTTTATATTTAAATGGAGAAAACTGTTATGCAAAAGTCTGTAAATTATATGAAACAGTCCTTTCAAGGTAGTAAATATTTTCCAGTGGACTTTTTAAAATGATGTCCTGACAAGCAAATATCTATCCCCACCCAACACAGTAATAAAAAAGTCTGTATTCTAATTAGATATACAATTAATTTCATCTGTTCTACTTGTAAAGTATAAACATACAAACAAATCCAAAAGCTACAAAGAACACCTTTGGTAAGGAAAGCTTATAGCAGAAATTCCAAAGTGCAGTCCTATCCAGAGATGGGGGCTCAGCATGGCTTATGGACAGTGAACCCTATGGTGCTTGTGGAAGCAGTGAGAGGACCCTGTGGGCAGGCAGAGGGAGGTGGAAGTCTCAAGGCACAGGATTTGCCCCTGAGGTGTTCAGTAAGCCTCTGCTGTTATCTTCTCGTGCGTGCTTCCACTTGACTGGGGAGACTCTGTTAGGTGACTGGGTTTCAACAGGTGTCAAATGCATTAGGCCTCAGATTTTATTCAGTAGCTGCTGGCAGAGGGGAGAATGCTGAGCTCCCTCTGATGTCCACCCAGGAGACTGGCGGTTTCGTAGGAGAATGGGAAAGAGAGAGAGCAGGAGCTCATGGAGTTGGAGGGGAGGAATGACACAGTGTGGATCTGTGTCTGGGGTGAGGCCAACCACAACTGGTCAGCTGGCTGCTGTGAAAGTTAGTATGGGCCCATCCTCCTTGGAAAAGCTCCAGGAATGGAGAAGGACCCTCAGCTGTCTTGAAGGGATAGGAAGAAGGCACACTGGTAAGCTCTGCTCCGGTAGAGGCTTGGGAGATAGGGTAGTCATCAGCATAGGCTGGACAAATAGTAAATTCTTTTGATACCAGACTGTTTCCAGAACCAGGTACACAGCCTCAGACAGCAGAGTCACCAGAGTTGGGGGCTAGTAGCACTGTGCACAAGTCTCCTAGGACGTTAGAGTAAGTGGGAATTGCTAATTACTGTATGCTCAACACAATATTTTACTATAAAGAGACATGAGAATTGGTAGAGTGGCACAAGTGGTAGAGTGCCTGTCTACCAGGTATGAGGCCCTGAGTTCAAACCCCAGTACTGCCAAAAAAAGGAAAGAAATAGATGTGAAAGAACCAAAGAACAGAGTTCCCAGGTCTGGATGAAGAAAACACTACTCTCATAGGCTGCCTGCTAAGCAGACAAAGACAGACTTACTTCACTATGGCCACACTGACACTTCTGGTCTACAATCTGTTGTTACTTGTTGAATCAAGCAAGTACTGTAGTTGACTGTATAATATGGCGTATTTCTTAATTGGCAGAGCAAGTATCTTCCCAATCCTATTTTCCCTGGCCCCAAGTTCCCCACTGGTGTCAAACAGAAATTGAACTTCCCATGTTGTCTGTCCCTGCCATACTGCTAGCACAGCAGCCAAATCCACATGTGGCTCTTGAACTTGGATTTTAATTGAGTAAAGTTAGATCTAACATTTGGCCTCCCTGTCACTTGAGCCACATTTGAAGTGCACACACATTTGGTTGTGGCCATCAGCCGTCACCAAAGGACAGCACTGTCCTGCAGGTTTCAGGGTGGAGGAAGACAAGACTGATACAGTGTAGCAGATGCAGTGGGCAAGGCTGTTGGAATGGCAGAGAGGATCAGGAGAGGACTCCCTGGGACACAGGGCCAGGGAAAGGTTAGAGTGGTGATCAGAAGTGTGGTTGGCATAGGCTACAACAGGTCAGTGCATTTGGACCCAAGCACTGGGCCTGAGGACTGTGGGAGCCAGAATGCTCTGCCTGGAAGTGCCTGCTGGGCAGGGGGCTGCTGAACCCTCCCATGCTTGTCATATAGTCTATTGCGACTGTCTGCATGTAGTGTTTCCTTCATGGCCACACATCTGCCATGCTTCCCTGCCTGTGCCCTGTTGTGAAACAGCTTCCACACCTGTGGCAGTGTATACTTTGTGTTGTGTTGCTTCTTCTACAGGAAAATGACTCCCTAGGAGCCAAACCTATGACCTAGTTTCCTCCTTAGGCTCCATGAGCAAAGTGGCCTGGCCAGAGGTTAGAACAAAACATTTAGAACATATAGGATAATGAATAAAAATTCTCATCAGTCTGGAAAGTAAGAAAGAACCATTTCAACACTTTTCATAACTAATCAGTGTCTTTTCCCACATATAAATGCATACGTCTTTGCAAAATACACCTAAATCCCGAACAAGTGGTTACTAGAGTTCTGTCTGTAATACATACATTGTATCTTTCTTTGGGAAATTTACAGTCTAGGAGAGAAAACTGTATTGCAGACTTTTAAAGTTTAATTGTACTTCAATTCTTCAGCTATTTGTCATTGTTTGTTTTAGCGATTACAATAAATGGTCAAAATCTCGTGTTCTTTGCTGGATCTGACAACATTATCTTGGCTCTCTCTGTGGAGACTTCGGGGATGCCATGGGGTTGTAACTGTGACTTACATCAGGCTAGTGAAGAAAAATTATTCATGACACTCGTTAAGATGTCGTACTTTTATCCAGGACCATCTTGATAGGTACAGGAACCACTATAATTGGGCCTTGCAGTGGGAGAGAGAGTAGACTCGACCCAAACGCAGTAATAGCAGGTAGGATCAGAGCCAGGGAGCAGGTGGGGTAGTAGATGGAATATCACGGGTTTTTCAGGGCTGGGAGATTCTGACTAACCTTACCTGCCAGGATTCTTGCTGGAGGCAGGACAGGTGAGCAGACCTCCCTTCCTGCAGGATGTGGAAGGTGTCCAGGGTCATCAGGCCTGAGGCAGGAGTTGTGGCTAAACTGGCTTGGCAGAGGAGTTTTAGGAGGATGTGCACAGATGTACCTGGGAGGAGGCTCAAGAGCTTGACTGCAGCTTAGTTGAGCAGAGCGTCTTTACACCCAGATGTAAATGTGACTTCTGTCTAAGGAGCATTTCCTGATTTAATGAGGGAACTAAGAAACATAATGAGAAGCATCATTATAAGAAACAGGTGTGTCCAAATGAACAGAAAGTCCATACCTGCAACGTAGGTGAGCTGTGCTTCTGGTCACACTGACTGAGGTCCACTCTGTCTGAATTAAGGTAACAAACAGCTTTGCTACTGTGTTTTTGTTTCTTTCTTCCAAGTTATCACTCTTGCAGTCTTTCTTAGAGACTGTCATTCCAAAAATACCTTTCTCCTTTATCTCATGTGTAAAAGTTATTCACAAACGTCTTGTTTTCTCAGTTGCCAAATATGTGTAGCCCATGGTAGCTGTAGGCATGTGGCTTAAAGAAGGTAGAGGGTGCCATTTTCCTGTATGAATAAACATGTGTGTAACATGCTTTATACAATGCTTTGTGTTCTGTGTGCTCTGGAAACTGGACCTAGGGGTGTCCCACTGAGGGTGGAGAAACTTGCCTGGCTGTCCCTGAGCTCTTGGCTGCTGTCAGTGCGATTGACTGCCGTAGTCTGTTCAGAAGCGCAGTGATGCCAGGGGATAGTGCAGAGGCCAAAGTACAATTTGGTAACTTTTAATGAATCATCCCTGAAGTCACCATTGCAATCTGAACAATGAACACGTCCTCGGCAAATCTTCTCCCGCCCACTTGCCTCTGCCCTGCAGAAAGCCCTGCTCTGTGTTCTGCCCCTGTGAACTGCTCATGGGATGGGTCCTAGGACTTTTTATGGTATACTCTTTTGAGGGACGTGCCCTGAGGTCTTCCACTCAGCATCCCAATTTGAAATCTATGTAGGGGTCTGCATGTAGCTCATTCCTTCGCACTACTGAGCAGTCTTCTTCCATTTGTTCATGCCTCACCTGGTGGAGAGCTCACCCACAGTCTTGTGTTTTCTCTGCAGACAGCATTGTCACTCATGGCTGGTTCTCACACTGTGCTTTTTCATCTCTTATTCTATTGGGCTCAGGATAGAGCTATACTGCAAGTGGTGGTCATGGCATCTCTGCATTTTTCCAAGACAGAGGAAAGGTTTTCACTATTTCACCATTGCATGTCATGGTAGCTGAAGGTTTTTTTTTTTTAATAAGTGTTGCTTATTAGGTTTAGTTTTCCTTCCTGAGTTAGCTGGATATGAGATTTTTTATCATATATTGGTGTCAAAATTAACACAATACTTTATATCACTGGAATCTATTTATTGATATTTTGTTTAGACTTTTGTAGCAGTGCTTATGAGGGACTGTGGTCCATCTCTTACAATGCCTCTGTCAGGTTTTGGGATGGAGAGCAAGCTGTGACTTGTTTTTCCTGCTCTCTGGAAATGTTTATGTAAGGTGTAAGTGGTACTTACAAGTGAAGCCACCTAGACCTGAAGTTCTATTGTGGGATTATTTTTAAAGATTCAGTTGTTCAGAGATGCAGGACTATGAAGACTTTCTGTTTCCTTGTGATTGTCTAACTTGTTTGCATAAAGAGTTTTGAAGCACCCTGAAATCAGCTTGTTGACATGGCCCGCCCTGGGCTTCTGATGTGGCAGTGCACACCTCCTTCTGTCCTTGTGCCCAGTCTCTTTTCTAAGTACCAATGCTTCCTTCTTGTATATCTCTCTTTATTTTCTGTTCTTATGTCTATTATTTATTTCTGTTCAATTTTGTTGAATTTAATTTATTGTTTTCTAGCTTTTATTTTTTGTTTTTTTAGGAGACCAGGTCTCATTATATACCCTAGACTGGTCTGGAACTCTTAATCTTCCTGCCCCACTCTCTTGAGTGCTGGGATTACAAGCACTACCATGCAGCATTTTCCTTTTTGTTTATTTTGTTTTGTGTTTCAGTGCTGGAACAGAACCTAGGGCCTCAGAATACCAGGCACTCGACCACTGAACCCCAGCCCCAGTCCACTGCACTGCATCCCAGTCCTCTAGCTTCTTGACATGGGTGCTTATATCATTGACTTTTAGCCTTTCTTCTTTCCTGATATATTTAAGCTGTAAATTTCCCTTTAAGCGGGACTTAGTGGCAGGCTATAAATTATGAGGTTTTAAGATAAGTTTAAGATAAGTTTTCCTCATTATAAAGGAGTATATGCTCAATGACCTAAATGTGGAAATGAGGCAAGGACAGCAGAAAAACAAGCAGTCTGTACTCACCTCCCTTGCAGTGACCACTTGGTTGTCTTGATGTGAGCTAACAGTGGCTCTTTCCCTGTCAAAAGCAACACACGTTTGTATGAGGAATTATGATAAATGTTATCAGTTTAGAACCATTTTGCCAACTTCATCTTTTAAAATTGCTATTTTATAGTCTCTCTTAAAAATAGCCCATCAATAGTCTAATTTTTCTCCACAGGACACAGTTTGTATTGTAGTCTGACAACTTAGAAAGAGAGAGAAGCCACAGAAAATGCAGTTGTTCACTAGCTGGTCAGCCTGGAAAAGGAAACTTGCCCCTGACTGCTGCCCTGGGACTCCTTGCATTGGGTCCCAGGTGCGTTTCCTTTGGTATGATAAAATGCCTACGGATTCTTTCCTCCAAATTAATAGTCAAGCACTTGGGGAGAAAAAAGACAGCAATAGGAAGAAGTTTTGTCTTTTTAAAACTAAATCTGGGAAGTAAAAAAAAAAAAACACATTCCATAAATAGTGGCCATTTTTGAACATTGACATCTTATAGGCACACACAGACCTAGGGTCAGCTGTTCAGAGATACTTGGATTCAGTATTGATTTGTCAGCCATGCTTAGCAGGTCACTAATACTGGTTCATACTTACAGTGAAATGGAAAAAATGCTGTATTCAAAAATCTGATGAGTGAGGGAAGTGATAAAAATACTAATTATGGGCTAGACCATAATCTTATATCATGGGTTTATGAGGAGTAGTTTTGGCTTCATGCCAAGTTCGAGGTAACAGTAGGCTTCGTAGATACAGTTGCTAAGTGTATCAGGAGAAAACTGAGAACCCCCATTCAAAAATAGCAGTAGAATTGTTCACCATTTCCACAATACTGTCTAATCTGACAAGGACACAAAGCTGGATGGCAATCAATGTCAGATGAGAGAAGAGGTTTAGTACTTTTTAAAATGCGTGTTTTGTGTGTCCTTATATTGGGCAAGGCGCAAGGTGACTGGTTACACAGTTTAATAGGAGTTAGGTGCACATACAGGCTCTGCTGTGCAGACAAGGGAAGTGCATCAAGCCAGGTGGCTCCCAGGTGCCATGGACAGCACCTTTGCGGCTGTCACGAAAACAGGTAGAGTATGAGAGCTACTTGAGGAACTACAAGATGGCAGATGAATGAGTCATAGTCTGTCCAGTTTCAAGGGGAAGATTAAAACCCTTGAATCAAAGTTATAGGGAAACAGGATTTTATTCAGTATGATAACATCTTCCCTGCATATCATGTTTCACAAATTTCAAATGCATTACTTAATCTTGATTTCTCACAAGAATCTGTGTTGGGTTAGTGAGCAGCTCAGAAAAGTAAAACAAGAACTTTTTAAAACGAGAATTGTCTGAAAACCAAACTGCATGGAGCTGGGTCATCTTTGGAGTTGTAGATCTATCCAGATAGGGCCTAGAGAGGCGAATTAGCAGTGGATTTGGCCTGTGTGCTTACTAACCTTCAAGGTATACAGGTGTGGCCAGGATAGAGAGCAGAATTTTGTCACTACTTCTTATTCTCAGGTGTTAGTACCTCCTCTGTCCCCAGTACCTGGGCCAGTTATGCACTGAGGCTTTCCTTGTCCTGCTACTGGCTATTTATACACTGGGCATTCCTCCTTACCAGTAGTATTCATGGCTGACCCTGGGCACCATACCTTGTCATTATACCTCCTCCCCCTACTGTCCTGCCTCAGCCACCTGTGCAGGGCTGAACTGTTCTGCCAGCACCTGAGGGTCAGCTGTGGGTATTTCTCCCCATTCAGTAATATGGAAGTGACAATCAGAAGTCATACATACTGAGAGTATTTACACCTCAGTAATTGCTAAATGGTGTAACTCAGGACTTGTCCAGAGAGCTGCTGTTTCCTGTTGACCTATTTCATTAACACAACAACTTCTGCTAACCTGGAGCCCAGACTAAATCTTCATTTCAAGTGACCTGTTGCTGTTGCTCATTCAGATGGGCACATCCTCATTATGTATATTTATTTCATTCTTGCACACAAGTAACTCCTACAAGGTACTAAATTAAATGTAAACAACTTAAGAATTCATGGATTTCATTATTTTATACAAGTATATATGCTAATTTTAAAAGGAGGGTTTTAGCTGGAGGTGGTGTTACACACCTATAATCCCAGCACTGAGGACGCTGAAGCAGGAGGATAGAGAGGTCAGGGCCAGCCTGGGTTACATAGCAAGCTTAAGTCCAGCCTCTATTTAGTGAGACCCTGTCTGCAAAAAAAAAAGAAAGAAAGAAAAAGCTTTTCCCCAAAGCCATAGAGAATGAAATTTTATACCCAATTACTCTTATAACCTTAAAAACACACTAAACGTCAGAATTGTAACCACTGTGACAACGTATGCATCTGTGAATGTCTTTGGGGGAAATAGGTTGTTAATTTGTACTATGATTAGTTCCAGGGTCTTTGGTAGTGTGATTGCTTGAGGTAACACTGAGAATTACTGAAGTAAACTGTCCAAATTCCTTTTCTACTAAAACTGAAAGATTCTGATGGAAAATTTATCTAGCTTAATGGGCTTGTTATGATTCCATTGTACTGAAGACTATTGTACTTGAATATTTCTAACAGATCTGGATCCTCATGATCAACCAAAGAGAAGAAGAATTAGGAAGCATAAATCAAAGAAAAAATTTAAAAATCCTAATAATGTTCATGTAGAACAAGCAGAATTAGAGAAACAGCAGAGTTTTTTTCAAGAAAAATTGCAGCCACAGCTCACGGATGGGCCCACAATGAGCAAAAATAAAAGAAGGAAGCTGAAAAAGAAACAGCAGATGAGGAGGAAGAAAGCAGCTGGCTTGGTAACCAAGGCATCTGGCATCAGCTTCATGTACCAGCCTGAGGACAGCAGCAGTGAGCAGGAAGACGGGAGAGGGTCTGCTGGGGAAGGGGCCCAAGCCTCTCTGGAGGAGGACAAGGGGGACTGCAGCGAGAAGGGCACGGTTACAGATGCCATCCAGGAAGATGCCAACATTACCAACAGCAAGGCAGACAGCATCTTAAATTTCCTGAAGTCAACACAAGAAATATATTTTTATGATGGTGGGTTTCTTCCTGTTTTCCTTTGAATAATGGCATCCACTCAGTATTTGGAAAACTCTCCAAATATAGTAAAATATCTAAATGTTTCTGACATCAAGCATGCTAAAATATTCAAAGTAAATAGTTTCAAGGCAAAAATCAGAATACTTCAGTTCTTCCCAGCAGAAAGCTGGACTGGTACACGGCTCCTGTGCTCCTTGTAGGGAAACAGCCAGCAGTGCTGTGTTGTTGTAGCTCCACGTGTGGGCTGTGTTCATGTTCTTTACTCTTCTAAAGTCAGATTTTGGAGTGTATGGTGCTCTGGACTGTGTTTCTAAATAAAGATAAATTCAGATAGAGATTTGATTTCCCCCAGCCCCTGTTCATATTCATAAGCTACTAAAGAAGTAACAAAGCCAGTATAATCCTTGGAACACATTTACTTTGCTCTCCCACATATAACTTACTAATTTAAGTTTTCAGTAAGCAGTTTTGAATAGCTATTTGTATTGATACAGAATTTGAACAATACAAGTAGATTTATTCTCAATAACAATTGCACTCTATTTGCAAACCTAAGAAGGAGAGAGAAGCAAGTACCAACAAGGATCCAGCACAGTCAGAAAATAGAACCCAGCCAACATCTGAAGCTGAGGTGGAAAGTAAGAAGCCAAGTAAAGGGCTGTGATGACATAGCCTTGGGAGCTGAGCAGGCAAGAGTTCCCCTACCTCAAATACCTTGAGAGGAAATAACAGCTAAGACAGAGCAGAGATGAGTACCCTTTACCAGTAGTGCTGCCCACCCTACTTTAGGCTTGAATGGTCAAGCCACTCTGTCTGCCTGGTAGATCAAAGGACTAGCCCTCTCTGAGAAAAGTATTATTCGAGACCCATATGATTTTTTGAACAACTTCACTGAGCACTTCCCAGGAACAACAAGAGACAGGACCACCTGATAAGAGACTGACCTCATAGAGAGCCTCAGAAGCAAGCTTAAGAGCAGAAGACATTGATGTTGCTAGACAGGGTCTTAAATAACTACAAGTAAAATGTTCTTGAGAAAAGATGAAAACAATGAGAACCTGTTATGACAATCAGATGGAAATTCTAGACCTGAGAAATAGAATAACTGAAATTCAGAACTCAAAAGGTAACTTTAAATGGCAGATTAGGCTCAGCATCAAAGAGAGTTAACAACTAGGAGGACAGGTCAGAGAAAGTCCCCAGGATTAAGGGTTAAAGAAAAGGGTGGAAATTATAGAAAGCACCTACCTGACAAGGATCCAGTGAGGCCAGACATCCATTTGGCTGGAGTCCAAGGTAAAGGAGGGAGGATGTCAGGAACTATATCTAAACAGATGAGACTTCTTAAAATGATGAAGGATACATGGTCACAGGTTCACATTCTGTGGACCCAAGGATTAATACAGATGACATCACACCTGAACACATAACAGTCAAGTTGCTGAAAGCCCAGGATAAAGGAAAGTCTTAAAAACAACCAGAGAGAAAAGACCCATTGTCATATCCCTCACCCCACCCCTGAGACCAGCACCTCAACCAATGTGGACCCTTAGTCGGCACAAGAGAAGCCAGAATCTTTCTTGCATGGTTTTCTTTTTTGTCCTGTATGGCCAGCCGCCTTACTCTGTAAAGACACACAGCACGATGTGGAGAACTTGGTTCCTAGACTGGTTTCTCCTGCTGCTGCCCATGACACCAAATCATTTGTCACACTTGGGATCGGGTATGTAAACAGAGGCTGAGTTTCTATTGTCCTTCAAACAATGGCACTCTGTCCTCCCTCCTTACTTTTCAGAGTTCTACTCTGATTCTCTCTTCTGGTAGCTTTTTATACCTCAGACATCACACTCCAAGTGGAATGTATGTTTGAGGCCTCTTTAAAAGATGAAGGCTTACCTTTAGCTTACGAAAAAACTAAACCATACTCTACATGTTGCTGACTTCTTTCAGGTGTCTCCAAAGACTTGGACTTGGCCGTGTGTATGGAAACCACTAAAGAGCTGCTTCACTGCCTTGAGTCTCACCGCATGTCTCCCTCAGATGTGTTCATTTTGGACCACATGAAAACGCTGCTCCTTGTGCAAGACACTGGGAGACTGAAGAGGGCTCTGGAGATGTTCCCGGAACACTGTTTGATGCCCCCTGGTAAGTGCTGCACCGTCCAGCCAAGGCTTTCCACCAAAACAGCAGTGGGGCAGGAGACATATAGTGCACATGGCTGGAAGAAGAGAGTCCTGCAGAGAAATAGGTTTTTTGTGCCTCTGCTGGATATAAAAATATTTCTCAATATATGCCATCTAATTTTCCAGACCTGTGAGCTGTCAACTCTTAGAGCGGTCTTTCTAAGTTAAAATAAAAGTAGAAGAATCATTTCTTCCCCCTTTCCTTCTCTGCTGGATTGGCAGAAGGAAAAGTTTTTCTGCACTTAAAGATATTGGTGCCTTATTGAAAAATCACTGTAAGGATAATTAGAATATTAGATTTTTACAGTGATCATTCTTTTACTTACTTCCCTAATCTTTATTGGGTATCCACTCCATGAAAACTGCAAGATGTGCACCCAACTATCTTCAGGTCCACAGTGCCATGTGAGGGGACATGGGCCCCAGGGGACACAAAAACCTACAGACACTGAAGGCAGAGCACAGCCTGGCCTGCAGGCAGAACGGGGCAAGACTCACCTGAGCAAGTGACAAGAGCGATCTGCAGAACACTATGAGGGTCTCACCTTAGTGAGTGATGAGAGAACTTGTAGCTAGGGTTCAGGGCAATATGGTGCATACTTCCAGCCTCAAAGACCTCACAGTGCAGCTGGAGAGTCAAGACTCATATAAAAGCCAGACTGGTCTAGCAGGCAAGTGAACACAGGCAGTGAGTACTTTGATGTGTAAATTGGAGTCATGTGCCACCACATTTGAATATGCACTTCCTTTCTTGAGAAAGATGTGTCGAACATCCACTGTGCCCAGAGCTGCTCAGGTCCTGGACTCCTCAGTGTAGAAGGTAATGAAGTCCTTGTGTCCTAGAGCCAGAGGTGTTGCTAGAGTATCTGGTAGGTCTCAAGGGTGGCAGTTGTGGAGAGGGATGTAGATCAGCAGGTGGTTGTTCTTGCAGACTTTTGAGACAGAAGTGGCCCATGGGTTAGGAGCAAAAAGAAGCAAGGGGAGTCGAGCAGCTAGGAGGCCCTTGTGGTAAAGCAGAAGACAGTTTGAGGAGGTGACTGGCCCCAAGAGTCATGGCAATGTGTTGGCTCTTTTCAGAGAGAAACAGGAAGCTCCTAGAAGGTTCAAGTGACAGACCTGATTGCCCTCAGCAGGTTTTTGGGCTGCTGTATTGAGATTGGAGTGACTGGGCAACAGCAGAGACCAGGGGTATAGGGATGGTGTATAATGGCCCTAGTGTGAGCTAATCACAACATGGACCAGGGTGAGGTAACAGGAAAGGCAGGTGTGGCCAAGTTCCTGGCAGACTGTGGAGGAAAGCCAGTGGGATTTGCTGGTTGACTGGGTTTGGGATATAGGGGACAGACCATTGTTTGGCCTGAGCCCATGGCTCAGTAGTCAGTGAGAGGGAAAAGAGGCTTTCAGAAGTATCGAGCTTTGCATGAGGCTGTCAGGGCCCAGAGTTGGATGGATAGGGATGGAGGATTATGAGGGGCTGTATCCAAGGAGAGTGAAGCAAGGCTGTCTAAAGTGTCAGGCTTGGCATCAGTGCTCAGGGTTACATATGTAGGGATGGAGGTTTGTGAGGATGGTGATCATCTGGGCAGAGCAGAGTAGGAGGCGGGGGACAAAGGCTTCATTAATGAGGAATGAAAAAGGATCAGAAGAGACAGTGAGCAGTGATGACTGGCAGGAGGGTCAGGTGCAGCAGAAGTCAGGAAGAGAGGCTGGAGAAGGCAGTGGGGTCAAGAAGTGCATGGAAGGAAAGGCAGGCCAAGAAGGTGTGCACCTCTGTAGTAGGGGTCAGTACCCGGGAATGAGCCTAGCTTTGCATGCTCATGTGAGACCAGGGTCCACTACCTGAGAGGCCAGGGGTTCTGCGTTTTTTTGATGGTTGACAGGCTTGCTATATTAAGTATTTGACAAATTTAGATTTCCATAATCAAGTTTTATCTCAAACTATAGAAAGTTAAACTTGTTTAAACTAGTTAAACTAATGAGACTTGTATGAAATGAAAACAAAGCTAATTAAAATTTGGAATTTCCATTTTTTAAGTTTATACTGGTTTTGACCCTCAAGTTTCTTCTTGTGTAGTATTCTATAGTGTGTCAAGTGCCTGGGCAGCTAGAGCCAGCAGAACCCCACTGAGAAAGTAACCGGTTCTGTGTTAAGATCAGTGGGCAGGGTTCATCCAGAGCACAATGACTACAAGCAGTTGTGCAAACCTGTTTTCTGTAAAATAGATTCCCTCTGAGCATGTGGTAGAATATGCGCTTAAAGTTGTCCTGTGTTAAGCTGTTTTGTGAAATAAAATTTTATAAATGATGAAGCTTTGTTTTCAAATATCAGATTTGTCTAATGAGAGTTGGCCTATGTAACCCATTGGAATTAGGTTTTCATCTTCATAAAAGTAGCTCGTGATATCTAACTGGTAGCTGTGTCTCTTATCTCTGTAGGGATAGCATGTAAAAGCAGGTATAGTGTTGTCTGCCTGACATATCTCCTCTCCCTGCCAGCTTAGTAATTCTTTTCCTAAATCGTAGATTCTTCACTGGAGTAGGACACAGCATCTTTGACAAGCTCATTGCTTCACATTGTTAAGCCCACGCTGTGCTTGGGAACATGTGGGCCTCATACTTGCATGTTACATTGTACCACAGACCGTGTTATGAGTCAGGGCTGCCATTCTCTGAACACTGTCACACACAGACACTGAGGGGTGCTATAGGAATTTCTGTGTTCAGCTGTAGGAATTTTTGTGTTCATTGTCCTCCTGCAAGGAAGGAAAGCTTGCAGGGGTCTTGCTTGCCCCGGGGCAGAAGACCGTGGGCCTTGTGAGGATCTTGGATGGCTTCAGACCCCGCTGTGGATCTGATCCAGTTTGGAAGTGAAGCATTGCATTGGTAGCAATGGACCAACTCTAGGAGCAGCCCTGAAGTCTGCTGAGACCTAGGGAGGGACCCCACTCCATTGCCACCCTTAGGGTTAGCATGTGCTTTCTGTGCCTGAGGGCATCAGAAGTGACAGATCCGTCCTAAACTAGATCCTAGTCTTCATATGTAAAGCCCGACATTTGAGGAGAAGCTTGACTAGGGACTCAGTTCTCCAGGGAGCCGTACGGGATTGGCAGGTGATGTTGGTGACACTCTTGTCTCTTTGGCAGTTTGCTCTTGCCAGTGTGTCCCATGTTGTATGACCCCAGTTTGCCTCACTTAGAGTTCTACTTTTAATTGTCTTTGACATTAACTTCTATTTCCTTTTAATTTCAGCTTGCTTGTGGTTTTCTGTCAGGTCAGTTTTAAAACTGTAATACTGTACAGGTTTCTGTGAGGTGAAGCACAGTAGAACTTTAGGGCTCAAGTGATGTTTATATGTTCAGAACTGACCCACTGTTTTGTCATATTTGTTTCATTCTGTGTGATGCACAAGTTATGTTATATCACTATCTGCATCATTTTTATACCAAGGTTGCATTTTATTCAGTTATTTCAGGATTTACTCTGATCCAAAGAGTAATAGCCTCAAAATAAGAATGTATGGTATCTCTTTATCATTGTTTTATTTTATGTTGGCCTTGTTTTTGTTTTTGCTTTCCAGACCATGCTAAAGTAATCTCAGCTTTCTTTAATTACTGGATCACACATATCCTTCCTGAGAAAAACAGTGAGTAAAATCAGTGTATCTCTTTAAGAAGAGCTAATCTCTAGCAAGAAGAAGATGTAAAAGACAAATATGAATTGGACTGAGAGCTCATTCTTATGTACAAAGAAGATTAAATTCTCAATATTTTCTCTGAAACTCAAATCCTGGGGAATTTGAAGCTATTTCTGCCATATTATTTATTCCTGTGTATGTACATAACGGTGAGATGTCTTCTGAGCCTTTAAATGAGAGGCTGGCATAAATTTTAAAGTTTTCACTTACTTCAGTTGCATTTGTCTTGAGTTGCTACATAAAAGTTTTTGTTTTTCAAATTCCTGTAAAAATCAGAGATGGACAATCTATTGAGTGAACTATAGTTTAAGCTGTTATGTTTTTATGAAGTTGTAAACCACCTGAGTCTGAAAACCTTTCAGAATGCTTAAAGTCTAGTTGGAGTAGTTTGATTGTAGCTAAATTTATTTTTTCCTCTCTTCTACAAAGAAAATAATGTCAGGAGCCTACTTTTCTTGTTTTATCTTTCTTTTTTCATGGGAGCATTCAATTTTTAGCATTGCTGAGTTTTAAAAGCATCAATCAATTGGTACATCATCCTCAGAGGACATTGGCTCTATCCATGAAAATAATGACTTTACTGTGATAACAGATGTATAACATACAGTTTGCCATCTTAGTTGTTTGGGGGTAGGCCATTCAGTGGCAGTAGGTCCTTCACCAGGTTGTGCAACCATCACACTATGTCTTTCTATGGCTGAAGAGCCTTCTGTTGTGTATGTAGATACTGCATTTTATCTAGCCAGTCATCTGTTGATGGACACTTGAGTTGCCTCTCCCTTTTGCCTATTTTGAACAATGCTCTAGGAGCATTCATATACAATATTCTGTACATGTTCTGTTTTCATTCCTTCTCGGAGTTCCATTGATGATCAGATGGTAGCTCTGTTTAATGTTTAGAGGCTCTGGCAGACTGTTTAACACAACAGCTGCACCATTTTATCTTCCCACCAGCAGTGTCTCTTTTCTTAGTAATAGCCATCCTGAGGAGCATGAGGCTGTCTGTGTGGTGGCTTTGCTTTCTATTTCCTAATGACTGATGGTGTTGAACATCTTTCCATGTGCTGTTGGCAATCTGTGTTCCTTCTGTGGAAAGACATCTCTTCAAGTCATTGCCCACTTGTGAATTGGGCTGTTTGACTTTTACTGTTGCATCATAGAACTTCTTTATATATTCTGGATATTAATTCTTTATCAGATACATGATTTGAAAATATCTTCTCCCATTTCTGTGTCTTGCTTTTTCACTCTCTTGGTTGTGCCCATTGATGCACTAAAGTTTTTTACTCACTATGAAGCCCCGTTTATCTCTTTGCTTCTCTGTTGCCTGTGTTCTGGTGTTGTGTCTAAGAAATCATGGACAAACTCAATGTCATAAAGGTTTTACCTTGTGTTTTCTTCTAAGAGTTTTATGGTTTTAACCCTGATGTTTACTTCTTTGAACTGTTCCTAGGTAAATTTTGTATATGATGTAATGTATGGTCCTACTTTATTCTTTGGCGTGTGGATGTCCAGTATCCCAGCACCATGAAGAGACTGTCCCTTCCCTGGAGAATGATCTTAGTACCCTGTCAGAAAACAGTTGATGATGTATGTGAAGTTTTATCTCTCCTCCATTCCATTGACCTATGTGTCTGTCTTTATGCCACCATCACACTGTTTTGATCACTGTGGGTGTGTCCAGTGAAGTCTGAGATCTGATTACTGTGGGTTTCTAGTAAGTTCTGAAATCAGAAATGAAAATCCTCCAATTTGTTCTTTTCAAGATCATTTTGCTGTTCAGGATCCCTGAGATTCCAATTGAGTTTAGTTTGGGATTTTTCAATTGATACAAAAAAAGACCTTCTTTTTGGATTTTGAGGGACAGCATCCACCTCTTCTCAGAAGAGAATCTGGATTCTCCATGTTTCTTTAGACCATCGCCACTGTCTGTTTCATGCACAATCAAGAAGTAGCAGGTCTCCACCCTGATCCTATGGAAGACTTGCACCCTAATGCTGATGAAGATAGGCACCATGGACTGCATTCTACAGAAATAGCCTGAGGCCTGAGTGCTGTGGAAAGTCATAGGAATGGCTGTAGCACTTTGGAGGGTGCTGAATCTATCTCCACCCAGTAGGTCTAAGTGCAGAACTGATATGTAGAAAAAGTAAAGAAGCCCTGGGACCATCCCCCCCCCTCACTATTTCCCCAGGTCCCCAATAGATATCTTCCACATGTAGAACTTTCTGGAAGCAGATGGAAACAAAGGATTTTCTCTGGTTCTAGAGATGGATCACCATGCTGAGCCTCAGTTTAGCAAATGTTGATAACTGGAGCCACACTGAGGCCTTGATGCCTGGACAGGTCCTCGAGAGCTGATGGTGGTGGCACATGAGATGCCCATTTGTCAACAGGTTCAGGTAGTAAAAACAAGATACAAGTACCACCCAGAGGCAACATTCAGGGAAAGGCCATTAGGAGAAGCGAGAGCTGCAGAGCCTTCGAGGGACATCTTTGTCATCCTTTGCTGCAATGTCCTTCCACCTACCTCTGTCCTCTTCCACCTCACCCTGAAGTTATCCTAAAGTGTTGCTGTGGTCAGATCCCCTCATTTCCTGGATGAGGAACCCATGCTGCAAGGGTTCTAACTTCACCAGCAGTAAAGCCAGTCTCCTCCTTCGAGAGCTTCCTGTGACCTGTGGATCCCGAGCTCTCAGTGCAGCAGGTTAAACCTCCCATTTCAATTAGTCATTTGCATGAGTCACGGCTCTTCATTAGTCATGTGCATTTGTGCTAGCATAAATATTGACAGACTTGCAATGTTCTCATTAATTCTGAACACCCATCTTTTCTTACCAAGGGAGTTAGTGTACTGTTGATGGAAGGGGGTTCTAATTGGTGGACCCTTCACTTTATTTCACAGAAACCCTGTAGACTCTTTTTGGTTTTACTTTGTGACACTTCTATGTCCATTCCTGAACATAGACACCATGGAGCAGGTGGAATGATAGGGGTTCATTACTTTTATATATCATTCTAATTCCAAAAAGACAAATTCATCTTCTAGAAAACAAAGCAAATAAATCTTGCCTCTAATATGTGGGTATAAACATGGTAATCTGTTTGTCCCACTGTGATTGAAATCAGTAGTAATTAGATCAATTTATCTTCTACAATGGTGCAAAATATGCATGCAGCCCATGTAATTTATTATATGTGAACCGTATTAATCAACACAAAGAGAAGGAAGCACTTAAAGAATGTGAGGAATTTTTGTTAGATTGCTAATATTGATGATTGTGCCTCAAAGAAAAAAGCACCAGTATTTTCTCAGCATGTCCCCCTTCTTTTCAATCCTCTGATCTCAGTGTTGCATTTGTGTAACTCACAGTGGTAAGAGAGCAAGTGTGAGGGCCTCCTTGGTGGTACCTAGGCCCAGCACTGCTGTGTTTCCTGAGCATCAAATGCCTACTGATTCATTCTGGTTTTTCCTTCTGTCCTGCTCTAACCTGTGCCAGAGCATCCTGCAGGGAGTGTGTCTTCTCATTTCCTAACATCATATTCTTCTGAGAACCTGATGAATGAAGCCCTCTCCAAACTAAGAAGCATGCACACAACCACCACAGTGTTGTGTGCAGTTTTGAATAAGCTGCATCATTTCCCAAAACTGTTCAGCAGTGTATTAGTTTTTGTCCACTGCCTAACAAATTACCACACAGTGCTTAAGAAAATATTACTTACTACATCATAAGGGTGTCCAAGGGTGGGCTGAGCACTGCACTCAGGATTTCTCTCACAGGGTCTTATGGGCCTGGTGCAGATTTCACTCCTGCTGTTGCAGGACTGAGGTTCCATTGCCTTTTTAACTGCCAGAACCTCTCTCAGCTCCTTGAGGTCTCAGTGCCCCAACCACATAGATTTGGATCTCCCCAATACAAGTCAGTCCAAAGCCACAGGAAAGAAGAGACAAATAGCAAGAAATGAGGCCTCAAAAACAAGGGTGGAGGGAGTTTGGGGAAGAAAAGTATATGAAGAGTTCCCTCACTGTTCATGGAACTGGACAACAGTGCCTTTTCCCCTGTGGGCCCGTGTTCCCTCCTGGGGCCCACTGTGACCTCCTAGGGGCCCACTGTGCCCTTCTTGGGGATCACTGTGCCTCTTCCCCTATGGATCCGCTGTGCTCTCCTGGAGCCCACTGTACCCTCCTGAAGTCCACTGTGCCCTCCTTCAGGCCCACTGTACCCTCCTGGGGCCTGCTGTACCCTCCTAGAGCCCACTGTGCCCTCCTGGGGCCCACTGTGCCCTCCTAAGCTGTTTGACCAACATCACAGCTCAGCACCACCAGGAGGTCAGGTAAAGGCCAGGCTCAGTCTCTGGCTGAAATGAGAAAGCCCTACCCTGCTAGCCTTGGAGACAGAGCAGTCATCACTGCACTCCAGCACCGGCTTCCTGTTGTCTGAGGAGTAAAAAGAGACTGGGCGGTCTGACCGTTGACATGGGATAGAGCATGGCCTCACATCCCTGGGCAGAGAGGTGGTTGAGGAATTTGAGTCCCTAACAGTAGCCACTATCCTGGGAGCACAAGGCCTGGGGCCTGGTTCTAAGCCAAAGCCCACTGGGGCACAGAGCAGCTGCAGCAGCCTGCAGTGAAGGGGTTGGGGCTTGGTGGTAACGAGGAGACAGCTGGGGACAAGCCCATCTCCCAGAGGTCCTTGGAGATTGTATAAGGCGCTTCCTGGACCTCCCAGGCATGGTCTGAGGGTGGAGCCATTTCTGAGGTCTTGGGAGCATGTAGTTGAGAGAGGGTGCATCCTAGGTTCCAACACATTGGCAGAGTGGGATGCTCCCTTGAAATCAATTCAGAGATGCTGGAAGAGTTTTGAAAGACACTGGTACAAATAAAGGACAAATGAGCCCTTGGTAAGCAAGAGACCACCAGGCAGAATTCCCTCTGGTGAACAGCCCCTTAAATCACAGAGCAGCAGCAGGAGCCAGCAAAATAGACAGGAGGTGAAGGCACATGCCACCACCACAGAAGCAACAGGGCTGCTGTGCCCAGCGTGGGCCTCCCAGGGATGCAGCTAGCACTTGTCTACTTCTGCTCTCCCCACCTTGGAGTTTGTGGTGCAGAGCAGCAGAAGGTTCCCTGATGCCTACTGTGAGTTGATCCTCACCTTCCTGCACACAGCTACCCAGCAAAGGATAGGCTGCTTTTATTAAGCCCTTGCTGTGTGCTCAGCCTCTTGGCGACAACTCTGAGTTAGCTGGGCTCTGCTTTCTCATCTTCTTTTCTTTGAGGATTGTTAGGAAGAGATAATCAGGTGCAGAAATGCTTCCATTCTGGCAGAGTGTTCACAACTTTGTATCTTTGTGACATTTTCATCAACTGAGAGAAAAATGAAGCAAAAAATGGAAATGGGACTAATGTAAGATGGGAAATAAACAGTAAATGTGTGACTCTTGACCATAATGTGCGCTCCTCAAAGCCAGGACATATGTAGACAATTGCTTATTGGATGGTGAAGATCTGGACAGGAAGGGCCCGTGGGCAACTCACAATGTCTTAGAATTTCCTGTGAGAGACGCTAGTTCAGCAGATACTGTAAAAAGGTTTTGTCTCTGCCCTCACCTCCAGACCTTCCTCACCCTTATCTCTCCTCATCCCAGATCTCTACTCGCCCCTGACCTGTTCTTACTCCCAGTGGTGACCTCACTCCCAGACCCTTCCTCACCTCCAGGTGTCCTGTCATCTTCCAGGCTCCCCTTGCTCCTATGCCCCCTCACCTGCCTCTAGGCATGTTACTTGTTTGCAGCACATCTGCTTCTGCAACTTCCTCTCTTTTTGTTCCCAGAACACACCCCTCCTATTCATTTCTCTTTCCCCTCTTCCCTGGTCCTTTCCTCTCACCTCTGCTCTGAATGATGTTCTTTGTCTTCCTCATTGGACTTCCCTCTCTGCTCCCTTCAAGGCCTGGAGGCCACCTGGGGCTGTGTTATAACTAACCTTCCAGGCCTGCCTTCCGGAACAGGATCATTTGGGAACTGTATAAAGAAATGCAGCGTTCAAATCAGACCCAGGGCAGATGCAGAGCCTGATTCACAGAAACCAAGGCACCTACCTTGCAGGGTCTTGTGAGAGTTAATGGGTAGGATCTGTGAAGTGCACAGCAGCCTTGGGGCTCACGTTTACCTGGAGGAAGTGTGTGGAGTCCAGGGAGATTTCTGAGGAGTACTGGTCTAGGGCTTCCTGCTGCAGATGAGAGGAGCAAGCTTCCATACTGCAGCCTCCAGGGCAGGGCAGACTGGTGCTTCCATTGGCTGCCATTTGTTCTCCTACCTGCCCTCAATGGCAGACGGTGAAGAGATTCTTCTCAAGGGGCGAGCCTTCCAGGCTTCTCTATGGACCCTGTGGCAGCATGGTAAAAAAGCCCTGAAGTGCCTCTGTTGCTGTTGGCTGCAGCACAGTGTCCCAGGCCCAGCTTCTATGAGGCACACATGTGCTGCTCCCTGTGGCTGCCTCTGACAGTTCAGACCCTTGGCTTCAGGTATGATTGTGATGGTCCCCTCTGGGGACCAACCATTTATCAGACCTACATAGGTGGCTGTCCAGAACAATTCTGGGAGTGAGCAAGTTTGTGGACATCTGATCCTACAGCCTGAGTGCTGCAGCAGCTCAGTCCAGCCTCATGCTAGAACCACTCAGCTACTCCTGGGATCCAGGGTACTTACAGGTGAGCCACACGTGTTCCCTGTCATCACCCCGGCAGCAGACCTCAGCTCTTCCCTGGCCCATCGGAATCCACTGGCCCTTCTTCACCTGCTGGTGGCTCATCCTCATGTCCATGAGAGCAGCTTGTTCTCATGTGCATGCTTCCTTTAACCTTTCCCCACACTGGTTTTACCTGCTTACCAAGGCCCAAGGATGTGGGTGACACCTCAAGTATGAGACCTCAGACAACCAGCGCCCAACAACACATCATCTCAGCCTTTGCTATTGCAGAACTGAAAACCTCACTGAAAGAAGGCCGTCCCAGACACTTCTTGTTCCCAAATGTGGGTTTGAATGCTGAAACCTGGACAACAGGGCTATTTGGACGTGCCCTTCTCCAAGCTTCTGCCTGGGCACCCAGGGACAGGCTCGGCCGAGGCTCTAGTTCACCTGTGTCTGTGGACACAGCAGCTCCCTCATTCCCGGTGCCCAACTCCTTCTACTGCCAGCCCTCCCAGGTTCTCAGCCCAGAATAATACCTTTCCATCTTCTGATTTTGTTTTTTTTGGAACAAAATTGTCATATCTGTTTTATTATTTATCCATCTGAGTTTCTGGGAAAGTCAACCCCTCACAGGATGCCCTTGTCTTAAGGCACCTGCTCTCCTCTTCCCAAGAGTTGGTCAAAACAAATGAAAGCACATCAGCAGCCAGAGGCTGTGAAAGTGTCAGAAACAAAGCATTTAGACAACCAAGGAAAAGATGGTGGGCTAACAGCTACTTCCCTTCCTTCTGTATCAGAACTCAGCAAGGAGAATCTTTGACAGGTATAAGTCCACAGCTCCCATAGCAAGGAGAATAGGGGACTAGAGCCTCAGACCTTGGGAAGCTGACACACTGAATTAGGCAGACCTGAAAGTCCATACTAGGCCTTCAAGCAGCCAAGAATAGATAAGATGTTCTCAGGACAGCTCCTGCTATGGACCAAATGCTTGTGTTTCCCCCGCCCAAATTCCTATGGGAGTGCTTCCCACATGGGAGCTATCAGGAGGCTTGGGGCATCTATTGGGTTTAGATGAGGTCATGGGAGCAGGGTCTATGATGGGATTAGAGAGTTGTCTTCTGCTTCTGCTTTGTGAGTATATAGTGAGACAATGCTGTCTGCAACCCAGAATCGCCCTCACCAGAACCCAGATGTTCTGGACTTCAGCCTCCAGAACTGTGGAAGATATTGGCTGTTGGAGACATTGTCTTGGACATTTGGCACCACAGATTGAAAGGGTAGAGATAGCCAGAAACTCAAGCTTTGTACCACCAGGTTCTCTAGAATATAAAGAACATGGCTAAGTGACAATCAAGAAATCTCTGCTCCCCAGGTCCCTCCCCAGCTATGTAGGCCAGGGCTGTATCTTCATTCCTAACAAAAGATAGAGCATTTGTTTTCTCTGCTGAAGATGCACTAGAGGTTCCCTGGCAGGGTCCCTGTGCTGTTGTTGGGGGCTGTCAGGAATGCTCTTCCTTGTCCTTTGCCTGGCCATGGCTGTCCTTCTTTGCCTGGGCTTCCCAACCTATTCTCCAGCTCTGATAACCTGCACTGGTTTTCGTAACCCCCATCTTAACCACATGAGGTCCACTTGTAGATTGTACTGCACCCCATGAAGTCTGAGATGCTGTCTGAGGTTGTGTTCTTTCTAGTTTTACCACTACAGCCCAGCATTTGACACATAGCAGGACTTGATAAGTATTTGTCAAATAAGTGAAGGCCAAGGCTTCAGCACCAGTCATGTGGAGGGCAGGAGGGCAAGAGGCAATGCCATACTGCAGACTAGAGGTGAGACAGGAGAACTAGAAGCCAAAGGTGACAGGACAGATATGGGACTCAATAAGTCCCAGGTAGTAAACAAGGGATCCTTCTCTGCTCATTTAAAATTCCATAGCTAAGCTGACAGAATTTATCAGGAGAAAAAAAAGAAGAGCATTCAGGAAAGTTTTGGAAAATGCTGGTGAGGATGTTGGGATGTGCACCTCTGAAGAAACTAAATTCTAAAGCTTTCTGGAGAGAACTTAAGTAGTCAACTTAGGTTCAGACCTAGCCTGTGACTCTATTTTGCTTCTTGGGGTAGAACCCAGAGAAATTCTCGTGTAGGACATAGGGGCTACTTGGTGTTTCTCCCAGAGAAAGGAGATGAGCAGTGGTATGGCTGTTGGCACTGTTGCAGACAGCACACCGGATGAAAAGGTAGCATCAGGATGGATCCCTAAAATAGCAAGCTGTGGGGAAAGTGAGTAATATCATGGGATGTATTGTGTAAAACATTCTCACTTAAAAATACACACTCATGAAACAACAGAACTTTTGAAGGAATGTGTTTAAATAAAAAGATACATAGTCTGCCATCTATGACTGCCTGTGGCAGGGGGAGAAGAGGGGAATAGGGAAGACAAAAGAAGGAATGGGCAAATGAAGATCATGAGACCAAGCCAGAGTAAAGGCCATGCACACATCAAAGGTGATGATTAACTCAGCAAGCAGGACCAGGCAACAAGGAATAGCCAACCACCTACACAACTACCAACCAGCTATCCATCCAACCACCCAACCAATCATCCAACTACCCATCCAACCAAACCCTCTCCCAACCATCCAACCACCTACCTATTCAACCAACCAACAACCCATCCACTGAACTAGCCATCCAACCAACCATCCAATGACCTATCCGCCACCCAATCATCCAACTACCCATCCAATCAACCTCCCATCCAACCATCCAGTCATCCATTATTTAGCCACCCACTCACTCAGCCAACCAACTATTCAACAGTGCTCCTACCCAGCCCTGACAAAGAAGGAAAGTGCAAGTTCCTCAATGGGGTAGGTCCACCAAAAGACTCACAATCTGAACATGAAATCTATGCTTAGGAAAAATTTCAAGTCTATAGGATAAAAAAGCCAAAGAAAACTAGTGGAATTTATATTAGATTTTTAAGTGTCAAAAGATTCTGAGAGAATCTGTGTATGCAAATATTCAGAATTATTCTCTGTAGGTGTAATTACTGTCTGCTACATTGGACTCACTTACAACATGCCAGTGGTGTGGGGATGTCTGAGCATAAGAATAAACTAGAATTTAAGAATATGAATCATATAGCTACAGTCTCCTGTCCAAAGGCAGCAAAGGCTGTCAGAAAATGCAAGATGGAAAACAAACAGTACTGCCTTTCCTAAGGGACCTTGAATATATGACCTGGATCTAACTTGCTCTGAACTTTTGTAGATTCCCAGGGTTGAGTTTCTAGTTTGTTATTCAAACCCAGCCTTTGTGAGCTGAGCTAAAGAGAATTTATAACAAGTGATAAAGTAGCTAAGTGAGCACATGGGCGCAAACTCCCTGGGGGCTGGTGTCCAGGCGAGGTGATGCCTGTCTCCATGAACAAAGCCACTTGGTCATCTGTTTTGTCTCACACTGTAGGGAGGTGTCACCCTGATCCCTATGCATGAAGGCTTGGGTTCCTCTCCTGGGGCAAAGCCCTTGGTGTGTCCACCTGCACTGCAACATCCACATGCCTCTTCAAAGACAAGACCGCTGCCTGCAACCTCTCCAGGAATGCAGGCTGTTCCCAGGGCCCTCATGTGGGCCACAGTCCCTAGAGGGACCACCTTAAGCTACCCTCAGTGGAAAGAGCCTCCCTTTGCTTCTCTGCATAGTAGCAAGTATGTCACACATAATTAAATGGAACAGCTCTTGGGTGCTTTCTCTTATTTGGATATGTACTGAGACCTGGAACAGGAAGGTATGATCAAGCATGAGCTGTGGGGTCAGGCCCACCAAAAACCAGTCCAGCACTCCCACCTCTGAGCCTCAGCCACCTCATCTAAAGCAAGACCTAGAGCTGGGCATGGTGGCTCACACTTATGAGCCTAGCACTTAGGAAGCCTAAGGCAGGAGTACTACTTCAATGACACAGACTACAAAGGAGACCCTGTCTCTCAAACCAAATAAATAAAACCAGACCAAAAACACCTGTCTCATGAGACTGTGGGGAGAAATGAACAGACTTCATGACGAACTTGCACAGAAACTTTTCATTCCTGCAAATTTAAATCCACATGCTCCCAACAGAAAGATCCTCCTCCTTCCTCTACACAAGACATCAAGTGTGCCAGGCACATGGCACACTCACAAAAGAGAAGGCATTGCCTCCCCTGTTATAGATCAATCCTCAGGTTTCACAGCCCTGATGGCTTGACAGCCAGATGGCATGATCACTGTGGGTGTCACATCCAGTGCTTTTCCTGACATGTCTTCTTAGTTGAGTCCAGCATGTGGAAGGTACTTTAAATCCAGATTTTGTTCTGCCTTGCTGCTCTGCCACCATCCACATTTGATAAATGGGCCCCCTGTTTCTTGACAGCTTGGAGTGTGCCAGTCCCTACGGCTGCTGGTGCAAGACCCAGGTTGGGGTCAGGAGACTCGAATCTCAGTCTTTTCTGGCTTCTCCCAAGAGGAAGAGTTAATAATCTGAATCTCTTCTCTTGGAGTCAGGACTCAGGAAGGCACATTTGGCTCCAATGAACCAAGAAGAACATTTTGGCTTTTCAAGAGGGGTGAATGCCATTGCTCTCACAGATGCTTCTGTCCCATGGGCCCTGGTGGTTCTAAGCCTCTCCACAGATGCACAGGGGATCCATGTGGAACTCTTCTGGCTTTGAGGGAGCACAGAAGAGACCAATTCTTGTCAAGCAGGCAGTTTACTATACTCTGAATATAAAAGCCATTTTGAATTATTAAAATTCCCACCAGCCACTGTAAGCTCCATTCAGGATGAAGTCAAAGGCAGTGTGTTATGTCTGGTATTTTAGGTGAATATTTAGCTATTCTAAAGAAAGTTCTGAGAGCACAGATACACTGACTTCTAGCTCCTGGAGTCTTGGTAAAGAGGAGGAAAATGATTTGGATTTCAGTCCCTGTGTCTAAACTCATCAGGTCAATAAAGTGTTGTCTGCACGTAAGCAGCAGCTAGGCCTGCACTTCAGAGTGGGCACATTTCAACAGGAGTTTTGAATAATTTGGCAAATCATCCTGCTGAGCCCTGAATTATGTGCACCTGTACATGCCCATTGGAACGAATCCAGGAAGACAGTGAGAGCTTTAGGCAGGAAACACTCTTTTGCATGTAGGAATGTATGGAAGAAGGGCAGAGCCGTTCTCTGTTTTTGCACTTTAGAACATTAGGTTCACACTATTTTATACTGTGTGTGAATATACTATCATTGTACAATTGTTAAATTTCGCCTTTCACTTTCATCTCTGAAATGAAGCTTCTCCCAGCCACCAAAATATAAAATAACTGTATTTAGCCACTTGCAAAGAAGCTTCTTTTGTCTAGTGTTCTCAAAATGTGAAACAAAAGCAAAAGCATGATTTCCCACAGGTCTGTGTTCAAAGTGCACTTTGACGGTGCTGTGCCAGACTGATGACTGTGGGTCCCAGTTGGACAGGGGCACAGATGCACACATGGACAGAAAGAGGAAGTCAGTCAGCTTACATCCTAACTGCATGTTTGGAACTGATTAAAATCTCTTTTAGTTCCAGCTGTCTACTGTCTGTGCTGTTTTTCTTCTCTAACCTTAGCTACAGGGAGCTGTGTGTGTTGTTGGTTTGCAACATGGCCAGTCATGCATCCCGGCAGACCAGACCCCCAGAGCTCAGCCCCAAAGCATGTGGCCTCTGCATGGGCTTGATGCGTAAGTTTGCCTGTGTTGTTTCCACCAATGTATGCGGTCTTGGTGCCCCACCCCTTTTCCATTTCTCCACATTTTGCTGCCTGTTGTCTCCTTGGGGTTCTGACTGCTAACACTTCAGTTTGCAGCAGCCATGTTTTGCTCATCATTTTCCTGTGGCAGAAACCAGCTGTCCTGTTATGGCTTAGATATAAAATGTGCCCCATGGGCTCATGTGTTATATGCTTGGTCCCCAGCTGGTGGCAATATTTTGGGGAGTCGTGGAATGTGTAGGAGGTAGAGTCTAGCTCAAGGAGTCAGGTCACTAGTGATGGTTCTTGGGAGCTGCATGTTGTCCCTGGCCCCTTTTTCTTCCTCTCTCTGCTTCCTATCCACCAAGATATGGGCCGAGCAGCTGTGTTCTGCCACACACTCCCACTGCCATGATGTTGAGCCCCAGTGGATGGGGCTAAGCAACATGGACTGAACCCTCAGAAACTGAGCCAAAAAAAATCTTCTTTTAAGTTATTTTACAGGTGTTTGGGTCACAACAACACAAAAGTAACACACATCCCCAATATCTACTCTCCTTTCTCCTTTTAGTAATTGATGGAATGAGTTTCAGTTTGCACTTGGGCATGGCCAGGTAGCCAACTTCTGGCCAGTGAGGTTGTTAGGGGAAATTCTGGGTGCAGGTTCCAAGCCAGGTCCTCTGCCCTTCTTCTGTCCCTCTTCCCAGGTGTTGGAGCATGTGACATGGTTGTGACTTCAGCTTGTGGGACAGGCCATTGTTAGGTGGTCGGTAGAAGAAGATCAAGACTGAGGGACTGGCATTGGTTGACCCCATGGATATAAACACCACCTTTACCCAACACATACACTTCCCCTGCAATGACACCATGATCCTACAAATAGTACCCTAATGGCAGTCATAGAAACCACTGAGACCATGAGGAATGCTCCCAGAACACCACAGCTGGCAGCAACTCAACTCATAAAGGTCCCGCTTCCCATGATACCCAAGCCAGCAGGCCCACCCTACTTCTTTGCTGTGTCAATGGGGAAAACATGTCACCTCACTGTTTTATTTTTGTGTTTCTCTGCTCACTAATGAGTTCAATCAGGTGTCCATATACCTGATGGCCTTTGAGTTTCCCCTCTCTGAGGATTTGCCCAGTGATGTCATTTTCTTATATTCTATAGGGTTCTTTTTCCTCATTGACCTGAAGGAGTTCTTGACTATTCTGTGACTCTGTTGTCTATTCTAGACATTGGGAAGATTATCCTCCAGAATTCCAGCTCTCTGTTCATTGTGCTCTTACTGAGCAGAAATAGTGACTAAACAGGCTGGGCCTACTGTGGGTTACTCTATATGGTATAGAACAGCAGGTTTAAGGCTGTTTCTACTCTTGAGTTCCTCCGTTATATAAAGCAACAGTTTTGTCCTAGCTACTCCATTTTGAGTATAAGTATCAAGATAGGATGACTCTACATGTTATTTACACAAGTAAACAACCACCATCTGCCAGCACACCATGAGGCACAAACTGATAATTTATTTGTGCCAATAAACAATTACATGTGAGTATTTCAGATCACATCAGAAACACCAGATACATCATCTTATCAATCACATCAGATGTAATGCCTGGCCTGGGACCTGTAAAAGAAGGAGCACCCACAACCAAGACATGGCAGGCACACTGACCCATCACCCAGTCAGCATCATGAGCCTCATTCAGGAAAATCACCACAGTGAAGGACCTCTTTCTCTGTCCCTGGGCTGCAGCACTTGCACACATTCTTGTGCCTATGATATGTGGATCACTTCAAACTGACACTCAAAACTGCCTGCCACCTGGACCTGCAGTTCATAAAACTTCTTATCTGGTCCTCTTCAGAGACCTTCTTGCATCTATAACAACTTTCATTGTGCTGTAAAAACAAGTCCTCTGAGCTCTGCCACCTCTGTAAACCTTTCATAGCCATTCTGTAGCATCTATTATCTATCCTTCCTTCTTTCTGTCATCTATCATTGTGTGCAATGTGTGATTTGAGGATTAATATTAGTAACTAAGATTATAATTAAAAAAAAACGAAAACAAAAACCCTGTGTTGCCAGTGGCTCATTGCTGTCGGGTGAAATCAGTAGTACTTGGCAAATGAAAGCCACTGAAATTGACTTGTGGCTTGTGGACTTCAAAATTCTGACATTATGGAAAGACAGTGTGTCCATCTATATTAGCTTGTGGACTTCAAAATTCTGACATTATGGAAAGACAGTGTGTCCATCTATATTTCTAGCATAGCTTGCTCATGACAGTAATTATGTTTTATATCTATCAATATTTTGGCTTGATGATTTTTACTTGTGAGGCTTTGGTTAAGAATTCTTTCCCCATTCTGAAATGCAAAGCTCTGTATTTCATTCAAAGCTTTATGAGTACCCTTTTAACATTGTAGTGTTTAGTTCAGCCTAAGTCCACACTTGTTGGGATGAAATTAAGGATTCAGGTTTATTTATTTTCTCCACATAGTGATCAACATTCTCAATCTTAACCTTTTGGAAAACCTGTCCTATACCTGTTTGCCACCCAACACTCTTTTGATTCCATTTGCATGGAATGTCTTCTGACCTTTCACCTTCAACCTTTTTGTGTCCTTGTATCTACCACCAGTCTCTTGAAGATGGCACAGAGATGTATCCTGGTTTTTATCACTCTTCAATATGGCTGTGGGTCCATTTTTGACTGTTTTGTTCGTCTGTGTGTTTGCTCTACATAGAACCACACAGTTGTTGCCAGCCCTGCTTACCATGAGGCAGGCCCCTATTTGCTTGTACATTATAAAATGGACTTTGCATTCATGTTCTTTTGCTTTTTCATGAAATTTCTAGTGGTATTCTTTAGTTTATCTAAAATTCCAGCTGGGATTCTTATTTTCTTTGCAAAGAAGGGATTTGAGTGAGACTGGCATCTTTCACAATGTCAAGTAATTCCATCCAAAACCACGTATGTTCCCACTTACTCATTTCTTCCTCTTTTGTCCTTCAGTGCTGGTTAGAATGTTTCTTCATAAATATCTTGTGTTTTCTTTCTTAGGCTAATTCTTGATTCTTATTGATTCTTCCATACTTAGAATCTTTCATTATTCTAATCCCTGGGATTCATTGATGAAGAAAACAAAGCACATCCCAGCCCTCATGGAGGAGGATTCTATATGAGTATAATATAGCATATTCTGTTTCTTAATGGAGATTGTACCTTTGTACCTTAGCATATAATTGTGAAGAATGTAAGGTGATGTTCTAGTACTGACATTGTAAATTACATCTTGTTTACAATGTTTTCCAGTTGATTATTGCTGCAGTAGAGGGATGGTTATGACCTTTTTTGTTTTGGAGGCGTTTTTTGGTGGTACTGGGGTTTGAACTCAGGACTTCATGCTTGCTAGGCAGGAGTTCTATCACTTGAGCCATGCCCTCAGCCCAAGAATAGTTATGATTCCTATTGGCTGATTTTATGTCTGATGACCATGCTGAATTTCCTATTAGTTCTAAAGTACATCCATGCTATTGAGGGAAAGTTATATACAGGAGGGTTTTTGTTTTTGTTTTTTACAATTGATCTTATCAACCACAGATAGTAGCAGTTTATCTCTTTCTTGTAATCTTCACACTTAATTCTTTATTTTTAAATCTTACAGCTTTGCCCAGGACATCAAATGTTAGGATAATAGTAGCAAGGATGGCAAATGTCTTTGCCTTCATCCTGTCTTTGTAAGAATTATCTAAATTTCATGTAAGCTGATATCTGTTGTAGATTTTATTACATTGCCTTTTTTCAAGGTAGTGAATTTCCCTTTATTCTTTTTTTCCTGAGATTCTTTCTCATAGACGGGGTTAGGCATCATTAAATAAGCTTTTTCATCTATTGAGACACAATTTTGTTTTTCTCCTTGAATCCATTGTGTAGCTTAAGAAGTCACAATTTAGCAGGGCGCTGGTGGCTCATACCTATAATCCTAGTTACTCAGGAAGCAAAAATCAGGAGAATGGTCATTCAAAGCCAGCCTGGGCAAATAGTTTGTGAGATCCTATCTCAAAAAAACCCACACAAAAAACTGCTGGCAGAGTAGCTCAGGGTGTAGGCCCTGAGTTCAAACCCAAGTACCACAAAAGAAAAAAAAAAGTCACAATTTGTTTCTCTGTCCTTCCCTTTGCACCTGAGATGACCCAATCTCTATGAGCAAAGAACTTGGTGGAAGTGAAGCCGCGTGGCCCTCATGGCCAGGTCACGATGGTCACCTGATCTCATGGGGCCCTCGCTCTGGGGAGCTAGCACAGTGCTGGGTACAGATGGGTCTGCTGTGCCCGAGGCCACATGGAGGCCTTAGGCAGGCTCCCCTGTGCTCCCACCCACAGCCATGAGGTGAACCACTGGATACCTGGCTTTGTTGAGCCTGCAGATTAACACTGCAGGAGAGACACCGGCAAAACTGTGAGTACTCCCAAATTTCTGGCCCACAAAATCCTGAGCAGGATTGGTGATGCTGTATGTATCTGTAGTGACTAGAACTGTGGCTAGTTTGTTGATAGAGTTTCTGGTGTCCATTTGTCCTTGCATACATGAAGTGACCTGTACTTGGCTGTGATATGTTGCTTTTCTTGTTGTCTTGCTGTATTTGGATGGCTGTGTTCATCTGGGAGCTTCACATTCATGCACAAATGAGAGGCTGTACTTCTCTTCCCACCCTGGGAAGGTGCATTGCTTGGGTGTCCTTCAGCAGAACCTGCTGCAGAAGCATGCAACTGACCAACAGCACATGCTGCTCCTTGTGGTCTGCTTTGCTCTACACAGAGCTCACAATACCTGTGCTAAGTGTAAGAACCTTCCTCAGGACCATGCTAATGAGCAACTTGCTCCAGCTCCCATCAACATGGCCACATTTCTTTACAGCATGCCCTGAAGCGCCCCCACCTTCCCACCCCCCGCCCCAGCTCTCTTTAAATGGGGTTAGACTTGCATTGTGGTCCAGAGCTCTCCCCACCTACTCCTGCTCTCTCACCTTCTGAGATGGCCATGTGCTACAGCTATAGCCCACTCCCCTGATACCCCAGAAAGTGATGTCTGGAAATATGGTTGTCACAGATGAGATTTGTTACAGTGACAGTGAGATGAGGTTACAGTGGAGTAGTGTGGACCCTAACCCAACATGACTGTGAGGTTGTGTGAATGTGGAGGTGGAACCATGGTGATCTGCGAGCCAAGGGTTGCCAGAGATCCCCAAAAACCCACCAGGAACTGGGGAGGCTGAGCAGACATTCCTTTGCAGCCTCAGGAGGAGCCAACCCTGTTCACACCTTGACCTTGGACTCCTGGTGTCAGGACTGAGAAAGAGTGAATGTCTGCTGCAGGAGCTCTTAACAGTGGTGACAGCCGCTGAAGCAGATGCACTTCTCACAACCCCCTTCCCCCAACCCCCCACCCCAGGTTGCCTCCAACCAGTCTTCAGGCTTTGGCCCTTCCTGGGCTATGCCTTTCAGAGGACTTACCTTGGAGGGAACAGTTACAGCCGCGCTGGATTTCCAGCTGGAGAAAGAATGTCCTCAGAAGAACTGCAAAGGGACCAGACCAATGAACAGGTGACTCCCGTCCCAAGACGTGCAGTACTAATAGGACCATCCTTAGGAGCAGGCTATTTTCTTCCTGTTTGAGACCTAACTCAAAGAAAAGCCAAGGTGAGGATTCTGATAATGGAAGTGGCTGGCCTTGGGTTTTACCCTAGAAGTAAACTTGTGGCATATCCAGCTCAAATCTTGAATTGCTCAGTTCCTAACAGGTTGGGTCATATGAGAAACACTTACAAGCACTTGGCTGTCATGGTTGTGAGGCAGGTGACTGGCACAGGCTGGAGGCCAGGAGGGCTAGTGCTAGGGAAGGCCAGGCTGTGTTCTTTCCACACTTTCAGCTGATTATATGACAACCACCCACATCGTGGGAGGCCTCTTTATGTAAAAGTTAATCTATCCAAAAGAACAGAAACTCTCAGAATGATGTCTGCCACATATGTAGGCACCACGTGGCCCAGCTGAACGACATGTATAACCCACCATCATGCTGCATTTCCAAGGAAGGGTGCCAAACTGAACATCCATTCAATGAGAGACAGAGACAGCAGACAGCATGAGACACAGAAAGGAAAAGAGAAAGGAAAGGACAAGGTGGGGAGGGACCAAGGAGAGAGGAGGAGACATGGAGATGGGCAAGCCCTGCTAAGAACCCAGGGCAGGTGACCTCCAATCACCAGGTCCACAGTGGAAGGTGGACTGTCGATGACTGTTACAGGTTATATCACTGTTCTGGTGCTTTGAAGGACTGGCCAAATGGTCACTACAATTGTACCTATTTGGGATGAAGGAGAGACAGTGACCAGCATATCGTTTGTGTATTAAGTGAAATCAAACCAAGATGTCCCCATGAATATCTTTCAAAATAGATGACAAAAGGAAGTAGACTTGAGGAAGCTCATATAACCTGCTGTGTAATATCACTTCATTGAGGGTCTGCGTGAGAAGTGGGGACTGGATTGAAGTCCTGGAGTGATTGCTAGTGAGTGTGGGGTTTAGAGAGCTCCCCCTGATGTCACCCTCACAGATGGCATGCTGCTTCTGCTTCCTGCTCTCAAGCCCTGAGCTGTGCCCTGCAGATGAGGTCCAGGAGTGGTGATGCGGAGGGTGTGAGTCAGAGTCCAACTCCCCCAGTATGTCTCACAAAGAGTTCAATGGGGGTAGGGCTTCCCACAGACCCAACTGAGTACAGACTAAAGGGAGGCTCTAAGAGGTCCCAGCCACCTGCCTGTGCCTTCTTTATGATCTGCTTTGCCAGTGCCCTGGCTCACTGTTGGTAAGAATGTAAATTACATTCTACATTCACAGGAGGCAGAGATAGGAAGATCAAAGTTCAAGGCCAGCCCAGGCAAAAGTGAGACCCTATCTCAAAGACAAGCCAGGTGTGGTGGTGTGCATATATGCTCCCAGCTACATAGGAGGCATAGATCATAGTCTGAGGCCAGGTCCAGGCAAAAAGCAAGACGCCTTCTCTGAAAAATAACTAAAATCAAACAGGTCTGGATGCTCAGCAAGCACAAGGCCCTGAGTTCAAACCCGACACCAGTTCAAACTGTGAAAAAATGTAAATTAGTATAGCCATTATGAAGAACATTCTGGAGGCGCCTCAAAAAACTAAAAATCTCCCCTAGAATTTAGCAAGCCCACTAGTGGTATCTATTCCAAGAAAGGGGAATCGGCACGCCTGCACACCATGTTCACTGAGGTGCTCACTGTTCTTAACAGCCAACACGAGAAATCAGCCTAGATGCCCAACGTGAGAGAACCCATAGAAAAAACGGTGCAGCATTATTCAGCCATAAGGAATGAGATCCTATCACTTTCCTTAATATGGATGGACTTGGAGGACATTATGTTAAGGTGATAAGCCAGACGCAGAGATACAAATACCACATTTTCTTATATGTGGAGGCCAAAAAAACCATGTTGACTTGAATGAAGGATAGTGATTGTGAGCTGTGGGGAAGAAGGATGGGGATGGATGAAGGAAGGATGAATTTAGTCAGTGCACACACTGTATGCATGTGTTGAAATATCACACTGAATGTCATTCATATGCACAGTAAACATATGTTAATTAGAACAAACTGAAGTAAGGTAAGATATTATTGGAAGTCCTCATGTGCCATCTTAGGAAGAAAGCTGGGCTGAAGGTTTTTCAGCAGTGGAAACAGTTGTTTTTGAGTTAACTCTAATCTGGCAATAGTATTTGTGATGTTTTCTGGTGACTGGGAGATCAAGGAAATCCGGAAATTCTAGCAGTTTGCTAGTTCACAGGAATAATTCAAGACATGGAGTTTCTATTATTCTTGTACAGATGCTTGTTTGGACCATATCTCAGTCCCTTTTTTCAGTACTCTGCATGCAGATGCCCAGCTTGTGTGGGTTCATAATCAAGGTGGGTCAGCCTCCTGACTGCACCATCCTCTCTGCATCTCATCCTGGCTTCAGTAAGACCTTGGAATTCGGCATTCACTTGTAGTCACATGCCACCATGTGACTAGCGACAGTGCAACAATCTTAGTTCCAACATGACAGGTTCCTCAGACTTGGAGTCTCTTCCAGCATGCAAAATCTGACCCAGAGATGGCTGCATTAATCCCCTTCCTGTCTTAGAGCAGCATGTACAAGCCTCCTCCAAGGACACGCATGGGACCTGCTGTGAGTGACTGCCGGGCCAGACAGGCTCCTGGAGCCTCAGTTTCCACCCCCATGCTGGAAATCTGAGTCCTGTGCCCTTCCTGGGCTCCATGGAAGGTTCCTGGTGAACCTCAGGGCATTTCATCTCCTCAGCTTTGGGGCCTCAGGACAGTGATGGGGGGAGGGAATGTGAAACCTGGGCATGGCTCTGATGAGGGTCTAATGATCAACCTGCCCTGATGCTGAGACTTATGTTTTGCAGCTGAGAGACCAGACCCAGACTCATGACCTCTGGGGAGCCTAGTCCAGTGGATGCTGGCAGCAACTTCTTAGAAGGTGACCTGCTGAGTTAGCTTGTTGCTTACGTTGCTGTCAATAACATGCCCTCCCTTCTTGCCATCATCTTCTAAATAAGCAGGTGTGGAGTAAGTAGAAAAGCCCAGGGTTTTGTTTCTTTGTTTCCTGATGGGTTCTGCCCCTAGTGAAGACTCAGAACCTTGGGTCCCCTCAGCTTGGGACCTGACCTGACCTGGCTGTGTACTAGGAAATGTATGTGCTTGGGACCCTACCCCAGATCCCCACACACCATTTTCCAACCTTAAAATGAAATCATCATCCAAAACCATTTTCTGTTCTTTACTTCCTTAAATGTCAATTTAAGCAAATTTTAGTCTTTGTGATATCTGAGGGTTTTCCATGGTTTTCCTTGTTGCACTTGATATTTTTCAAAATCTGTGGAGGAATGCCCGGAATACATAAGGTCACTGCAGGTAGGGGAAAATGTTCTAATTTTTCTCCTTTTAATTAGAGCATTTGAAATTCGGTATCAATTTCACTCAAAGTCATTCTGGCTTATAATATGATAAAACCAATTTGAGTCAGCATGGACTTCTCCTGGTTAAATTTCACAATAGTTCATAAAGGTCTTAATTAAGCATCTGCTAAAAAGCAAATAGATTGTGATAATTTTTGATAATGGCTCTCATTTTGGAACAGTTAATGCCAAACACTTGGAGGAAGACATATTAACTCCTGCTTTAATTACAATGAACATTTGTCCCTTACACTTAATTTTGGAGTTACTGTGTGCTGGAGATGGGAAATCTTAAAATGGTGCTGCCGGGCACCAAGAGTCAGGTCAGTGCATCTCACAACGTGAAGGGTGATCTACCTGGTGTGCACAGTCACACAAACGTCTACATTACATTTCCTAGAAAGAGGAAGCCAGTGAGTGAGGTTGTAAATATTCAGATCCTGCCAGCTCCCAGGTTTCACATTCCCTTCCCCCCATCACTGTCCTGAGGCCCCAAAGCTGAGGAGATGAAATGCCCTGAGGTTCACCAGGAACCTTCCATGGAGCCCAGGAAGGGCACAGGACTCAGATTTCCAGCAGAGAGCTGGTAGTTGTGGTTTGTATGTGTGGGGGTGTGGGGCAGCAGGGCTGAGAGGCCAGGGTCCAAGTCTGTTCTCCCCCCACCCAGGGTAGACTTCCTGTCCTGTCTCAGAGCCAACCCTGCCTTTCTTCTCCAAAGTTGAACTTTATCCTTCTCTGCCTGGTATTTGCCTCTGAAACTTGAGCCTGACTCAGGTCTTTGCCAGAGAAAGGAAGGTAGAGATTGGCCAGGGGAAGAAAAGACTCTGTTCCTCCTGGTCTCCAGGGTCTGCATCAGCTCCTGCCTCAAAAAAAGCCAACTGCCCTGTCCTATGCCCTGCTCACCTTCCCATAGTTACTGAGCAGCAGTGAATGGCCTGCTGTCCTGGAGCCTGAGGATTCACTGCTGCTTCCCTCCTCCCACCTGTTCCTGGACCAAGCAAACAGCACCAGGAACCCAGAAGACAGTGGACAACGAGGCCCAGGCAAGAATGCTCTGCTTCTTTTAAGCCACAAGAATGTTCTCAAGCCAAAGGAGTCTGACTGCCATCTCCAGTTCAGCTTCCCACCAAATGTAGTTCTTTGAATTCCCTTCCAGAAGGTTCTCTGAACTCACCATCCCATTCTTATTCTCAATCTATTCCAGGAGAGCTGGTTTGGGAACAAGGCTCCAGGGTTCAGGAAGGTGTGCTCCCTTCTTGCCGTCCATCAGCCCCCATGTGCAAGGTGCAGCCAGAGATCAGGGGCTCTTGGCCTACCAGCCAGCCAGGGGGAGAGAAGGGGGTGGTGCTGTGCCCACCCTGCTTTACTCAGGAGGAGCTGAGCTTCTGATATCCATGCGCAGGCCTCAGAAGCCCAGGACAGCACTGCTAGATGGACTAAGCATTCTATCCCTAGAGGGATGTGGAGCGCACCCCCACACACACTCCAGCCTGAGCATCCAGAACCTTGGCCCTCTTCTGGCCCTTATCTCCAGCTGCCACTTCACATAATAGCTGGCAGCTCCTACTGGGTCCCCAGGACTCACTGGCTCTGGTGTCCCCACCCAGCCTCAGAGACCCAAAATCAGAGATGGGTCTCTATGAAATTCAGACATAGATCCCCTTGCTAGGCTGCCCAGTACTTCTGCCTGGAAAGGAAAGATGTGGGTTATTAAGGGCCAGTGTGTGAATCGTGTAGCACAGTGTCATGTAAATGCACAGTGTGTGAGTGCCAGGTTGGGCTCTCTGTTGTCTGTGCACACAAGCTGTCCTCTTTTCAGCTGCAGAGTCACATGATGTCAGGCTGGACATGTTGCTGACTTTTCAGAGGCTCTCAGAGGGGCACACACTGCCTCTTAGGCCTCCCTCACACCAGCGGACTGGGAATAACCATGGTACCATCCCAGGGCCTCAAGACCAAATGAAATGTCAGGGGAAATGCTCTGTGGTCTATGAAACTGCACACAGCTTCAGTTCTGCTGCTGCTATATGAATCTTCATGGGCTTCAGAGGGAACAAGAACAGGTGCTTCCATGTGTCAGACAAGCCAGAGTGCTGTGCTCAGCGTTAGGTGAAAAGACAGAGTTCACAAAGGTGAAGAACGTGTTTCTCACACCTTTGAACTTCACACAGCCTTTTATGTTAGGTACCTTACAGTGGTCACTGTAGGTGTGGAAATACCAGACGCATATCAACAGAATTTTCCAAAAGTTCTCAAAGGAGGGAGGAAAGAACAGCATGTGTATTAAAAGATGTGACTTTCACTATACACACCTTGGGACACAGCCAAGATGTACAGCAGAGCGTGAGTGCCCACCTCATGCCTGGAGTGACATGGTGGGTGCCACCTGAGGGAGGGCGTGGCTCATGTTCCACATGATCGTGGAATGAATGGGGGAGACAAGGAGACGTTAGAGCTATGGTTCTCTGGATGAGAGTAAAACAATCTGGAACACAATACCTTCTCCAGTGCAATCGATCAAGTGGTATCATTGGTCCATAGTTTGAATAACCTTGGGAAGAAGGTCTTGTGGATGTGGAAGGAGAGACCTTTTAAGAAGCACTTTAGGGTATCAGCTGTTACCTGTCCTGAAGCTAATGAAAGCCATCCTGAGTTGTAACTATTTGAATGTGGCCTGGCTTCCCATTGATTTCTGTTTCAGGGCACTAGGGGATTTCCTTCATTATTATTTTTAACTTTGAAAACAATGTCCTGTCAATGTGGTTTATATTCAGCCACTGAGAAGCATCCGGGACAGAGACTTCCTCTGGGGTACAAATGATGTCTGTCTAGGCAGTAATACAGGCAGGTCCACACCATGCTGAAACTTCGCCTTCACAAGAATTAATTAAAAGAAATTTTAAAAATGAGCTCTTGGTCATGCTGCAGAAACTTACCCACCATTTTCCAGCATATAAAATGTAAAATTAGGGAGTGGAGTGAGTGACTCTGGATGTCCAGTTGGGGTTAGTTCTCCAAGGAACAGGAGGGAAACCTCTTGCTCTGCTGAAGACGTGAACTGACCGAGCAGCTCTAGAATCATTTGTCTCTCTGCAAACCTGCTGACCGTAGAGGAACATGTTCTGAAGTCTCAGTTGAAATAAAACTGGGATTTTAAAGAAAACCATAGTTTCCAGGATTTTAAAATGTGAAGTGCTTTAAGCCTGTGTTGGCTTCTGTCAAAATCAGACTGTAACAAGTCAGTCCCTGCTGCAGGCCAAGTGGGGACGTGCAGTGCAGTTCTGTCCCTGAGGACCTGAGCAGTTCAGAGCTGAAGCGTGCCAATCTGTGTGCCACCTGTCAGCAGTGCCACTGTGGGGAAGACCCTCACCTGGCATCTAGGTCCTGGGGGAGATGGTGCCCTCCTACAGTACATGGCCAACCTTTATCCTATTTCATTTTCATTACACAAAGTGTAATAAACACTTTGTGGCATAAAGCACTTGTGGGAGCAGAAGGAAACCTGGGCAGTGGCAGCCTCGTAGAGTGGAGGAGGGAGCTGTACACAAGACGAGGATAAGTCCTGTTTAGAGGAAAATCTTACTAACACTGCCTTCTTGGCTTTGATAGTTTTGCAGGGTCACAAGTAAAAAACACTACAAATAGAAAGACCCCATCTTGCACACCTGAGATGCTCTAAAGGAGGTGAACAGGATGACAGAAAGTCATCTGCACATGGTGGCCACCCTCTGGTATGCCCTCACCCTTAAGGTTCTCCTGCTGCCTCCATGAAAGCCAGGCTGGAGCAGAAGCTCTGAGCAGACTACGGGGTCAGCAGCCAGGGCTGAGGGACCTGGGGCTTGTGGGTCACTGGCTCCAGAGAAGAATCAGAAGTGAAAGCTTTAGTCTAATCATACTCATATTTTTGCTTCTTTTTTTTCAATGCTGGGGATCAAATTCAGGGCTTTACACATGATGACACTACCACTGAGTTATGTCCCCATCCCATATTTTTGGTTTTTGAAGAGGTGTGTTGCTCAACAATCTCTCACTCAGACCCTCTTGTGTGTCTGAGGTAACTTATTTGATTTCTCTGCTGCTTCCTTTGTTCCATGGGATGACTAATGCTCTCAGCAGGTGCAGGGCCAGAGCTCCATGGAGGCCAGTAATCCCTGTCCTTTCCAACTCTTCCCAGTTCCCCAGTGGGAAATGTAGACTCAAGAAATGAGGAATTCATGCAGGAGTGGTGGTGTACACACCTGTAATCCCAGCATTCAGGAGGCTGAGGCAGGAGGATCTAAACTTGAAGGCCAATCTGGATACATAGCAAAACTTTGATTCAAAGAACAAAAACAAGAAGAGGGAGGGAGAGGAAGAGGAAGAAGGAAGGGTGTGAGGGAAAGAAAGAGAGAAAGGGAGGGGGAGGGAGAGACAGAAAGAGAAAGAAGGAAAGAAATAACTGATTCAGCTATGGTTGGACTCTGAAGAACAATAGTGAGGCATTTGACAGCAGGTTACTTCTGAATGCTATGGTCACTTGCTGGACAGCAACTCTCCCTAGTGACAGACTTTCTGCCTTCCTGATGCCTGGAGGCTCTGGATTAGTTTCTTAGTGCAAAGAGCTTTTCCAATTATTTCATTTACTTCTTTAGCATTTCTCCTAGGAAGATATTTTACCTTATTATAAATGGAAATTTTTCCACTGAAAAGAGTGAGCAATGTGACTAAGGTCATGGGACACCCAGTGATAGGAGGAGTGGGCCTGGCCCAGCTCCAGCCTGCCTCCAAGCAGTTCTGTCCCCACTATACCTGAGGCTTATGGTCTGGTGTGTCTGCCCCTGTGTTTGTGCTGGTGGAATAGGCTTTGGGATCGTGGAAAGCCTAGCACCTCAGCCCACGGTGGAGCGGATCTGCCATCTTTGAGGGCAGGTCTTTCTTTGTGTTGGGATCTGCCATCTTTGTGTAGGGAGAACTGTGGAGATGCCGCTTCTCTCAGTAGCTGGCAGGTGGTGGGATCGTACCGAAGGATTGTGAAATGCAAGCTGTTCCTGGGAAAATGGGAGGTTGTTGGTTCAGAATTGTCCAGTAAGGTAGGAACTGTGGGGGGGCGGGGGGCAGTGTGCACAAAAGGCATCAGAGGCCAACCAGAGAGCGAAGAGAACCTTCCCACCACACAGTGAATTGAGCCCAAAGGACTATGTTTGACATTTCCTCAGTAGCTTGGGGTTCCAGGGAATTCTTGGCTGGTGCACTGAAAAAGTGAAATGGTGGTGGTGCACGCAGAGTTAACAAGCGTGCTGGGCAAGCTTCTCCCAGCTGCAGTTACCAGGGAGGCAGGGCAGCTATGGGAACCTGACTCTGCTTTACTGTTTTCAAAAAGGTACTCCTGGAACTCTATTGCAGGGTATCTTCACTACATTCAAACAGTGTCTTAGGACCCTGAGGAAGCCTGAAATTCCAGACATAAGGAAAAGAAACACCCAGTGCTAGGGGCTGGTGCAGTGCCCTGTACTCTCCCCGGGCCAGGGGTGCCTGCTGCCCTGGGTAGCATCCACATAGCCCGACCAGTGCCACAGCCATCTGAGCATAAAGCATGCTGAGAAAAAGCCTGCTGTGCTGAGTCCTTATTTTGCTTTGATCTGTCAGCTTTCTGACCAAATCCTACCATTCCAGAAGCCCTCAGTATTCAGGGACTTGTTAAAAGTTCAAGGTCCCTTGGATGGAAGGCGTGGCTCAAGTGGTGGAGCACCTACTTTGCAAATGTGAAGCCCTGAGTTCAAAGCCCAGTCCCACCAACAGTAAGACATGCCCTGAGTTTCACGCAGTGCCCAGATGGCTGCAGCAGACAGTCTTGAGTCTTCGTGTTGAGGAACGCCCTCTGTGTATAGCCTCTTGCCTACTCAGCCCCATCCTTGCAGTCTGGTGTTTGAGGGCTGGGTTTGAGTTCTCTAGCATGTTTCTGTGGTTGAAACTGCCGACTACTCACCCATATCTACTCATACCAGGGCACACAGCCAGGATGCTCTCATGCAGCTGTATGTGGCCATGTGATGAAGTCCTAACCAATGGGAGAGAACGATCCTGCCCATCAGGACCTGCATGCAGCCTTCCCTGCACTTAGCCCTTGAGTTTAGCTGTCTGCAGAAAATAGCAAGCAGAGCCACAGAGAGAGACAGGGCCCCTAGGTCACCAATTCTAGAGACTGGACATCTAAGATAAAGGTATAGGCAGAGCTGGTTTCTCCTAAGCCCCCTCCTTGGCCTGCAGATATAGTCTTCTCTCCATGTCTTCACATGGCCTTTCCCCAGTGTCTGTTCCTTTTCTAGATGGACACCAGTCCTACCATATCAGAGGCCATCTTAACAGTCTTGTTTTACCTTGATGACCTCTATAAAGATCCCATCTCCAAATAATACCACATTCTGGGGTACTGGGGGTAGGATTCCAAGATGTCTCTGTGTGAGGGACACGATTCAACCCTTAACAGTAAGAAAAGAAGTTCTTGAATCTGGGATCAGGAGACCCAAGTTTTGGGACACGGTGGTAAAGGAAGCAGAGCACAGGGCTCTGTTGGGTGCTCACTTGCTCACTCTACCCTGCGTTCTTTCAACATTACCCAAGATCTGTAGTCCCTTTATAATCTCAGAGTTTGAGAGCCATGAAGCCAAGATTCAATCTCAGGGCTGCAGATTCTCAGAGTCATCCACACAAGATCAAGTGAACTGAGAGGTGTGCACATAATGGTACCATCAGTTTCTTTCCAGCCATAACAGCTACAAAACTGGCTTATTATTTTAACTTTGAAAATAGTAGCAATCCATCAACAACTTGGGTGAACGGGGTGCTGAGCCTGGGCCTAGCACTGGTGATTTAAGGCTGTCAATGTGGCTTATAGCCCAAAAATTATTCTCATAGAAAAAGTTCATTTATTTGGGCACGTGCTCTGTTCATTTGAAGATTTGCCTTTCAGGACTTGCTCTGTGACTCTCACTGGTGTCAAAGGGTAATGCAGTTACAACACTGGGGTTTTCAAAGAACAGCAATACTCATTTTTTTAATCTGTTCTGTGGTGTTTATGAGAAGTGGCTTCACAATCATAAGATCCTGATTTTTAAACAATTCAAGTCAATACTGGATGAGTGAATTTCTTTCTTGTGCACCAACCTCAGTAGCTAAGAAAATCTACTAGCCAGAATTGAGCTATTATAATTTGGAAATTTGTTTTTAAAAGCTGTCCCTGCTCATGTGCAGATGTTGGAAGTTAGTTCACCATCAGTGAAGGTAAGCCCAGACTCAGGTTGGTCTGTTGTTCTACAGATGGGGAGATAAAGGGCCAGGGGAGAGTGATGCTGCTGCAGGCTGTCCAGGGAAAGCCCAGCCCTCTTCTCCTTGCATCCCAGGTTCCACCTTGGCTCAGATTAGGTTGTACTGTCACTAGACTCAGACCCCTCACTGACTTGGGACTCACAGGACCTTCGACCTATGTGCTGGCCCCATGTGGTGCAGACAGGGGATGGCTAGGGTATTTCCTAACCTCAAGACTTTTCTCCCAGCTTCAGGTAGAGCACCTCCCAATTCTCTAAGGAAACCTACCTTCTCCTCATGGATGGATACACAGACTTCCTGTTGGAAACAACTTGAAGCTTAACTTGGTGACCAGCCTGTCTGTCCCTCCCCTCTAGCTGAGATCTAATCCACGTGCACTGGAAGCAATGAATCTTTAACTGTTCATTCTTATAACTTACACACACAGACATTCCCCACACCATAGGAACCAGATTATGAAGATGTTGTAGGCGCCAAAATGGACAAGAACCCTCACACGGAGCTCTTAGGCACCACTTCAGGTCCAATCTCCCCAGTATCCCTTTGGAGATCTATCTCAGGTTGGGGTAGGATTTTTGTCTCACCTCTCTGTACAAGTGGAAACTCCCTGTGGGAACCTTGTGGATGGAACCACAAAGTCCTGTCCCATGAGTGAGTGGTGACATAGCTTGGGAAGATGAATCAATGAGAAAAGTAATGCCAGCTGGCCATAAATACCAATTGGAAGAATCCTTTAAAAATTAACACTCACACAAGTGAACAGACACAAAGAGTTATCAGAAACAACAAGCCAGAGTACAGAGAGGCAGGGGATGCCCTGGAAGCTGTTGTCTCTGAAAGAGAGAGTGAGAGGTGTTTCAGAAGAGCTAAAGTTAAGAAGAAAAGATAGGTGAGTGTGAGGTGGTAGGAAGAGGAGCCTCAGGAGACTCCTGGGCCCTAAAGGTATTTGCAGGTGGTGAGGAGGAAGAGGGTCCTCCTAGAGGCAAGATGGCTGGAGAAGGGCCTAGTGGACCTAACTCTGAGCAATTCTCCTTGGGGAGCAGTTGCTACCAGAAGGAGGTGCAGGGCCCTATCCGAGGGAGTCAGAGCTGCCCAGAGCAGGGGCACAGCCAGGCCTCAGCCTGTGCATTCTGCTTCATACCCACCAGGGCCTGAGAAGGGGAGCAGGCACCAGATTAGCAGCCAGGGCTCAGCACAGCAGAGCCCCAGGACCAGATGTGTCTGTCCAGGTCCCAGAGAGGACCCTGCCCATAGCCTCAGCTCCACATGGGGATGGTGGGCAGGTACCAGAGCCTGTGTGGCACTCGTGTGCAGCAGGCTGAGGGCATGCACACTCTTTGTGATTGTCCTTCTCTCCAAATAAGCCTGAGAAGCTGGGCAATGTTCTAGATGCTCCATGGCCAGAACCACCAGTGCTCTGCCTGGGAAGCACCTAGAGCTATGTCTGGCCATCCAGGCAGGAGCTTAGTCTGTCAGGTCAAGCACCAGATGGGGCCACCTGAGAACCTGTTCTTCCTGGGGCCTTTGGCCCTGCTGAGAGCAGGGGCTGCAGCAGAGACTCTGCACTGTTTGGCACTGTGGGAAGGCTGAGTGAGCAACACAGGAGCTTTGGGTTTCATTGTCATCACCTGGATGAATGTGAGGGCTGGAAACAAAACCCCAGCCAGTCCAAAGGTGCATGGCTCAGCCTGTGCTATAGCCAGAAAAGCTGTGTGTGGCAGGAGGATGCAGCTGGCATGGATCCTCTGCTGCTGTGTGCCCTGGGTGATTCAAGGTGAATTGCAAATGAGGTCCAGTGCTCCCAGGACAGCGTCTTGTGACACTCATAGTCCAGCTCTGTTCTGAGTATGTGACTTGACCTTGGACGTTTCCATTGCTTCATCTGCTCTCCTTCTGGTCATCTCCCACCTTGGAGTTCAGGGTCCTTTTTGGAGATCTGTGGCTCCAAAACCTGCCTGCCCTGCCAGCGGCTGCACATCCCAGCCCTACATTTGGCTGATTCATTATTCATGGCAAGCACTCGTGGCAGACATTGTTGTCACAAACTTTCTGTCATCCTTCATACCCTATCATATGGCTGAGCCCTACCTGGAGGATGGCAAGTTCACAGTCCACAGAGCTTGTACTTCCTGGTGGATTTGCTTGGGAGTCTCACTGGCCACCGGGTGCCGCCTCTGCTCTCCAGTATCTGTGCTTCCTTTTCAGGCTGTCTTTTTTTTATTATTTTTCATTTATTCACATGTGCACACATTGTTTGGGTCAGTTCTCCCCCCTGCCCCCACCCTCTCCCCTGCATTCCTCCTCACTTCCAGGCAGATCCTGTTCTGCCCTTATCTCTGATTTTGTTGAAGAGAAGACATAAGCATTAATAAGAAAGACAAAGCGTTTTTGCTAGTTGAGTTAAGGATAGCTATACAGAGAGATTCCTAGCATTGCTGCCATGTACAAATGTGTTACAACCCAAGTTGATTCATCTCTAACTGATCTTTTCACTGGTTCCTGATCCTGTTCTCATGTTAACCTCTGTCACTTTAAGGATTCTGTATTAGTTCCTCTGCAGTGGAGTCATCAAACTCTTTCATGTTTTGGGTTTTCTACCTATCTCCATACCTCCCATATGTGCTCTCCCCTTGTCATGTGACCCAAGTCCAACAACATTGCTGCATTTGCCCTTGATCTAAAGTCCGCATATGAGGGAGAACATTCTGGCCTGTGAATGCAAGGATCCTCGACCCCGGCATGTAACACTTCCTTGCCCACTCTCCTATTGTGATGCGATGGTACCCCCCATTAGGTCCCCATGGAGGCCATGCCAATGGGATGTCTGATCTGGACTTTGAACCTCCAAAACTATGAGCTAAATAAGCATCTTTTCTTTATAACCCTCTAGCCTCAGTCATTTTGCTAGTGGTGAAAAGCTGAGTAACACCATGGAATATTGAAGTCTGTGACAATAGTTGAGTTGTCTGGTCCTCCCTAGGTCTGTTGGTCTCATGACATTCAGGGTGCTCTGCAGGTGCATAAAGGCTGATGCCTGTGCATCTTCTTGATGAAGTGGCCTTTTATCATTATAAAGAGCCCTTTATAATGAGCCCTTTCTTCTGCTCTAAAGGGTTTCCTGTGATGTTGGTGTAGTCTCTCCTGTTTTCTCATGGTTGCTGTTTGCATGGCACCTACTTCTCCATTCTTTTTTTTAACCCATTTGTATTTTTTGAATCTACATTGTATCATGTAAAGAACACACACACACACACACACACATGTATACTCCATGTATCATATATAGCACGTGGTAATCTTTATCTGATCTGATAATTTGTGCTGTTTGATTGGGTTTTTCATCAATTCATGTCTAACATTATTTAATTAGTAAGCTGGGTTTATGTCTGCCATTACACATTCTGTTTTCTGTGCGTCTCATTTCTCTTTCCTGCCTTCTTTTGCATTAAGTAGCTACTTTAAAATATAACATGTTTTGTTGCTTTAGTAACTTTTTACTATATTTTTGAGGGTTTTTTTTAAGTAGTTCTAGGATTCATAATATGCAGCTTAATGTTAACATTAACTTGGATGTACACTAACTTAATACCAGTAAAATACAGAAACTTACCCCTTCATATCTTTGTTACTGGTGTGTTGGAGAGTTGCAGATGTTGCTCAGTCCTTGAAAATAGTGTCTAAAATTAGGACACTGCTCCAGGTGTGGCAAAAGAGTTGCAAAAAGTAGAAAGATAGTAAAGAGTGACTTATTAGCAAAAATGTAAACACACTTCCAGGCATGAGGCGGGAAGTTGAATGAGAGTCTGGTGCCCAAATGGGGAAATACACCTCAAGGAGTGAGTGGGAGATTGGAAGCCCTTGGAGCATGGGGTTTTATCCAATAGGGTGAGAGTTACAAGTTGGTAAAACTGAGGCTCTCCTTTTGTGACCTTTATGTTAATAGCTGGTTCTGGGGTGATCCATTATGTCAACTGTTGGTCTAGGTATGGGCCATTATGATTCTGCTTCCTGGAAGGAAAGCCCCCTGGGGCTTTTCCTCCTTCCTGCCTACCTACCTAACAGCTCTATTCCATGGACTCTTTTCATGCTGTTACACATATTACCTCTATTTGTTACAAACCCAACAATGCATTGTTATAATTGTTACTTTATATGACAATCAGTCTTTAAAGAAGCTGAGCAGTTTGCCTTGTCAATTGCTGTATCAACCTTCTTGTTTAGTGTTCCGGATTCTCTGTTCTCTCCCTTGGTTCAGGTCACCGTCCAGGTCCCTCCCTCTGTCCAGTACAGCTCCATCCCTCCCTGCCCCCTTGTGCTGATATTTTCATATCTATGACATTTCTGCACACTATTATCCAGACTATGTGTTCATATACATATTGTTTTATAAAAGCATTTTTCCCAGTCATGAATAGAAAAGAGGAAGGAACATGGTAGTATGCCATCTTTTACAATTACCTGAAGAGCAGCCTTCACCTACACCCTAGGTTTCAGTCACTCTTGCTGTCATTTGCTTTCAGCCTGAAGCACTTCCTTTAGTACTGTCCTTGGTGGGTCTGCCAGCAGTGTAACAGGTACTAAAACTGCTCTTGCTGAAAAGCACTGACTCCTTACTTGGTAACTAAAAGCAGGAGAAATGCTTAGCATTCTTGCCTCCATTTTGTATCTGTCTTTGCTGTAAGCCATTCACTTTGTAGTCACCTAGCAATCCAGAAAGGACAGGCCTGATGGATAATATCTTTATGATGAGGGACTTTAAACTATCCCTAAGCAACAGTGAGACTAGCAGGACGGACCACTCCCAAAATATGGCAATCACCTGGAACTGGAGCAATCGCCAGTATGCTAGAGCAGGAGTAGTCATCTCATGGGAACCAGATTGCTCCCCTTAAGTGATGACAGTGATTACAACTTCTCTGGAACCCTGGAGAGACAAGGACTGATACAATGACCAACCAGACCACACCTAAACCAATCCTGAGATACCTACCTATGGGTGAGGCAGGATAGGTAGTTAAAGAGACTGAAAATTATATTATTTTAATAACTGTTAAAAAGACTAGCCTCAGATATTAAAACTAAAAAGCAAGAGCAATTAAAACTAAAAAGCAAGAGATAACCCTCCCAAGAACAGGGCTATATCCACATCCATCTTTCTCTTTGAGATGTTAACAAGCTCCAAGGCTTCTTGGATGGGTGGAGGGACAAAAAGAATGAAAGACATGGCTAGCAAATGGAAGTCCTAAAGCACACCTGTTGTCCCTGTGATGTGAGTAGGCCTCGATGACACCTCCCTGTTTTAGCATCCATCTCAGTCACCATGTGGATTCCTCCAGATCTCCGAAAGTAGAAAATGAAGCGATAAGGACCACCATTTTGATTCTCACTCCATTTCCTGCATGTAGAGCAGGAAATGTTTCTTCTTTTTTCCCATTTCTCCCCACTTTTATCCTGTTACACTAGATTCCTTTCCTAATAAACTTTACTTCTACTGTTACTACATTTTTGCATCTTGCCTGAATTCTTCTCTTGCTGGACACAAGAACCAAGGTACTGTAAGAAAAATGATCTTTTCTATCAAAGTATTTGTTACCGTCTTAGATTACTTAAAAATTCCTCAGGTCGCCATCTTAAATGACTTGCATGTTTAAAGGGTCCTTGCTTCTTCTTCTGGATTCCTGTACAACTCCATTGCCCACCAAACTGCATGCCCTAACCCATCCCCCAAGCCTTTTAGCCAATCGTGAAAAACTGTGAACCTTTGACCTGGACAAATCCCAGGTGAGGGGCAGGTACAACTGTGTCAGGGATATAAGGAGGAGCCACTGTCAGCCATTTTGTGCTTGCGTGTGACTTAGTGGGAGTTAGCACATGCTTTCACCCTCTTGATCAAGAGAAAATTGCCTTGTCAAGATTTTCTGTCTCTTGTGTGTCTGTTTTCGGCACCGGAAGGTTATTACTTCCAATAGTACTAAACAGCGCTAAACTTCTGATAACATTCTGACCACCAGAACACAACTGTGACTGGGACTGCTTAATAGTTATGCATGCCTTTCTCTCCCTGTCTATTTAAACCAAAAGCTCATGTCTGTACCCCAAAGATGGCTGAAGATGGGCAGAAGTACTTGTAGTCATTGAGAATTCTGATCAGAAGATTTTGTTCTTGTGCTCCAGCAAAGAAGAATCCAAGTAGAACATGTAGATGTAGTGAGGCAAATGACAGAGTTTATCATAGATAAAAGGGAAGGATTACATGTGGGGTCTCTGCCAGGCGGGATGGGACCACATGCAGGAGATGAGGAGTCACCTGTGTCATTCTCCATCTCCAGTGGCCTTGGAGAAGGGGAGGATCTAGGCAGACTGGAGCATACCCTTATGCTAATTCTCAGGTACCCTAAATCCATGTGGGAGGAAATTTCCACTCTTTCTAGCTTAACAAAGGATTTGCAATTGTAAAGGAGCCCTCTGTGCATAGAGTGAGTGAGTGAGGGGTCTAACCTTAGGTTCTCTGCAGTAAGCTATACAGTTTTAAAAGTCTGGAATGTCCCCTAATTCCTATCTGCCTCACTTCACCTCTTACCAAAGCTGCCTATGCTATGGGATAAACCTCCTGCTCTGCCCTTCACCATGAGTATAGGGATGAGTTACCAGACCCAACCCATGGAATCCAGGAATTTGTGCCTGGGGCCTGAAACTCCAGTTTCAGTAACTCATTCTTTCTTTTGTCTGGGATGTCCTTCTGTGAAAGGTGGTCCAGAGGTTTGCAGTTTTTGTGCCCAGGGACTAGTAGTTTGCATTTCCTCCCTCTGATCTCTCCAAGGGGAGGCATGGCCTCAGCATGTGGTCAGTCTACAGAGCAGAGATCCCAGCTGAGCTAGTGCAGGTGCAGTCAGCGCTGCCCCAAGGCTGACCATGGCCTAGAAGGCTCCTACAGAAGCGTCTGTTACTCAGCCAAGCCACTTAGCCAGGGTGGGTCCTGCAGCAGTTACAGCACCACGTGGCCAGAGAGGTGAGCATTCCACTAACATGCCAGGACCAAACACACCATGAGCAGTCACAGTTTCCTAATCTATAAAACAAGAATATTATTAACCATCCTGGAGAGACTGAAGGGCTGTAATGAAGAATTAGCAAGTTATGGTCTGGAATTACTGGGGCCATCCATAATTGTTTTCTGAGTATTTGCACACTAGTAAAACCCTGTATCCCCTGCCTCTTTCACCCTCTCCCTCTAGCCCTTGATTACTTCTTTCTCAGATCCAGTTCCCAAATTAATGAACTGTGGACTCTGTGTGTCAGATGCTCTGACTGTATGGGTCTGAATTAGTTGTCCAACCCCAGAAGAGCAGTCCTGTGTCTAGAAGGGCAGTCCTGGGGTCACATCAGGGCTCTGTTCAGCCCTCAGAAATGTGCCAGCCATAGTTCACACACACACACACACACACGCAGCACTCTTTTGCTGTCCCTCTCCCTCCCACCCTGGTGCATCCTTCAAAACAAACACGACAATTAAACACCAGAAACACTGTGCTGGGACCCTCAGAAACAGAGAAACCACAGGAATCAACAACTGCACTGTTCAGATTATGAAGTTTCTTTAATTTGTACCCTTGAATTTAATATTTAGAATTTATAAGGAGCTTATCCATACAAAGGAAGAATACCAGTGATACAGTGTGCTTTTATCTGATTTTTCTCTTTTGCACATTTCCGGGCATGACATGAACCTAAACACGGAAAGGCTTAATGCCACACTAAACATGACTGTGTCTTCCCCAGTATCTCCAATCATTTACACCTTTAAGAAAATAGCAGTCACCTTGAAGTCTTAACTTGGCAATTAGGATAATTTCCTTAATTTCTCTGTATTGCATGAAGCTGCAGCACATTCATTAATGTGAGAAAATATTGACAGAAAACAGGTTGGAAAGTTGTCACAAGATGTTCTATCACAATATGAAATGTAATTTCTTTATGCAGCTCTTACACATGGGTACGGATAGGCACCTCTTCTGTGGATCCAAGTTCTTGCCTGAATAAACCCAAAGCAGCAGGACATAGTGATCTTCAGGACCTGGCCCAGGACACTGGCACAGCCTTTCAGGACAGGCCTTGAGCCTGGCATGCATGTGATGGTGTTTGCACACCCTTCCTCAGGCCAGCTGGAAATAGTTTCTACTTTTGCCAAGCTGCTGGCTGCACACATGGTCTCCACAATCTTTGGAGCCATTTTTGTGAGCAGCCCTAGAGGTAGTGCTAGGTCTGCTGTACAGTTACTCTGATCCTCATTCCAGGGCTGGGCAGAGGGGGCCTAGCAGATGGACCTTATAGGATGCACACAACTGGTCTCTCTTACCAGCCATCTGGGTTCCCAAGCAGATCTGAGAGGGATGCAGTAGGGGAGAGAGGTGGACAGGCACAGGCCACCCAACAGACCATGGCGTGGACAGCTGCACCAGGTCAAGCTGGGCTTTGTCTCCCCACAACTTAAGTGTGTAATGAGTAACATAATTAGGAATGATCTGGAAACCTGAGACCGATGCACTTAGCTCCACACAGTGAAGGGAGCTAAGGTTTCAGTGGCTGTTGTCTACACAGGCAGGCATGGCTCTCTCCTCTCACTTGTGGCTGTGAGCAGTCAGCCACACCCTCCCCTAATGATCCCCAGACAGCTGAGCAGCTTTCCTGGCTGGCTATAGCCTCACTTCTACCTGTCATGAAGGATGCTCTTTCCAGATTAACCAGCCTCCAGGTCTGTCATGGTATCAGGCTCAGAGGTGGGCCCAAGCAAAGATGAGTGGACAAAAAGGGTGAACACTGCTTCATATGTATTGATTAGTCCTTTGTGCAGTGCAGGACAATAAATCAGGGTCTTTGTTTACAAGAACCTATCTTTGGAGGGGACATAGACACACATCTACTGGAAATATTGACACTGTCCTTCTGGCAAACCTGACAAACCTAATACAATGCCACATGGGTGGCTTAGCACCTGTCCAGACAGACCCTAAAGGGAGCCATGGTAGGGCTGGAGGATAATGAGCCAAAGTGCAAACATTAACTCAATCTCAGAACTGAGAGATCAAATATCTTAAAAATATAGAACTGTACCCACAGTGCTGGTGTACTGGGACTGGGCGTGGCACTCCCTTTTCATTTCTGAAGAGGCTGGTCCAATCCTCCCAGTGAATGAGTTTCCAAAGGGTCTGAGGTGTGACTTCCCTGGATTCCAGGCCCAAGAGCCTGATGCACTTGTGGGACTGGAGGCTATTGACTGCTGGCCTGTTGTTTCCAGGTGAGTCAGGTGCAAAACTGATACTGTCTTCAGACATTAATTAACTGGGTCACCTTGGAAGGTTTGTAGTATCCTTGTTCAAAATCACAGTCATGCCAATTTATTGTGGCATGCTGGCACTTCTGGAAACTCTGCTTGCATCTCCTAGATATGTTCTGAAAGCAGGGACCACCCTTGACACAGAGATGCATTTCCAGCATCCATCTCCCTCGCTACCTTGGATCTGCCATGAGGGAGACTGCACCTGGTCCTGGGCCAGGCTGACACCAGAGGTACCCAGGAGCCAGCAAAAGGAGCCACAATTCTTCAGGACACCTGTACCCAGATAACAGACTCTGAGGCCAATACTTGTAGTATTTGAGGAGGCGTGAAGAGAGAATAGTCTCCATGGTCCTGGTCTCCTGTCAGTGGGAGTGACAGTGCAAGGGCCTTGAAACCTGCAAGCCACGGAAGATGAACTGTTTGCCCAGGGCCTCAGTGCACTGTATTCAGCAGCAGCAGGGAACAGGTGTGAAGGAACCCTGATCAAGTGGAAGCCTGAGGCAAACAATGCATGAATGCTGGATAAGGTCACAAGGAAAATCAAACACCAGAAGCATCTTTACAACAACTCTGTATTTGCACTGTCGGACCTGGCCACACTTGCTGACAGAGCAAGCGGAGGACATGCCTGTGGCCCCGAACTCAGGAGGGTCATGAGTTCAAGACCAGCCTGGGCTACATAGAGAGACCCTGTCTCAAAACAAAAGAGCAAGTAACCAAAGTGGAGGCACACACCTGTGATCCCAGCATTCAGGAGGCTGACTCAGGAGGATCGTGAGTTCAAGGCCAGCCAGGGCTATATAACAATACTCTGTCTCGAGGCACCTGCACATCCATGTTTACTGCGGCACTATTCACAATAGCCAAGTTATGGAAACAGCCAAGATGCCCCAGCACTGACGAATGGATTAAGAAAATGTGGTATCTATACACAATGGAATTTTATGCAGCCATGAAGAAGAACGAAATGTTATCATTCGCTGGTAAATGGATGGAATTGGAGAACATCATTCTGAGTGAGGTTAGCCTGGCTCAAAAAAACAAAAATCGTATGTTCTCCCTCATATGTGGACATTAGATCAAGGGCAAACACAACAAGGGGATTGGACTTTGAGCACATGATAAAAGCGAGAGCACTCAAGGGAGGGGTGAGGATAGGTAAGACACCTAAAAAACTAGCTAGCATTTGTTGCCCTTAACGCAGAGAAACTAAAGCAGATACCTTAAAGCAACTGAGGCCAATAGGAAAAGGGGAACAGGAACTAGAGAAAAGGTGAGATCAAAAAGAATTAACCTAGAAGGTAACACCCACGCACAGGAAATCAATGTGAGTCAACTGCCTGTATAGCTATCCTTATCTCAACCAGCAAAACCCCTTGTTCCTTCCTATTATTGCTTATACTCTCTCTACAACAAAATTAGAAATAAGGGCAAAATAGTTTCTGCTGGGTATTGAGGGGGGGGAGAGGGAGGGGGCGGAGTGGGTGGTAAGGGAGGGGGTGGGGGCAGGGGGGAGAAATGAACCAAGCCTTGTATGCACATATGAATAATAAAAGAAAAATGAAAAAAAAAATACTCTGTCTCAAAACAAAAACCAAAAAGCCACACATACACAAATGACCAATAAATCAGCTCAATGTAGCATCTGAATTTCTCATACCAATTTGGGACTTGATTCAACTGTGGTAGCTCCTTCATGGATAAGGAAACTAAGAAGTAATGGCAGCACCAAGAAACTCCAGTGTAGAGAAGCTTATTGAGCAGGTGTGTTACATGTTCTTTTATTCATCAGTTTGACTTGAGTTTTATAATTTACTCATGTAATGTTGTATATTTCTCCTTTTTTAAAATACATTTCCTAGCCCGGCACCAGTAGCTCACACCTGTAATCATAGCTACTCAGGAGGCAGGGATCAGGAGGATCACGGTTCAAAGTCAGCCCAAGCAAATAGTTCCCTGAGATCCTATCTCAAAAAACCCTTCACAAATATAGGGCTGGTGGAGTGGCTTGAGGTGAAGGCCCTGAGTTCAAGCCCCAGTGCCAAAAAAAAAAAAAAGGAAAGAAAAAGAAGAATACAAAAGGAAAGAAAAAGAAGAATACTAATAGATTTAAAATATACCTTTATCATGTCTTTTTGGCTATGCCTAATGAAAAATGCTTTCATACTTGGAATGTTTCTGCTTCAAATGCACTTCATCTGTATAATGGGTTCCAAATGCATTCTCTAAGAAGTGCTTCAACTGAGCACTTCTGTACATGGTGCAAGCACATTGTAGACTTCACTGGTTCCAGATTCCATCCACTGTCATTTCATGTTAAGTAAAAATTGGAAATTAAATGAAAATAAAGTTTTTTGTCTAGGTGAGTGAACATTAGCAAAAGGTAGGATGATTTGCAAGGTTTCAGCCTCAGTGGGGTTGTGCCTGCTCTCAGCACCAAGCTCATGTCTGCTCACTGACCCAAACCCTCCTCGGCTGCCATCTCCTATCCCTGGGTCCTCTCGTTAGCCTCCCTCCCTCTCATCTTGTTTTATCTGGACTTTCATACCATAATCCTGCCTTTTCATCTCCCTTCCCCTCCCCACCAAGGCTGCCTGGACCCCACAATGCCTCCCTCTTACCTTGTGTCTGTTCTTTGCTTCTGTCCCTCTCAGTCCTAGGATGGAAGCTGCTCAGTGCAGCTCTGCTACAAAGGAGTCCGTAAGCTGAACTTGCCCTCTTCCATCCCTGACTCAGGAATGGGGTGCTTCCAAGCCAAGGTCCCCTTTCCATGCCTCCCCAGGGGTGCCTTGGTCTCTATATCCCACACAGCCACTTTCTGAAACGGCCCCTTCACTCTGCTTCACATCCTGTTTGTTTTCTTTCTCCAATATTCTCACCAAAGTGACCCCGACCAACATCTGGTGTCATCTGTGGAGGTGCTCAGCCTCTTCTCGCTGGGCTTCTGGCACCAGGGGCTTCTGGGCCATGGCTTCAGGGACACCAGACATGGTTTCTTTCTGACCTTTGAGCTTTTCCTCTCAGTGTCTGTTGCAAACATCCCTTATCCTGTCCTGTCCTTACAAACACATTCCTCAGGCTCTGTGGTTTTTCCTTACAAAAACAGCATGAATTCATTGTAGAAGGAAAAAAAAAACTGTTAACAGTAAAGTGTTGAGTATGGGGAAATCAGAGACTTGCTCTTCTTGTATGGTGGAGTGAAACAGAACTGACCTGCCATCAGCAGCCGGCCCGGAAACGCTGTGCCTCTGAGATGAATGAGCAGTGTGAGCAGCCACCCCATTCAGGAGCCCAGCATCCTGGCCCCACACCCATGTGTTTGCAAGCCCTTTGATTAAGCTCTGGGGACACTGGCTAAAACTCAAGGGTGTCCATTCTCTGTGTTGACCACCTCATTATGGGAAGCTTGCTGGAAGAGGGAATTTCCAAGTGAGTGCTCCATGGAGACACAGATGTCATAAACTCCACATCTGCTCTGATGATCCATCCATCCACTCTCCTCAGGCCTCTGTCATGAGCCTCCCAGTTTTGTTCTCTTAAATCCTTGGCCATATAGGCAATAAATTAGCTGAAGTTTGATAATCCACCTAGATTTTCAAACATCTCACCTCCCAGGTAAAGCAGAAAATCTACTATGTCTTCCTCACAAAGTCAGGGAGACCCTATGGCTCAGCAACTCCCCCGTAGAATATCTCTGAGTGAGCTGAATGTATGTGTGCCCAGACAGACCTGCACACACAGGAGGCAAAGCCTGAGAGGTAGGAAGTCTCTGGAGTTTTCACTCATCAGCTTCATGGAGACAGAAAGTAGAATGGTGGTGCCAGGGCCTGGGGAAGCAGACTGGGACAGAGCTTCAGAGTGGGAAGGTGAGGAACTCCTGTAAGAGGGTGTTGGTGACAGTTGCACAGCAGTATGGTCATAAGCAATGCTGTGGAACTGTAGGCAGAAACAAGGTGTCCGAGGACACATGGAAAAAGTCAATTCAGCTCCTTCCATGGCTCTTACCACAGGCTCCCGACCCCAGGTGTGTGTGTTTCTTCCACATGCCAAGCAGGCAGTCGATTCTGCAGCAGACACTGGCTGGGCAGCCTCTGGTTCAATTCTGACTCTACCTGGAGACAATGACAGACCCTCAGGGTGGCCCCCACCTGAGGTCCAATCACCAGTCCAGGTCTCTGGAAGGTCTGCCCTACCCGCTACCAGCTAGGGTTTCTGCATACCCCCTTTAGGTTTGAGTAACTTGGAACTCAAGAAAACATGTTTGCTGGTTTATTGCAAAGGATACTTGGAGGATACAAATGAACAGATGAAGAGACCCACAGGATGGGGTCTGACAGGGTCCTGAGCACAGGAGCTTCTGTCCCCGGGGAGCCCTTCCAGCACATGTTTGCACTCTTGTTCACTCCTGGGGCCTCCACAGGCCCAGTGTGCAGAGGCTCCTGAGTCCTCTCCCTCTGGATTTTTACGGAGACTTCATTGCACAGGTATGATTGAAGTGTGACAGCCATGTAGAAAGGTGATTCATAAAAGGTGTCATCTACAGCCAAAGGACTGAGACCCAGTGAGGCCCATCTGTCCAGAGTCTTGGTGTCTCTCTCTGTGCAGTGTTCCTTCCTCCCAGTGTGGGGTAGGGGCTCTCTGAAATGGGGGTCTTGAGAATTTCTTTATGGCCAGTTCCAAGATAGAAAGGTGGGAAAAAGTAGAGTGTGTTTTTAGTTTCTATGGCCTGCCTTGAGGAGGGGAGGGGGACGGAGGTGGAGAAGGTGGGGGAGAACTTTGATTTCTGAGGCTGCCTGGAGGCCCAACATACCCAGCATTTTCTCTAAGGCCTAACATACCCGGCATTTCATCTCCATAGCTGGGAAACTTTCAAAACTGCTTCAGGAAACAAGGACAAAGGCAAATACCTTAAGAAAAGATACGCTTCTTGTTTTAGTCATTTGACAATAACAAGGACCTTAGTAGTTATCACTCAGAAACTGAGGACGAAAGTCCCAAAATACATATTACAGCGCCACAGATGGCAAAAAGAAAAAGTATCTCGCTATGGTCTGAATGTTGAGTCTCCCCAAATTCATTTGTTGGACCCTAACCCTCAGGTAAGGGGTTAGGAGGTGGGGTGTGAGGGAAGTATTTGGGAGGTCATGAAGGTGGAGTCTCATGATGGGATTATGGCCCTTCTAAATTGGAACCCAGCAAACCCTATTACCCCTTCCACCATGTGAGGACAAAGAGAAGGCACTGCCCATGAACTAGGAGGCAGCTGTCGGCAGACACAGAGCCCACTGGTGCTTTGACCTTGGGCTCCCACCTCCAGAACTGTGAGAGTAAATATCATCTGTACTTTGTTTTCCTCCCAGTCTGTGGTGCTTTGTTATAGCAGCCCTGACAGATGAAGGCTTGTATTTTACCACAACAAAAAAGCAAGAGAAATTTACATTAGGAAAGCAAAGGGATAGAGAAAGGGACAACTGTTACTGCCACTCGAAAGCTGAGTCCCTGTAGTAATGCCAGACTGGACTAAGGCTTTCTTTAAGGACTCTTACCAGTGAAAGGTGCTCGAAAGATGAAAGGAACAATAGCAGAGCCCACACTGAGATATTGTTCCAAGGGTAATTAGCGTGTGCACTTCCTTTTTGAAAATTCTTGATGGTAAATAAAAGGAATTGATTTTCGTATGAGTTAACCAACTCCAGTCTATTTGCTCTGAACTGTCCATGTGTAAATTTTGTCATGATAGTTGATATTTATTCAATTGCAGAGCTTCATCTTAAGAATTGGAAGCTATGCTTGCTGCTTATTCTACTGGAAAAAAGAGACAAGTTAGGATGTTCTGGTAATTGGATAATTTTTGGAGAAAAATTTTACCTTACTTTAAAAGCATTTTTCAAACACATGCTCATTCTAGGTGAACACAAATGTCCTGAAGATTCACTCATCAGACAACTTCTGTTTGGTGGACAGGGACTAGCCTACCCACCATCTGCAACTGTAGTACTAAATATTTACTGAGTTCCATTAGACACAAATCATTAGTTAGGGAGGTGCTTGGGTGGCTCTTTGGGGACTGTGATCAATCCTAACAAGAGCCCAGGAAGTAAACAGTAGGGCAAAGGGCTTGAAGGGCTAGACTAGAGGCGGCAGTGACAGTGGTAACTGGTGTTGACCTAACATACTAATTGCCATAGCTTTAAGAGCAGGTGAAAGTGGTTAACCACCACACAAGCCAATCAAACCTCTGATGGCTTTTCTTTCAGCAAGTTGTCTGAGCGTAATAATTTATCAAGTTTAAAAAGAAACTGCCTTCTTGGCAGTTCCAGTAAAGTAGCAGAACAAACCAAGTCAGGTTGATACAAACAAGAGGGACACAAGGAAAGAGTGGTGGGTGGTTCACAGGAAGGACAGAAAGCCAGCACTGAAAGCACCTGACTGCAGTCAGAGAGGCCAGGGGAGACAGCTGGGTGCACTAGTTACCCACTCTAGCCCCCAAAGCCTGCATTCTGTTCCAGCACCTCCAGCCCCAAAGAGGGATGCCACCATAGCCCTGTGGCACCAGCTGGGACCTCTGTTCCCTGCTCAGCTGCAGGTTATTCCTACAGGTGCTAGGCAGGTGGCCCTGGAGAGGATCCAGCTCCAACTTGGGAGGTGTCCTCACCTCCTGCCAAGGGCTGCAGTATGCAGGGACCCAGCGGAGGGAAGGCAGAGGGTCTTCTTATCACAAGGTATGTCATGAGCACCAGCTGCACAGCACGAAGAAGCTCATCCAGACTCTAACTAACTAAAAGAATTGAAAGGCACCAGAAAAGAGAAAGTGAAGGTACTAGCCTTGTTTTGTGTCTACTATCATACTCCAAGTGCCACAAACAGCCTTGTCACCTCACCTGAGCACAGCCACACCAAACAGTGGCTCATCCATGGATGATGCTCCATCAGATGAGGCTCTTGGGCCCCAGCTCCTGTGTGCCTGCAACCTTGCTCCACCACAGCTCTGCAGTCACAGTGACTGTGAGGGAAGCCATGGGAAATGCATCTGAACTGGGGAGATAGAGCACATGCTCACTCCCACTTCCTCCAGGCTGCACTGATGTCACTGCCACAGAATTGTCCTAAGGAAAGAAGGTGTGTGTGTGTGGGGGGGTTCTGGTTCTGGTCTGCATGTGAGGAGCTGGGGACTGTCACCACTGTCCTGACAATAAAAATCTGAACAAAGTGAAAATGAATAACTCTTCTTAGATCCATCAGAGAAAGGAGGTCACTGGACAAATCACTGTGAGACACAGCGAGGAGGTAGATACAGAGAGTGGCAGACAGACAGGTGGACACAGAGTACCACAGTTTACTAAGAAGAAATAACCCTGACCCCCTCCCCCCCACACTGTGATAGCCAAGTTGAAAATGGAGTAGTGGTCTGGCGGAGTGGCTGAGGTGGAGGAACACCAGCCTGTGAGTTCCAGGGGGCAACTAAAGACACCAGGAGGGATAACACCAGGACCCCTCAGGAACCCCAGCCTCTGAACCCACAGCTAGAGCCAATGGTAAATGGCCCAGCTCTGCAGAAGAGTGTGAACCTCACACTGAAGCTCAGCTGCCTTGGGCTTCCTTTATGCTATCATTTTGGCTGGCTTTCAACAGGGTATTAGAAGGCCCACTAAAAGACAAAAGACAGTTTGGAAATACAGAGTGAGCATTGGAACCACACCTAGAGATGGCAGAGGTGTTGGCACTTCATACCAGGAACTGAAGACGACTGTCAGAATGTGCTGAGAGCTCTGTTAGGGAAAATTGAACATGTAAAATCAGATCAATAATGCAGGCAGAGATGAAAACCAAAAAAGAATGAGAAAGAAGTGTGAGGGATAAAAACACCATGAAGAAATAAAGAATGCCTCTGATGGGTTCATCAGCACACAGGACACGGCTGAGGAGAGACAGTAAATTTGCACAGTGCCAGTAGAAATTTCCAAATTGAAATGTAAAAACTTATCAAAGAGCCCAGATAAAAACAAGCAAAACCCTGAAAACTGAAAATCAATCATGCAATCCCCACATCCATAGATCAAAGAAGAAAAAAAAGCACATAATCACACCAACAGATGCAAAAAAAGTTTTTGACAAAGTCAAATAACCCATAAACCTCTCAGCAAGCTAGGAATAGAAGACATCTTCCATACCTGACAAAGAACATCTACAAAATACCCTCAAACACAAAAAATATACGCTGATGGCAGTGAAGAGCTGCTCCTGGTCATGGCTGCGGGAGTCGCAAATTAGAATGATAGGGTACTGCCACACAGCTCATGGGATGGCCTGACCCAGAACCCCGACAGCACCAAATGCTGGCGAGGTTCTTGCTGGTGGGAACACAAAATGGTTCGATATTTTCTTACCGAACAATGTTTCCCCAAACCAGTTGAAAACTGTATATCCAGTACTACACGTATTCATTCAACAGCGCAAACTCAAAAGCAACCAAGTTGTTAAGGTGAATAAAAAAAGATACTGTGGTCCATCCTGACAGTGGGATGTTCAGTGCTGAAGAGGAACGCATGGTGGTTCTGTATGCAGGCAGGGTCTGCTCAGAAGCAGGTGGGAACTATTGTAGTGGACACCTCACAGCTGGCCAGGGTTTCCCATTCCTCCATGGGATGAGCATTAGCAGTCCAGGGTCCAACCATATTTACAGAGCTGTAAATGACACCAGTGGAAATAAAGAGAGTGCCAACCTTTTGATGGTATCTTTTGGACAGCAGCTCCCAGACACAAAGATTAGTGTTGCATCAGCATGGGGGAAGAAACCCTCAGGGCTTATCAAAGTTAAGAACATGCATACACTTGTGCTGCATGTGGTCATTGGGAGCAGAAATGTGTCCTTTGTGGCCACTGCTCTGAGAAAGTGCACAAAGAGGCTGCAGACATCAGGCGACAGATACGGAAACAAGAAGGGGCCTTTTAATTCTCCTACTGTGGAAGCCATGGAACTGTACCCAAGAGAGACACCATCCAAACACCATCAGAGCAAGAGTGTTGCTACAACAAGACACAAAGTGGCTGTCCTGGCTCACCCAGAATTTATGCTAGAGGTGTTAAAAGAATAACTTCACAGTAAGACATTTCTCCTGAAAAACAAAAAAGAGGAAGAAAAACAAAACAGTGTATTGGTCCATGAAAAGGCATTGAGAGATTTTAGTGCATTACTAAGTGAAAGAAGCCAATCTGAACAGGCTGCAGACTGTGATTCCGACCATATGACGTGGAAAAAGCAAAGCCATGGAGCCGGTGAAGTCAGTGGTTGCCAGAGGTCGGGGAGAAGATGGGCGGGGAAACTACTCTGCATGATCCCTGGTGATGGATACGTGATCCACCTGCCCATACCATAGCACAGCCCCAAGTGCGAACCCTCAGGTAAGCCAGGACTTTGGTTAATGTAATAATGTATCATATTGCTTATCGACTGTAGCAAATGGACCACACCAGTGCAAGATGGTAACAATAGGAAACCAGGCATGTGGGAACTGTCTACTTAATGCCGTTTTTCTGTAAACCTAAACTGTTCTGAAAAATAGTCTATTAATTTTTAAATGTGATATATAAGTATAGTATATGTGGAGTCTGAATGCAGTTGTGTGTGTGTGTGTGTGTGTGTGTGTGTAGATGGAGAAAAATATACCAAAATGCTCATTACGGTTATCTCTGGTAATGGATCGTTTTTATTTTCTTGTTTATATTTTCCTAATTTTCTTATTTTAGTGCAGTGAGAATATGATTATTTGATCATTAAGTATCCATGAAGTGTCACATAGCCTCTCAAGTGCAACAGTACTTTGGGGACAACAGGACAGAGTTTGGAATTGTTCGTGTCTCAGAACACCCAGGGACATGTTTTCTGTTATTTTGCAGCACATCAGGACACACCCTCCAGGGAGCTACACTAACATGAGAACAGATGTTGGGTAAGTGTGTCTCTTGCTGGTTCAAAGCAAAAGTTTAAAGGAAAATCAGAAGTGCATTGAATCTGTGTCAGTGCGGTGCAAAGCAAGACCCAAGGTGGAATCAGCCATCAGGACACTCTTGCCTCAAACCCTGTGGACGTGGTGGGTGGGGAGGTGGGAAGAGCAAATGTCACCACCTTGTCCGTCTGCGAGGAGCAGGACTCCACCAGTTCTTTTCCTGTAGCAGCCAGTACTTCATAGGGCGAGCAGTTTTCTGTGGTTGTTTACAGCTGTTTTGGTGTCGTGGGAGGGTTAGTCAGGCACTGACTTATGCTTTCTGCTTTGGGTTCATTATATCTCTTGACTTCCCCCAATGCTCTGTCATTTTCTTGACGTGACCCTTGGATGATTGTACTGAACAGGGCTCTGGTCTGTGGGCAGATTGACCTCAGCACAACCTCAGGCCACAGACACAGACTGTTAGGTGGAGACGAGGGGAGGAGGAGGTGTTCATGTGCAGTCTAGGAGGCAAGTGTCATCCACTCGTTGTGTCTGGAAGGCACAGTTAATGCTACAGGGGCTGGTCCTGACTCCACCAAACCTCGAGTACGATCTGTGCCCTCTGGAAGCCTCAAGGAAATTGAGGAGTCACTGGCTCAGTGGCTTTCAGATTGGTGTTTTGACTGTAGAGCCCTGTGTTTAAACCAACTTAATTATACATAAAAGCAGCCAAATAGAGGTCAAAGAAGAGCCCTATACTTTGGGTGGGGTATGATCCTTGAAGTCTGGCACCCTTCTGTTCACAAAGCAGTGTGGTCACTCCTATATCACATGTGTCCAGAGGACAACATCTCATCCCTGACAGCATCTGGCCAGCTACACATGGTCTAAGGGACTTACTGGACACTGAAAGAAGCAGCTAGAATGGGGAAGTGGAGATAACATGGAAGTGCAGGGTCTGTCGGAAAGGGAAAGGATTCCTGCTACCATCCTAGGGCCTAGCCTGTCTGTGGTTGACCCAGATAGAGGAAACAGGAGGAAAACATTTTAGTTATGTATACATGCACAGACATCCACAAAAGTTTGAGACTTAGAGAAATGGCCAGGTAACCTCAAGAGCTCTGGACAGGGAAGGGCTTCTGGGGTGGCTCTGGGGGGAAGAGGCAAAAAAGAAAGGAACTAGAAAAGAATAAGGAGAAAGGAAGCATTCCACACAATTCCATTCCTTATTCCTATCTACAGTAACCAGGACAGTGTGATATTGATGGAAAGACGCCCAGAGACGAATGGATCAGAATAGAGAACCCAGAAATAAACCCACACAAATATGCCCAACATACTTCTGATGAAGGTGCAACACGGTCCAATGGAGGAAGGAGGTCCTCTCAGCAAACAGTTATAGAGACCCAGCATCCAAGGAGAAAATCAACTTTGGCCTGAGTCTACATCTCTCACAAACATTTACTCATAGTGGGTCATGAACTTGAATGCAAAACACAAAACCACCAAGATGTTAGAAAAACATCTGTGTGAAGAAATCTTCAGACAGAGTTCCTCCTATTCCTGACACCAATGGCAAAAAGGAGCAGAATTTCAAGGACTTCATCAAAAATATAAAACTTGCTCTGTGAAACCCTGGGGTAGGAAATAGTGTGGGCAGACCATGTATCCAACAAGTCTGGCATCTTAAACATGGATGGAACACTCAAAATCCAATAGGAAAAGCAAGCCAACAACCAGTCAGAAAATGAGCACAGAATCTGAACGTGTGCCTTGCAAAGCGTTTACATAGGTAGAAATTAAGCCAGCCATGAGGAAATGCTCCATCTCAGTGTGGTACTACTGTGTCCTATCAGAATGTGGCTTTGAGGAAAATCAGAAACTACACCAAGCCAAATGCTGGTAGGAGGCTGGTAGCCATGTCTCGGACATGGCTGGTGGCAAAATCAGGCAGCCCGTGGACAACACTTGGCAGTTTCTTTAAACACTAAATAGTGAGCCCATGTGGCTAAAGTTCAATGAAGAAGCCATATCTGTTGTAAAGATGCCTGACTTCTGTAACTACAAAGTGATTGTGATGGTGATTGTGGAGAGGGGGTTGTTGCCGAATGAGAGCCAAATGATCTTGGGGTGCTAAGCCCCTTTAGTAGCCATTAGTTTTTACCCTCTGTGTGTCTCCTCACATCTCAGGTTGCATGGCTAAGCTTGGCAGGCCTCTAGTCTCCACCAGTCCTAAAGCTAAGAATTTATGGCCTCTGAAGCCTATTGGAAAGGACCACCCTCCCCCACCTTACTGTAGCTGCCTACCAGATGCTCCAGCACTGTAATCAGAAAATGTCTTGATTAATGACTGTTCTCTGAAATTCTCTTCGTCTGTGGAACACGCCATTCAGGGTAACTTGAATCCATGTTCCCAGGCCATCGCCATTCATATTTGACCCAGAGTAAACTATTTCCTCATTTCCTTTAAAGCAGAATCGCTATTTTACCCTGTCACCTGGGACCAACACTTGCTCCTGGTGTCCCAGAGATATGCACACAAAACCTGCACACATTTGCAGCAGCTTTGCTGATGGCCAGGAGCTGGATGATGCAGGAGTCCTTTAGTGGGCAAAAGTTTAAATACCTTGGTGCATCCACATGGGGAACTCCAGACAAGCAAAATGAGTTGTGCTGGGTGAAAAGCCAGTCAACAGTGCTGCAGACAGGACATTGAGGACAACATAGGAGGACCGGATTGCAGACCAGTCCCTGACAGGCAACAGGGCTGCAGGACTCCTGTGAGGCCATGAAGGGTGGTGAAGGGCCAGGCCATGATGCTCTGCACTTCCTGCATTTTGTGTGTCCCCATCCCACCATGATGACACACTGGCTTCTCAAGATGTCACACAGGGAAACTAGAGAAGCACACAGGATCTTACAACCGTGTACGAATAGTTTAATTAAAGAGATGAAGGACCATCTATGTAACCTCTCACCTACTTCTGAAAGAAACTGTATCTAATAACACACGCTTCCCCTGAAAGTCATTAAGCACACTTCTTTAGCTGGTAGATCCCTAAGTGCTTTCCGGGGTTATCCCTGGAAACCCCAACTGTTGCCGTGTTCCAACTTAAAAAGAAATTTTGGAACATCCCTGTGCTTTAGAGTTCATGCACACAAAGATCCCTGTTCCTGTCCACCCCCATTTGTCCACACGTCACTTTGGAATGGAGTAAGCCCATTGTGGAGAACTGTGACATTCTGCAGCACCATTAAAACCCCATGTGTGCACTAGCTTTGGAAGAGGGCATCTTAGAAGTGACAAGTGTTGTCAGTCTGTGAGGGGCTGCCACACAAGAGTCAGGCCCGGTGCTCAGTGACCTCTGCCACCAGGCTGTCCATGAGCCAGGGAGCCAGGTGGGGACAACAGGGGCTTAGCACCCTGCTCTTCACAACCCCGGCCTTCTTGACTCCCCACCTGGGCCTTTATTTGTACAGATGTCTGCCTGAATGTGTCCAAGGAACACTCTAGACCCCTGGCAGCATCCTGGCTATTGGTTTGTTTGTAGCATGCAGCCACCAGGCAAAGAAGGCAGCTAGAGGCGCATTCCCAGCCTGAGCCTGTTTCGGCCCGAGTGCTGCAGGAGGAACTGGAGGGGTGACTGGCTTGCTGGCTGCTGCTTCCTCCTCTGCGCCCCCTCCTCTGTCCTGATGAGGGACATCCGCAGTCTCTCTCCCAGGAGGGAGGTGCCTACCAGCTGGGGTGCTGACAGTGAAGGCCTGGTTCTCCTGTTGCTTCCCCAAGCCTGCCTGTGCTTTTCGTGTTACTTCTCTGCTGTCAGTCCCTTGATTGAACCTCCTTGGCTGCAGATTTGAGCACTTCACATATTTCCTGCCAGGACACTGACTGACCGAGACTGACTGACTGCTCCTCACATGGTCCATGGCCTCTGAGTGACCTGTGAAACCAAAGCTCTAAAAGCTGCTTTGGAGGTATTTGGGGGCTTGCTTACATCCGTGACTCCTTCATGGGAGTCTCAAATGCCAGTTTGTGTAGGCCCAGGGAGGGATGCTTTGATTCTCTGACCTTCTGCCTGGGAGAGGAACTGAGGGGCAGTGTGTGCCCCCCTCCCTTGCAGGAGGCTCCACACACAGACCCCCACTGTCCTCTGCAGGTAGCCGGCGTCCTTATGCTTGGTGCTCTCCTCCCCAGCTTTCTCTCCTACAACTGCCGTCTCTTCTGGGTTTGGTTTAATTTATGTTATTATTATTATTACTTTATTTTTGGTGGTATGGAGTTTGAACCCAGGGCCTCACGCTTGCTAGGCAGATATTCTATCACTTGAGCCATGCCTCCTCCTATTTTGCTTTGGTTATTTTTGACATAGGGTCTCTAGTTTATGCCTATGTGGGTGTGGGCGAGATGAGGGGGAGAGAGAAGCAGCCCTCCAGGAGCCTCTTGCTCTTCTACATCAACTTTCCTTCCTTTGTGACTTCTGGCCCTTTGCTCTCCTGGACGTGCTTGCATTGGGTGTTCTCATTTTACACCATGGACTTCACCAATTTCTTGTTGTTTGAGGCAGCTTTTCAGTTGATTCTGAAGGATTTTCCAGATATGCCACGTTCCATTTTTTATCATCTTCCTGTTTTGTTATTGCCATACTGGGGTAAATTATACTTACTGTAAAATTGACTACTGATGACATCTAGTTCGTTCACAATGTTGTGGGTGGACTTTATCTAATTCTGAACTTTCTCCTGTGCTCGGCAACAGTCACTCCCTGATCCCTCTCCCTCTGGTCCCTGGTAACCATGGCTGCCTTCTGACCTTGTGAATTTGCCTCCTCCGGACTCTTCATGTAAATGGGACCACGTAGTATGTAGCCTCTGATGTCTGGCTTCTCTCAGAATCTCTTTTCAAGGTTCCCTCAGGCTGTGGTGTATCTGTAGCGCTTCCCTTCTTGTGGCTGAATAATACTCCCTTGTACAAGACCAGCATTCTGTTTTCCTTTGTAGCTGGTGGACACTTGGGTTGTTTCCACCTTCTGGTTACTGGAAATAACTTCTGTGAGTGTCCAAGTACACTTTTTTTCTTGGATACCAGTTTTCAGTTCTTTGGGGTCTGTACCCCAAAGTGGAATTGCAGCATCATGTGGAAATTCTCTGCTTAACTTACTGAGAAACTGTTTTCCACAGCAGCTGCTCCAGCAGGACAGAGAGCTCTTTGCTCCACATCCATGTTGACTCTTGCTATTTCCCTTTTTAAAAATCTATGACTATCCTAGGGGTGCAACGTGGGTTCTTGGTGTGGTTTTACACCTCCCCGATTCTGATGACCCTGTCTTCCCATGAGCTGGTTGAGCACTGGAGAATCTTCTTTGGAGAAATGTTATTCAGTCCTTTATCCATATTTTAATTGGGTGTCTCTGTTGTTGAGTTCTGAGAGTTTTATAGATTCCAGACACTAGAGCCTTATCAGAGATGTAGTGTGGGAATTTGTTCTCCCTGTCTGAGTTTTTTCATTTTCTTGATTGGGTCCTTTAATGCACAAAGTATTTAATTTCCATGAAGTCCAATTTATCTAACCTTTTTTTTACTTGTGTTTCTGGTATCATAGCTAAGAAACCATTAACCAAATGAAGGCTTTTGTCTCCCTGGGCTGAGAAGAGGTCCTGCCACCCACATGTGTCTCCAGGGACTAGAGGAGTTGATGGGAGGGTGATCCAGGCACAGTTGTGACCTGAAGCACTGCCTGTTTCTCACATGTCAAACGAGAGTGATGGAAAGGAAAGGAACCCTTTGTGGGAAGCACCATGGGCCTGAGCATCCTCAAGGACTGTCTTATTCTGGTCACTTATACCTTGCTGCTTCGCCAAGACAAGACCTGCTGTGTCAGCATTGTGTTTGGAAATGCAATGACAGCTTTGCAGTAAAACAGCTCTCAGTAAGGGTCCAGGTCTCATGGGGTCTGCAGACACCTGGGCTTGGTGAACTCACCTAGATGTGTTCCTGAGGGCATTGAAGGCTGACCAGGTGGCAGCATTGCAGGTTGGAGGTCTGTTGGGACAACTTCCCTGCCAGGGGCCACACCATAGCCCTGTGCTGTGGGTCATCCACAACATAGCACACAGAGACAGCTCTCCTGATTCGTGGATGCTTAGGATGACACTTCAAATCCCTGGAGCTGATGCTGGCTTTTCACATCTGAGAGAAACCTCCCAAGAGAGGGCAGCCATTAGAGGCGCACATCTCTGTCTCCCACAGTCATGTTTTGGGGAGGTGTGTCCTGAGCCTCAGCAGCACACACCCACACACACTGAGTCATGCACAGGCACAACAGACAGACACACACACTTGGGCAGGGATCCCTCTGTGGCAGGGATCCCTTCTGAGGCAGGGATTCCCTCTGAGACAGAGATCCCTCAAAGGAAGGGATCTCCTCTGAGACAGGGATCCCCTCTGAGGCAGAGCTTTGACTCAGGAAGAAAGGAGAAAAGTCTCTTGGTCAAAGAGTTTTGTTTCAGGTGAAGTTAAAGGGAGACGAGGTGACTATAAAGTGCTTATGGCACTTTATGATACTGAAACAGACTTCGTTATTTTGTTAGGAAGGAAGTAAACCATCACACTTTGAAGGCAAAATCTACCTGTTGGGATAAGAGAAACATCTGGCTTGGCACAGAACCCCTGTTTGGAAATAAAAGAAGCAGACTTTAGGGCACTAGTCAGGCAAGGAGCCAGCTGCTCAGCTCAGGGCACACTTACCCTGTCTGCCTGCTCCACAAACATGTTTTCCTTTCAGAGCCCACTCTGCTCTTCCCTAAATCTGTGTTGTTGCCACACAGGTGCTAGAGTTCAGCTGTTCTTCACAGACCATCTGACAGGTTCAAAGACTGAGAACAGAGCTAGGAAACAGGAACTGATGAAGGGCTATGGTCCCACTTAGATAAGAAACAGTGGTCAAAGAGGACCCCTGCCTTCAGGCTCCTTGTGAAAGGATCCTGGATGTTGCTTTTCCTATGTGGAGGTGTCTATGGATATGCAAAACGAATCCCTTCTCCACTTCCTCTGTTTCCCACCCTTCCTTCTTCAGACTAATCTCTGGCATTAAGTAACTGGTAATAATTGCACTCCATCTACCTTCTTACCCTCCCCAGACTGCACATGCCAGTTCACTGAGGAAGGAGGAGACTTGGACGTTGGGTTTAGGAAATCAGGATAGCCCTGTCTTAAGGGTGGTCACTGATCCAGCCTAGGGTCCTTGCTGTTTGCTCCCCTGGGGTGCTGGCCAGTGACCCCTGGCCCCATGTCACACACAAGATGTTTTGCCCAGCTATGGTTTTCTACTTTCTGCCTCTGGCCTCTTCACTGATTGTTGAGGAGAACGAAAACCTAAATGTTTATAAACTATTTTTATTATTGTTTGTAATTATCTTCTAATTTCATTATTATAATTATTTGTATAACTATCTTATAACTTTGCCAGTTTGAGAGCAATGCCAGATGCTTCCAATTATCTTTGGTTCACAGTCATTAACGAGCATGGACAAAGCATATCGGGCATTATATGGACATTAATTACCTGGTTTCCACTTACTGTGTGATTGCATAGGTTTGGAAATTTTCCATTTTCTTGAGAATTACTGTTTTTCAATTCCTCTCACATAAGTAGACATAAAAACTTAGGGCTTGGATAATACTCTTTGGGTTTTTTGGTGGGGCGGTGGATGGATCTGGGGTTTGAATTCAGGGCTTCTTGCTCACAAAGCAGATGCTCTGCTGTTTGAATCACATGCCCAGTCCATTTTGCTCTGGTTAATTTGGAGATAGGGCCTCATGAACTATTTACCCAGGCTGGCCTCGAACTGTAACAGGGACTACAAAAGGGAAAATTTTTTGGTGTAGCTAGCTTGAATGCTGGCCAGTTTACTCTGTTCATTAAACTGACATTCTTTTCCTCTTTGTCTACGTGCTGGAGAGCCCAAGGTTAACTCCCTTTTCTCTTCAGTTAAACCGGACAGTCTTCTCGCCCTTATCTCTCTCTGACCACCAGAGCAGTAGACCTGTCGCCAAGACATTCAGCTTCAGAGAAGTGCCGCCGGACACCTGGAGAACCAAGGCCAGCGGCCATGGTGAACATGCATCTGGTCACGCAGTCAAGCTGAACCCTGACCTCTGCTTTAAAAGGCAGATATCTCTCAGAAGTGGGACAACAGAGCTTTGAAAGGTTGTCTCTCCCTGATGAATAATAAACCTTATTTCCTTTTCCTCAAAACCCTTATTTGTAAATGGACATTGAGTCCTATTACCAGCTTTCTGGTAGTACAACTTGGATCCTCTGGATCTCCTCCTCCCAAGTAGCTAGGATTATAGGCATGAGCCTCCAGCACCCAGCTTAAACACTCTTGGTTTAACCAGTTGACTAGAAATGAAAGCATCTTCCCCCAGCTCCAGAAGCTGGACATAAAGGAAATTTGGTTTCCTCGCAGACTTCTACAAGGAAGACCAGTGTTGAGATAGATGGAGGTTAACCACAGGCTACATGCCTGGTGAAATCTGGACGTTCACACATTTCACTTGGTTCTGTTCTGTGTGTTGTTTTGATTCTGTGAGCGACAAATTCCTCTTGGAAACAATTAGATCGCGAATACTGACCTCATGGGTGAAGTATTACTGACTGTGGTGAGCTCCAGGCTCTGTCCATTTTCCATGGACAGGGATCCTTCAGAGAGTGCTGGGCATAGGCTGGATGCACCGCTTTGTGGCTGGATTCCTTTAAATCTTTGCCAGCCAGTATTGCACTCTTCAGGTGCAGAGTGGGATCCTGAGCACAGGTTATGAACAGGAGGAGCCCGGTCCCAGGATTCAGCCCAGTCAGGCAAAGCTGAGAGTGGACAGTGTGCTGGAGACCTTAATGAAGCCACACAAGCCCGGGGGGCATGAGCCATTTTTACCTGGAGACCATCAAGGAGTTCAAATATGTCGCTGGGAACATCTCTGCAAGGCCCACAGGTTTGTTATTGAGAATTTTCTGTCACTACATGGCCATAAATGAACCAAGACTGGAGGAAAGATGTGAATTAAGGGGGTAATTTTCTTGAAAGAAGAGAGGGCATAAAAGGCCTTAAGTACTGAAATGGAAATTCTGAACGAAGTTTCTCCAAATGCAGTGACGGCCACCTGTGTGTGTCTGTGTCCTGTGCCACAGGTCAACACAAGTTATTCTACAGCTCTGTAAGTCAGAGGTCTTCATCCTGCCACAGGCTAAAATCAAGTTGTTGGCAGGGCCTAAGGGACCTTTCTGCATCATGGGTCCTGCATTCCTGGCTGGCTCACAGAGTCTGAGCCCTTTGCAGTGTGTGTCTCTCTGGTTTTCTTCTGCCCTCTTCCAGTTTTGCTTTACTTATTTTTCAGACAGGGTCTTGCTTTCGGCCAGGGCTGCCCTGAACCTTGATCCTCCTGATTTCCACCTCCTGTGTAGCTGGAATTACAGATGTGAGCTATGGTGCCCAGCTCCCCTCCCACACTTAAGGACCCTCCTCACTACACTGACAGTCCCAGTGATCCAGAGTAATCCTTGTTTTAAGAGCAGATGTTATCAACTTAACTTCATCTGCCATCTTCATTCCCCACTGCTATGCACCCTCACCTAGTCACTTCCAGGATCGAGACACAGACACCTCTTGAGGCACTGTTCTATTCCACCCAGAGTGGTGGGATTGATATTAATTTCACTTTAGTTTGGTGCTTTCCCAGTATTATTTAGATTAAATGAGCACATAAAATTCTTAGATTTAAAAAGTTGCTTTTCTTTTTCTTCTAATTTTTGGGAAAAATCTTTTTATAAAAAGAATTTAAGAGATGAATGTACTTCAATGAACGAATGCACCCATCTGGGGAGTCTGAGTAGAGTTCAGGTAGGAAGGCTTCCAGAGCTGAGTCATGGGACCTGTCTGAGGTGGCACTCCTTCAGCTTGCCTTCCAGGAGTGGGCTCTGAGACAAGTGGCTCCTGTCCTCATGGCCCCTCTTGCTGCCATCCTTGTCACCTGCCTGCCCTGGCTAAGGCAGGGAGGACCTCCTTACATCCCCACTGGCTCATGAGGAGATGGAAGCAGGTGGCATCCATTCTACAAGCATTCAGCCTATAGGCTGCTGGACGTCAGTGTACAGCAACCACCCCATGTGGCCCTAGCAAGAGAATGGCCCTGGGAGTGCCCACCCATGCCCAGAACCAGGTGTGCACTGGGTTACAGAGGGATACAAACTGGGAACCAATACTGCAGCCTTCCTGCTTCACCTGGACGAATGCATGGTACACAGTGATGGAGGGAGCAACAACCTACAGGGCTTTTTTCTGTGAGAGATGAAAACATAGACACAGAAGTCTGAACTTGGCGCCTGATTGGGAGGAGAATTCAAGGAGTTGACTGGGGTTTGCAAATGTGAGGCTCACACCAGGACCAGGAGTTCTGGGCGGCAGCTGCTTCCTTAGATGGAAGAGCACCTTCCCCGCTCTGCAGCTTGGCCTGGGGAGGATGAACCAGGAGGGAGGGGTGAGGAAAGTTCCCGCCCTGAAGGGAGATGGTCCATAGAACTCCTGACCCTGGTGGACTCTGGTGCCAATGATGAACCTACAGATGATAGGCTACCTGAGTGATTGGCTGGGGGTTATTCCTATGGGTGATGCCTCTGAGTGTGTGGCTGGGTGACTATGCCATCTGATCCATGTGGCTGGGGGCCATAACTAAGAGCAATGTACCACTGAACTATGTGCCTGGGGATGGTGGGAGGGAGGGAGTCTTGAAATCACAGCATTCCTCATCTCTTGTGTTTGGTGAAGTGCTGAAGTGCTTAGCTCAGTTACTAAGTTACTGCACATTGCATAATTTCTCCTCACGTTGCGCTTTTCATCAGTTATCAAGTTGCTGTTACTAATGAGGACTACTCTTGTAAGCAGCATAAAACACAATAAATATTTTTAGGAGATGGAGAATATCTTAACATCAATGTAGAAAATATATTGCTGTGAAACCAAATTAAAAGGGTAGAGAGAATTGTATAAGGAAAACACATTTTAAAATATGATCTTTAAAAATAAGAAAATGACAGTTGCATTGCAGTGGTCACACCAACCATGGAAGCAACATCAAAGCCTCTGTGTCCAGATGGGAACAGAGTCCCCAAAACTGCTGAGTAAAGGGAGCACTGCCCACCCAACTCCTGAGCACCCTATACTGCTCAGCCCAGAGCTCTTCCAGCAAAACTGCAGCACACCTGACTTCCTGGCCTGCTGGATACTTCATCACAGAGAAAGGGGAAGGTGGCAGCTTCCAGTGACAACTGTCATCCTGTGTCCCACTGCTTCTCTTCTCAAAAAAACTACACTTGACATCTTAAAAAAAAAGACAAATTCTGTGGTGCAGTGGGAAACCTGAGCTTCTCAAATCTCACCCCTGTTGAGGTTGGGTCTGCCTGTCCACCATGTGCACCTGCAAATGAAATGAAAGAAGGTGGGCTTGGTGCAAGACCCTGACCAGTGGGGGATGTGCCTGGGGGTGGTGTATGTGTGTGTGTGTGTCTGGCTGTGTGTGGTTTGAGTGGAGTGTGTGTGTTTATGTGTGTATGGCATATGTGTATGGGGTGTGTGGTGAGTTTTTGTGTGTGACGAGTATGTGTATGAGGTATGTGGTATGCAAATGGAGTGTACATGTTTGGGGTGTCTGTATATGTGTGTGTGTGTGCTGTGTGGTGGTGGGGATATTTGTGGTGTGTACATATGCTGCATGGTGTTTTTGTGTGCGTGTGGTGTATGTGTATAGAGTGTGTGGCTTTTATGTGTGTGTGGTGTATGTGTTTGAGGTGTGTGGTGTGAGGGGTGTGTATGCGTGTGGTGTGTGAATACCAGTGGGTGGCAGACCTGGAGGCACAGGGCTCTTCACACTCTCCCAGAAGCCAGAGTTGGCGGGGATAAGGCTTTGCATGGATGACCTGTCCAGGAGGGGCTAGCAACCTCTGCAGAGCCCTCTAGCTCAGTTGGCCATCGTGGGCACATGAAGATGGTCATGTGGGCATCTCCACTTGTCCTGTCCTGGATGCCTAGGCTGTTTTCCTTCTGCACACCCAGTCTGTCAGTCTGTCCCAGCTGTTCCTACAGACGTTCTCTCCCTGCAGCTGGGAAGAGGGGTTGCCTGGAACTAAACCACTTTGACCTGAGCTCTCAAAGTGAAGGAGTGCAGAACAATCCAGGGTGGGCAGTGGTGCTGAGGAGCTGGGGGGAGTGGGCAGCGAGAGAAGCACTCTGCAGTGAGGACTCAGCTGACTTACCTCCTCACAGCTGACCCCAAGGCATTCCTTCTTCTCAGACCGGACCCCAGGCTCCCACCTGCTCAGGCCATACCACAGGGTCTTACCTGCTCAGAGAAGACCTTAGAGTCCCAGCTGCTCAGACTAGACCTCAGGTGTCTTACCTACTTAGAGCAGACCCAAGGATCTCACCTGCTCAGGCCAGACCCTAGGGTCCCACCGACTCAGGCTAGACCCCAGGGTCCTACCTGCTCAGAATAGACCCCAGGTGTTCCATCTTCTCAGACAAGACTCCAGGTGTCTCACCTGCTCAGACTAGATTCCAGATGTAAGACCCCAAGCAGAGCACACCCCAGGTATCCCACCTGCTTAGAGCAGACCCTAAGGTATCCTACCTGCTCCGTGAGACCCCAGCCATTCCACTTGCTTTGTGGAAGCCTACTTCAGCTCTGTCCCTCTCCCCTGTGGTCTTGCAGTGTGGTTGCTAGCTCTTGGGGACCCCTGCAGGCCCTTCTATCTGCCAAGGGGAACTGACCACTGTGGTGTCCCAGGTGCAATGTTAGCATCTTCACAGCTCCTATGAGGTTAGTGTTACTACTGCTCCTGCTTTGCAGAGGCACAGACAAGATGTAATTTTCTCAAGTCACTGAGCGGAACAGCTGGGTCCAGAGTCCAAGATCTTACCTCTGCTGTTTTATCTGTCTGTGCTGGTTATAGCTTTAAAAGTGAACATTTATGAGTTTCGGTTCCCACACATAAAGTTATTTAAATACTGACATTTGAGCCTGGCACTGATGGCACATGCCTATAATCCTAGCTACTCAGGAGGAAGAGATCAGGAGGGTCATGGTTCAAATTCAGCCTGGGAAAATAGTTCATGAGTTCCTATCTCGGGAAAAAAACCCAACACAAAACAGGACTGATGGAGTGCCTGCCTAGCAAGAGTAAGGCCCTGAGTTCAAACCCCAGTACCACCAAAAGAATTTTTTTAAAATACTGACACTTGCAAAGATTCTATTTCTACCCAACTCCCATCACACTCTTCTGGTCTCTTTTCAGACTAGGTCTCATCCTTGGCCTCGTTCCCAAGAGCCCAGTGATAAATGGCTAAGTCATTTCAGCCAGAACTCTCCTGCTCTGTGCCTAGACCCTCTCCACATCTGATTGGCTGCTTATTGCCCTCCTGCCTTCAGCAAGAACCACCCCCTACACACACACACACCCGACTTTCCTCTTTGTCTCAGAGAGAATGACCATCCACCACCCCACCACCACCTCCAATTCTCAGTCCCCATTTTCCCATACTCTCTCATTCCTACTGTAAGACCCCATTGCGTGGTCCCCCCTGAAACTGTCCCAAAGTCTTCCTTCCCATCTTTAACAAGGGTCTTCACATTCATTCTTCACAGAGATGGTGTCATGATGCCGATAGGATCAGCTCTACTGTGGACCCCCCAGGACCTGAAGTGTGCACATTTGAGCCTGTGTTTAGCATATGTGAGGCTCTGGGTTCAATTCCCAGCACTGCAGAAAAAGAGACTCCTGTTGATTTTGTTTTTCGAGAACCCCCACTCTGGACACTTGATCACCCTGGATACCTGATCTGCTCCCTCACCCTCTACACCTCCCAGGTGATGTCTGCTCACCAGCTCTGCCTCAAGCAAGAATCCTGGCAGGTCAGTTTAGCCAGAATCCCCCAGCCCTGATGTCTCCTCTTAGTGATTTTCCATCCAGTCCCCCACTGCTGCTTGGCTGTAATTGCTACTTCCTCCCTCTGCAAGGCTTCCCCTTGAGAGAGCCCTGTACCTGTCGAGAGGGTTCTGAGTAAAGTCTTCCTTAATGTTTTAACAAGTGTCATGAATAATTTTTCTTTAACACCTTTAAAAATAATCATAATTTTTAAAAAAGAGAATTAATACTATCCTTGGTGATTAAGATATTGGGTGTGATTCACAGGAGATACCAGACACAAAGTGCTTTAAAAATAGCTTTTGCTGGGGAAAGCCAAATGTATTTACTGCTCTCCTTGGTATTTTATTATAATCATATAATTTCCTGGGGAGGAAATGGGAAATAATGAAAAGGCCTTGGCCTTTAGTCTGGGGACAAGAGGGGGGCTGACTGCCGCAGGAAGCTGCAGCCCTGGTGATGACGTGAGGCCTGCTGGATGGGGAGGCCTCTGGGGTGTGGGGAACATTGCAGCTTTGTGTTTTCTACCTAATTTCTGAATGTGAGGAGCAAATGCCTCTCCAGTGAAGAATAAAGATGCCATTTGTCAGGCGTGGGACAGCAGGAGCCCTACAGGTGACAGAGGAATCATCTCAGGTTACCCATAAGAAATGGAGGCCAGAGAGGCCAGTAACTCTTCCAGTGCTTCAAGGGACCTCACATTCTGTCCTCTCCCATCCTTCACCTTGTGGCTCAAGTTCTCTGAAGAAGCCACATCTATCTCAAAAATCCTGCAGGTATTTGACCTCAGCTGACAAGAACATCTCAGTTGTGCAGAGATGGAATGTCGCAGGTTAAAGGTCAAAATTATTCTGGGCTATTCTAGGCCCTGTAATAGCCATTTACCTGAACTTTTGCATCTGACCTAATATTCTTGTGACTGTTAGGTAAACTTCTCAGAATGGGTCACTGAACCTGGCAAGCCTCTGGCCTCTACCAGCCCTAAAGCTCTGGCCCACATCTAAGACCTACAAAAGAGGGTCCCTATTTTCTGTAGCTCCCCTAAAGTGATTGGAAAATGCACTCACATCTGACTTTCTTTTGTTCTGTGTCTGTGAAAGTACCTGTCACCAATCTCTCAGGAGGACCATATCATTCAAGGCAACCTGAGCTGTGTTTCCCCACACAGTCACTCTATTTGGCTGTGAATAAACTATCTTCTTACCTCCTTTAAGCAAAAGTATTTTATGTCCACAACCTCATCTGTTCATTGCTGTGGTAAAATTCTCGACACTAAGAGGTCTCTGAAACAAAAGGACTTGTTGAGCAGCAACAGATGCTATTAGGGAAGAAAGGGGACAAGTTCCAGCAGCCCAGCTTCAAGGCGGAAGCGGTGGGAATGTCTCCCTGGAACCTCACGTGAAGATCTGGGGAGGGAGACAGTGGTTTACACTGAACCTCCGCTGGCCATACATAAGAAGGTAGGACACAAACCCGCCTCAAGGAGAAGCAACTGTGGCCTCTGGCCTGGCTGGGACTGCACCCAGGATGGGGACATGAGGCTTTGACATTTCAAGACTGCAAAGAGCTTGCAGGTTGCCCCTGCCCAACCTGCTTGTTCTCCCCTCCCTCCTGCCCTCTGGCCCTTTGTAATTAAGCTTAGGATGAATTAGAAAGGTTCCTCTCATTTGCTGCAACCCTGTGAAATATTATCGTTCCTAAACTGGGATTCTAACAGATTCTCAGAAACTTCTTTTGCTAAAAAGCACCTGTCTTGACTTAGACCCAGGAATTAACTAAAAGCAGGAGAGCTTGGCAACCTGGCCTCCATTTTGCATCTGTCTCCTTTGCTCTGAGTCTTTCTCCCCTGCAGTCACCTTGGATTCCAGGAAGGGAAGAACTGAGAGACAATACCCTTATGATTAAGTACTCATGCTACTTTCAAGGAAAAGAACAGCAGAGGCTGGCAGGACAGCCCACCCTCCAAATGAGGACAAGTATAGATAATGAAGAGGCTGCACCCTACAACTGGAGTAGTAATCTCATGGGACCTACATGGCTCCCCTGAAGTGATGACAGGTTACAACCTCTCTAGAACCTCTACAGAATCAGAGCTGGTCAACCAGGCCACACTTTGCCTGGGACTGTTTAGCTATGCACACTTTCCCTCTGCCCCAACTCTTCCTCTACTTAAACCTAAAGCTCAGTACTGCATCCCCAAAATTGAAATCTTACTTTGCAGCATGAAGATTTATAAACCTCCTTCCTCTGCCCTTCACCACTACTTGTCTTTTTATTTGGTGTATTGTGGTAAGTAGCAGGACCTAACATGTGAAACCCTGGAGTTGGGCCTGGGATCTAGATCTCAGGTTACAGGGTGGTCCAATATAAACACGAAATGACTTGCTCAAAGAACCAAGTTGGTAAGTTATAAAGTAAAATTATTCTCACTGGTAACCTTATCCATGGAGGAGGGGGAATGTCTGGAACCATCGATAGGACCAAATCCTGTGTAAAAACTTTTTTTCCTCACACACACACACACACACACACCCCTATGATAAAATCTATTTATTTATTTTTGGTCCTGGGGATCACCCAGGGAGGGCCTCATGCATGCTAGGCAAGTGCTCTACTATGGTCTTCACACCCAGCCAGGTTAATTTATAAATAAGGTATAACATGTAGCAAGAGATTAACAGCAGCTAATGATGAAATAGAATGATCAGGGCAAACTGTAATAAGAATTATTTACAACAAATTTTTGGAACTTTCCACTTAATATTTATGATCACAGGTAACTGAAAAGGTGGAGGAGGGGAATGCATGTATGTCAAAAGAAATGTGTGTTGTTCCCCGCCCTGCTTGCACTCTACCCCTGAGCTGCACCCTCAGGACTTTTTAAATTTGAGTCACGTAGGATAGTAGGAAGTGGAAAACAATGTTGTAAAATAGAAGTGATTGTTAGTGATTTTATGGCATTCATTATTTTAATTGCAAGGTGTGAACTTTCGTATAATGGCTCCATCATTACCTACCTATGTGGAAATCTTCACTTAGGTCTTGACAGGTTTTGACACAGCAAATAAGAAGAATAAAGTACAGCACATTGAATTTGCCGGTAATTCCCATCTTTTGCAAGGTGCAAGTTGTTTATATTTTACAGTCAGAGTAAGCACTCAGCTGTTCTTCAGTCATCTTTGGGGTACAGACATGAGCTTTGGCTTCAAATAGACAAATAGACAAAGCAGGGGTCAAAGGTATGCATACACAGTCCCAGTCACAGGTGTGTTTCAGTGGTCTAGTGGGGCCTGGTTGACTGTTATGTCAGTCCTTGTTCATTGAGAGTTCCAGAGAAGTGCTGTCATCACTTGAGGGGAGCAATCTGGTTCCCAAGACATGATTACTCCTGCTCCAGGGTGAGGCCTCATCATGAGGTAATCACCCTCATTTGGAGGGGTGGGGGTCTGTCCTGCAAGACCCCACTGTTCTTGTCATAAACATGTTATCCACCAGTCCTGTCCTTCCTGGAATCCAACATGATTGCAAAGTGACTGCAGAGAGAATGGCTTGGAACGAAACAGACATAAAATGGAGACAGATGTCAAACTTTTCTCCTGCTTTTAGTTAATTCATGAGCCCAAGTGAGGAGCCAGTGCTTCTCAGCAAAAGTAGTTTAAGCACATGTCACAGATATGTAACATACAATGTTATATCTAATAGGTAGATGAAGAGCAACTTTGCAGGATGTTATATGTAAATTTTAATATATCAGGATTTGAAGGCTTATCATTAAGTCCACATTGATCTTAAAAATTACAGATGACAGCCCTCAATATCACCAAGATCACTCCCTCCTTGAATATTGGAACCACCTGGTGTGTGTGTGTGTATGTTGGGGGGGCAGGGCTGGTCACTTCTGCATGGCCCTCACCTGTTTTGGGGGACATAGACCCTGTGTTTGGGAGCTCAGACCCTGTGGGTTGCCTGCCCTCTAGGCTCACAGGCATTTGAAGAATGTGTCACGCGACCAGACAGGATCCATTTCACAGGAACAACAACCTGCCTCATTGCCTCAGGAATGTGGAACTCCTGTCTTCCAAGATCTCATTTCATTCTAAAACAGCTTTAGCTGCTGGGAAGTTAGTTCTTTATGGTACCCAACCTCACTCTCATTTAAAACTAATTTTGCCAGAGTAAGATGAGTCGAGTCTTCTATTTTGAATAGAGGGCTGGCACGCTACACCTTTATTTAGTAAAAGTGTAGAGGTTCTATAGCAGTCAATTTTCAGGGATCAAATTAGCCAATATGGACAGTTCAGTCTAAAATTAGTAGGTTCTTCCAACAGGGGTTCAGGAAACGAAGGATTCTTTAGCCAAGATTTTTCAGATTCAGAAATGAATTTGTGTGGGTAAGGATTGTTTTTATGACATTGAATTGTATGAAGTACACCTCATGCAAACTAAATAGCATGGCCTCATTGTGTAAAACAGATAAGGGATGAATGACCCACCCCAAAGTCAGAACTTGGGAGAAGTCATCACAGAACCCTGTCATCTCAGCTTCCTTGTCCTGGTGCCTCTCTCCCTCTCCTCTGTGTGCACCAGACAAGCAGGCTGCTGACCCTGTCCTAAGCCACTGTGCTCTTGCACACACAGCTTTGTTCAAGGTAATCTACGCTTTTGGGGTAGCAGGCCTGGCCTTCCTTCAGGCTGCCTGGATTACTGTAATGAATCTGACAGCATCCAAGAGTGGATGTACCCTGAGAGGAAGCCCTGCACCGCCTTGCCTTGCAGGGGAATCACACGCTCCCCGAAGTGTTCTGAGCTGGTTTCATGTTTTTCTTGCAGCATCTTTGGGCTGTGTTTGGATCGTGGCTTTGTTTTGAGTCCTGTTTGTGCTTTGCAATGTGTTTGTTTTGACAGCACTCTGCTCCTGCTTTGTGTGCTGCACTCCCCAGCTGAAGAGCCAGGCCAGACCTATCTGAGTTTACTTGAAAAGGTGTATATGCCATGCATGTTTTCAGTGTTCTTAAATACTTGCCTGAAGAAGTAATTCCTAAATTTAGCTGCTCTGGGTAGCATGTGTCCTGTGGTTTTATTAGATTTTATATGGCTGAGGCTGGTTGGTTCAGAGATCCTTGGGGAAGGGTGGGAAGTGGTGGGTGGCTTCCACGCCTTAGTTTATATTTGGTTAACCCTCTTGGCTCCCCTTCCCAGATTTTGTTCCTGGTGGTTATCCCTTCCCAAGCCCTGGACCAGGTCACCACTTGACTGGCCTCACGCAAATACAGTTCAGGGCCCCTTCTCACTTAAGTTTTGCTGATAGTCACTTCTGGAAAACCACAAAGTGCTCTTGATTGAGGAATCCTGACTACCATTTTTTTAGAGCAGTGAAGTATACCTACGGAAACTCGCAGTCTGGATCCCTTTCTAAATGACACAAATTTGGAGTGAAAATACAAGCAATAAGGAAGCATATCAAGCTTCTCTATTGAAGGTAATCTGCAGGGTGGAAGGGTCTTTTCCAATTTTATCGCATTGTTCCCTTCTGATACTGGGCACAAGTGCTTTTGTGCCTTGGTCTATGTGAATACTAGGAGGCTCACGCCCTTTCTGAAAACGCCCTCAAGGCTACCTGGAGCCTCATCCCCAGGCAGGGTTCGGCCAGGTTCCCGGGGCAGTCATGGCATCCTGCGGAGTTAGTCTGGGTCAACAAGGCCCAGAAAAGGTGCAGATAGGACACCGAGCATCAGGACTCGGGGCTGACGGGCACTGGCACCACGCAGGTGCCATCCGGGCCGGGCCTCCGGGCCCGCCATCTCCTCTCCTCTCGGGGCTGGACACTGACAGCCCTCCCTTTCTTCCTTTGTTTGGACCCCACCATCTACCGTCAATCCATCCACGCCAGAGCAGGCTTCAGAGCAGCAGCAAGTGACCGCTGCCGGTAGGGACGTCACATTCTCTGCGGGCGCCCTGGCCTCCTCCCCGCAGGAGCTGGCCCTCTGTGGCGTCCCCCGCCCAACCCGGTGCAGAGCCTCGGGGTCGGCGAAGCCCCGCCCTGCCCCCTTCCCCGCCCCCGCCCCCGCGCTGCGGGAAGGGCATGCGCACTGCGGGGGGCCCATGTCGCCATGGCGACCCGAGACGGGCCACGCCCACCAGCCTGACGGGGTGGGGGTTGGCGGAGGGTGAAAGGTCTTCGGGTTTGAAGGGTCGCGTGGGGTGAAAGGTTGCCTGGGTGAGGGGTCGGGTTGTCCGGGGGCCACAGGAGGGACTCGGGTGCCCTGGGGGCGGGGCTGTGAAGGGAGTGGGGGGCGGATCTCCTCTGGGGGAGGGGAAGGCTGGGGAGTGGGTGCTGGGGGATCGAGGACGTGGTAGGGGACCCTGGGATCGCAGAGGAGCCGGGAGCTGTGGAGTTGCGGAGCCAGGCCCTGGCCTGGGGACCAGGACGGGCTGGGGAGGGGCGGGGCCCGGCCTGGGGACCAGGAGGGGCGGGGCCTGGAGGGGCTGGGGCGGGGCGGGGCCCGGCCCGGCCTGGGGACCAGGAGGGGCGGGGCCTGGAGGGACTGGGGAGGGGCGGGGCCCGGCCTGGGGGCGGGGCCTGCGGGGAGCTGGGTGGGCGCCCGTCCGGCCCCGCCCGGCCCACGGGCCCGCGTCCTGCAGGAGCCGCAGGCCGGCGTCCGCCCGCAGTCGGGAGCGGCGCGGACAGACGGACGGACGGTTCCACGCGCCAGCCATGTGGAAGCTGAGCCGGAGCCGGGTGCTTCTGGACGAGCCCCCCGAGGAGGAGGACAGCCTGCAGGGTCCGCTGCCCACGACCGCCGCCGCCCCGGCGCAGGTGAGTGGCCCCCAGGTGAGGGGAGGACAGGGCGCTGCGGCCGCTTGGGAGCCCGAGCCGGTCCCGGACTTGCGACGCGCGTGCGGGCCGCTCTGGGTCGGACTGGGCCCGGGTCCTCTGTTCCCCGGCCCCCCCGGGGGCCTTCCGATCATTTCGCTTCTAAGTCGGACACCAGGGCCCGGGCAGCTCCTAAGCCGGACCCCGAGACCAGAGGCGTCCATTCCCGGCGGGAAGCTCCGCGAAGCCCTGAATCATGGTGTCCCGTACCGCGTTCGTCCAGGCTAATGAGCAGTGGTGACCCCAGCAAAATGTCCACGGGCTGCCTAAGTATTTGCACAACACCTATCCCCTCCTTAAATCTTTGATTTTCTGGAGGAAGAGGAAGAAGGCAGAGACCTTGATCAGAAAACTGAAAGGCATTGGCTGGATAAGAGCAGAGGTATGTTTGGAATGTCTAGAATTTTTTAATTAAAAAGAATCCCAGGTGGATCCTGCGTGCAGACATACCTTCCCCTCCAGCGCTCCCTTTCATGTGCAGTGAAATTTAGGTTGCAAACCCAGCCCCCACCCCGCCCCTTTTTTTAGAGGAGCGTACAGTTCCTTCTTGAGCTGAATTTTTGGGGAGTATTAGGATCAGCGTCTTTCTTCTGAGAACTTGGAAATAGTTGTGATTGTTTCTCCCCCTGTTGGAGCAAAGGATCTTCTCTTAAGAATTGAAACTGTTTCTCCTCAAGACACTTCTTGTTGGAGCTGGGGTCATTCCCCAGGCACAGAAATTTTGGAGTTGGTTATCTTAAGCATTTATGTATGGTTACTTCTGAATTTGTATTTCAGTAGTGACTTTTTTTGATAGTGTTAGTGCTTACCTACTTTTTATATTTTAAGTCACAAAATTTTTTAGTTATCCTAAGTAGATGTTTTTTAAATGTAGTAATGAGAACTTGTGTTTGCAGAGTTAACTGAAAGTGTACCTAATGTTGGCTGAGACGAATTGTTTCCAGGTTAACTATTGAGCATTTAAATAGATCTCTCATGTGTTCTCTCATTTCTCCTCTAACGCCCCTCCCCTCTTTTCCTGTAAGTTTTCTTTCTGAAAAGTTTCTGACATCCTGAAAAGTTGCACACCCCCAGACCCTTCACCTAGATTCAGGCATTAGCCACACATTAATTACAGTTCTTTTTCTGATCTTCTGTTTACAAAATTGTCATCTATGCTTTTTTCATGTGTGGGTTTAAAACTTTTATTTTAATAGACTTTATTTTTTGGGTATCCAGTTTTAGATACTAAGGAAAGTTGAGAGGAAAGTACAGACACTTCCCATATTCTCCCTCTAGCCTCTCCACTGTCAATAACCCCACAGCACAAAACCTTTATTATAGTGGAGGAACCTACATACCACATCTGTATCACCACCCAAAGTCCACATGAGGCTTCACTCTTGGTGTGTGCTTTCTATGAGTTTCGATAAATGGATAATGACATGTGTCCATCATTAGGAATCATACAGACCAGTTTTGATGCCCTAAAAACTCCTCCACCTTTTCATCCCTCCGTCCCTCCAATTCCTGGCAGCCACTCATCTTTTTCTTGTCTTCAGTTTTGCCTTTGTCAGAGTGTCAAAGTGTAGTGTAGTCGGTAAGTTCAGTGCCATTCTCAACTCAGAAACTGGAGTTGATTATCTTTAAGAAATTACTTTTTTTTTTTAATTAAAAAAATTATCATCTTTACCTTTACTCATACGTGTAAACATTGTTTGGGCCACCTCCTTCCCTGCCCCCCACGAGAAATTACTTTTTGATGGTATAAATAGATATTTTCAGCCAATGATAAGTATTTAAGATTCCTTTGTCTTTTCCTGCATTTTCAGTGCTGAGTAGTATGCCACTTGTCAGAATGGACCACAGTTTGTTTATCCGGTCAGTTTCTAGAGGATATCTTGGTTGCTTCCAAGTTTTGACAATGTGAGGGAAGCTGCTGTAAACATCCAGTGTGAGCTTTTGTGTGGACATAAGTTTTCAGCTCACTTGGGTAGATAACAAGGATGTGCTCACTGGATTGTATGTCATTAGCTTTGTAAGAAACCCCAAACTGTCTTCCAGCATTTCCTGTCCCACCACCCATGGGTGAGGGCTCTCTTTGCTCTATGTCCCCTCCAGCACTTGGTGTCTGGGTTTCAGCTATCCTGATAGATGTGGCATAGTACCTCACTGTTGTTTTAATTCGCCTCTCCTCCATAAGATGGGAAGCTTATGTTCACATGGTCACTTGCCTCCTGAAGTAAGGTATCTTAAAGGTTTTGCCCCTTTTTAATTTGATGTGTTATTGCTCAGTTTTCAGAGTTCTTTATATATTTTGGATATTGTTCTTTTATCAGAGTGTCTGTGGCTTGTTTTCTAATTCTTTTATCAGTGTCTTTTGCAGAGCAGAAGTTTTTAATTTCAACAAAATCCCAGTTATCAGTTACTGCTTTCGAAGATCATGCTTGCAGTGATGTATTCAAACCCACGGTCATGTGGGTTTTCTCTTATTGTCTTCTAATAGTGAGTTTTGACTGTGATTTTTGTTACTTTATTAAGGATGGATATATATTTGATGTGTTCAAAACACTTGCTATAGAAAAAGAGAGAGCCTGTTGGCTTGATGGCACATGCCTATGATCCCTACACTCCAGAGGGTGAGGCAGGAGGATTGCAAGTTTGAAGCCAGCTTGGGCTGCATAACAAAACCCTATCTCAGAAAAAAAAAAATCGCCATGTGTGGTAGCTCAAGCTTGTAATCCTAGCTACTTAGGAGGTGGAGATTGAGATTGATGTTCAAAACCAGCCCAGTCAAAAATTTAGTGAGACCCCATCTCATCCAATAAGCCAGACATTTTTGTTCACGTTTGTGATCCCAGCCATAGCTAGGAGGATTATGGTGTGAGGCTGGACCCAGGCAAAAACAGGAGACTGTACTTGAAAAACAAAGGAAAAAAAAAGTCTGGGGGCATAGCTCAAGTTGTAGAGCTCCTGCCTAGCAAGAGCAAGGTCTATTACCTCCTCTCACTCAGTCCCGCCCCCACTCCCTCCCCCCCACAAAAGAAAGAAAATTGGAAATATTTGTTAATTGTGACAGGTTCCCATTTCTTCAAGAACATTGATCTTTATACCAAACCTAACTTCTCTTAGAATTAAATTTTAAAATTTATGACAAGTCTACTATAAAACTGCTGCCTACAAAATTTTATTTAAAGTTGAGAGAAGAATCATTCAATGAGTGTTACATTTACTGTTATATTAGAAAGAAGTTCTCGAATCTGTTTCATTTGCAGCCTTCTGCCTTCCACCTCTGAACAGTGAGCCAGTGTTCGGAGTGTTGGCTCTAGAAAGGTTCACTGCATTCTCATACCATGCTGTCCACTTCCTTGAAAATCAGACCATTCACCTATCATTGTTTTAATTTTTTTTTAAAGAAAAAGTAGTTTAGTATTGAGTTCCAATAAGTTTGAAATGTGAGGGTGCTCAGAGTCACTCTGTGATTCAGGGACACATGACTGTTCCCAAAGCAGTTTTAACGTTGTAGAGTGAATTTCCCTGCTTCTCTTTAGACCATTGCTTATTTGGTTGTAAATATAGATCTACTTTATATTCAAATATAATAGTGTGGTTTATAAGGAGAGCCACTCACAATAATCAGCCAACAATGAGAGACAAGTTTTAATGTGTATAATGTTTACTTTAAAACATAAAGTTGCTAGATGGGTGTGGTGTAATCCTAGCTACTCCTGAGGCAGAGGCAGGAGGATCTCGTTTGAGGCTAGCCAGCAGACCCTGTCTCAAAAAACAACAAAAAACCCCACAGGGCTGGGAGTCAAGTGGTACAAAGCTTGCCTAGTAAGTGGGAGAACCTTGGGTTTAGTTAAGTTGCTAATGCATATGGTAAAAAAATTCTGGATGCTAAATGTGAGGCCATCACCTCTTCCCCTGTCCTAGGGGATAGGTTGTTACTTTTTCTTGTATGTCCATAGAACTTTTATGCAGATACATAATAGAGACATTTTTCTGTACCATATATTGTTCCCTCAATAACATGTCTCACGGAGCACTTCCTGCCCTAGCATTACCAGATAAGAATGACTGGTATTAAATGTTATTAAATGCATATGTCAAAATTTATTTGAGTCTCAAGGATTTTGAGGTTGCTAAGCCATTTCTTAAAATAGTGGCAAAACAAATGGAGAAGTACCCAACATTGACTACACAGCTCAGACAGGCATTTTTGCCTCTGAGCTGACTGCATAGGGATTTAGCTACCTTTAAATTAATGGCTTTACAAACAAACTGGGGAGCTTTGGATCCCCTTGTAGTATTAGTGTATGCTAATAAAAAAATAACCAGACCAAATAAAAAATCTTCATAAAAAGTCAGAAAAACAGAACTTTTCAAAGGCCTAGACATACTTTATAGGCATGGTAAAAAATAAATAACAAAAATAGGGACTATTTCAGGTATTTTAAAATCAGACCTGGGAAGAGCAAGGGGCTATATTATTGCATACACCATCCTTTCTAGGGGCTGCATGGCTGGGCTGAAGTTGCTTTTTGCTGGTGTGTGCTTGGGACCGGAGGGAGTTGTAAACTAGGAAGTCAGTGGTCTTTTGAAGGGATGGTACAGTGGGAAGAGCCAGACCTTTATGGTAGGATGTGCCTTTGTCCTCCCTGCAGTTCCACCTCTAGCTAACGTTTTGTTAATGTTTTACATGAGTTCTTTCCAAAAACAGAAGCAAATATGCACCTTTGCTGTGCAGAAACCAGCATGCTGGATATTCTTCAGGTGGTTCCTTCCACACAGCAGTGAGTTGTAGGTCTGTCCTTGTCAACACACAGCTTCCGCATTCTTGCATGTGTATTTGTGTGTGTTTAGGTGTCGTCTTAGTCCATTGGGGTGACTGTAACAAAAGTGTGATAAGCTGATGGTTTTATACAACAAACATTTATTTCTCAGAGTTCTGGAGGCTACAAGTCCAAGGTCAGGGTGTCATAGATTCTGTTCCTGGTGAGGATCACTAACTTGCACACAGCTCCTTCATACTCTGTCCTCAGGTGAGGGAGAGAGAGCCCTGGCTTCTGATCCCATCATGAAGGTTCTGGTCAGGTCTGTAAGGTTTCTGTCCATGTACCATCCTGCTGGGGTTTGGGCCACCTGGATTGCAGTTCACAGCTCTGGAATCTTCCCAAACCAATGTAGTTCAGTGAGAGCTGTGGGTTCCTCTGCCTGCCAGGGCCCACAGAAACACTGACAGCATTGGCTAGGTAAACACTGTAGGGAGGGGTGATTAGGTTAAATGGTCTGTGACCCTCAGCCTCATGTATTGCCCTTGCAGTGCTCACTTACAATGCTAATTTTAAACCTTGAAGTTGAACCTGAGATTTAAAACCCTAAATGATAAGACTTCTGGTTCCTCTGGAGCTCAGGCAGCATGACTAGGAGATTGCCATTCTCCACTTGTCTTAGACCCTGCCACTCACCACTTGATTGGGACCGTGCTGTGGAATGGGGACACTCCTCCTCACCCTGCCTCCCCCAGGGGCACTTTGTACCGGAGGGCAGTCTCTGCAGCCTTCTGCCCTTCCTAGATCACTCGGGTGCTAGGTTGTGAGTGGACAAATGAGTGGTGCTGTGGGCTGCAGTCTTTGGAAAATCAGCCCAGATACTGATGCTCAGCGGTATTTTTCGTGTGGTATTTCAGAGTTAATTGAGATCAGATGGCCAGGGGAAATACTGTCTTCTGTCTGCTCTAGGCAGACCATCCGTGTTGTGTTCATTTTGCTGGCTCATTCATCTTGGTGCTGTATATAAGCAGGTAGACCTTAGCTTCTGCTCTGGGAGTCCTGCAGGAGCTGCCTGGGAGGTCTGTCTGCCCTCCCTTGGCTCTGTTTGAATAGGAAGAGAGAAGGTGCTTCTGAAGAGCAGGGGTATGGAATCTCAGGGCAGCCCTAGTCCACGTGGGAGAACAGGCCCAGGGCTCTTCATGTGAGCTGTTTAGTTAGTATTTTCTAAAGAAAGAAACCTGTGGTTCAGCTCTGCAATCCTGTTGCTGGGTATACAGTATCCTGTAGAAAGTGTGATTATCTAAGCTGACGTGGTAGTTGGTTCTAGTGGTCGAGGACTAGCCTGGATGATCTGACAGCTGATACCAGCTTGGTTCCAGGTAGCAGTCTGTACTAAGCAGTGATCCTTCACTGAAGGAGCTGCTCTGCTTGGAGTATCAAGTAGGAGCTGTGTGGTGCCTGCCCTGGCTAGAGCCCAGCAGAAAGTGCCTGACGTCTGTCAGGACAAAGTCTCATGGTGGCCCTGGAGAGCAGCTGCCTCTCCTTATTCCTGGAGTCCATGTTTGCAATTCCAGGATTGGTATAGTGCTCACATGGTCCTTTGCAAATGTGCAGAGTAGCAAAACTTCATCACCCATTGTGGTCCTTCCCAGCTGGGGCTGTGAGGTGACACTCGGCTGCTCGCTTTGTTTCTCACACTGTAAACAAGTGTCATCCTGGTGGGCTCCTTAGTGCTGAGTTTCTTGGAGCTTTGTGATTTCTGTTAGTGATTTTGCTGTTTGAAGTGGCCTTGGCCCTGGTGCTTCCTGATTCTCCAGGCTGTGACATGGCTGGTGGGGACATGTGTCACACAGCAGTCGGCTGTCAGTGTGGTGTTAATGAATACATAGTAAATGAGATGTATTTAAACAGAACTGTAGTGTGGGCTGCCAAATACGGAGACCTGAGGTCCACAGAGACCAAGAATCCATTGTTTCCTAATTGAGGGTTCCTGGCCCCTTTGTACAACATAACTGCCTCAAATGATGAGGCTCAACTGCATTTTACAACTGAGGAAAGCAGAGAAATGAAATAACTACGGTTATACGGCCACTAACGGGAATTTGAATTTAGGTTTCTCTGAGTTTATATTCTTTTCTCTGTCAATTTCTCTTACCTTACAGATTATGATGAGTTTGTGACAAATTGTCTTCCTCATTTTGCAAATACTCTTTTTTATACTAAAAATGACTAGAGTTCAACAATCAGAAAATCATTATAAAATGGTGTTTTAAGACAAACCTCATAATATACTTTTTTGTGTGTGGTGCTTGGAATCGAACTCAGGACCTTTTGCATGCTAGGCCAATGCTCTATCCACGCTGGAGCTGCAGTAATGTGTTCGAGTCTGCATTAATGACTGTTTTGACAGGCTTGTGTGGGAGAAGCAGTTGTCTGGAGACTTAAGCGATGGACAGCACTAGAGCACAGGAAGAAGAAAGACGGCTGTGCGTCTCCCACCCTTCCGCTCTGTACTTCTCTCCTCCTTGATTACTGGAGGAAGGGCAGGGGGACGTTAAGCTGTCTCTCCAGTACAGTTACTGTAGGAAGGAAGTGGGAGCAGGAAGGCCAGGGGGCTGCAAACTGCCCACATTAGCTGGCATAGGAAACTCATGCAGGGAGGGCAGGAATGCCCACTGAGGAAGCACAGACTTCATTTTCAGGTAAATACTGAAGAGGTTTAATCATGTCACCTATCTGAGGAAGAGGGATAGAGAGAGGCAACAAAGGTCCCAATGGAGGAACTCCTGTGAGAAGTAACAACATGACTTTAGATAGATCAACACCTGTCAGGGCAGGTAGGAAGAGGTGAGTGAGCTTGCCAGAGGCAGCTAAGAGGGCTGGTGTCTTTGGATGAGGATCAGGGCCTGAAGAGCAGCTGCCTGTAGGTTTAAAGCTGGTGACCAGGGTAGAGATGTCCCTCACCATCACGGGCAGCCGCAGGGCCATCTGGCTTTGGGGCAATATCTGCCCTCCAGATTTGAGGAGCCAGGTGGGCTGTAGGTGAGAAGGCTTACATGCTTATCATCTATGGGGGGGACTCAGCTCCATTCAGAACTTAGAATTTGGTTGATAAATGATGGGAACCAGGAGAGGATGTGGACAGCATGGTGTTGACAGGCCACCAGCTGATTGTCAACCTAGACCAGGAAGTAGGTCTAGGTCCCAGCCATGGCACTCACTTTGTGACTTGGGGCAAGCAAGTTCTGATTCCCTGTGAAGTGAGCATTTTAGAGCAGAGTTAGCAAGCTTTCATTGACTGGGTCTCCATACTTGCTGCCATGCCATCCCCCCTCTGCAGTCCCAATGGGGAAGCAGCACACACAACCTGTGAGAAGGGCTGGGCTGGCCTGGGGCCATTGCTGACTCATAGTTTAAAGTATCTTTGACATCTCTTCTACCTCTAAGGTAAGTTAATTCATTAGATTTTATGGTGCAGAATTTATTGTGATTTAGGGTCAGAAATAAATAGCATTGTCATGAGCTCATTTTTATTCCTCCTGAGCTGAGCTGCCATTTTATTAACAAGAGCATATTTGCATGGCTTAAACTGCTTTCACAGAAATCATCCTATTTGGTCCCTTTACCTCATTCCGTGAAGGAATGAGTAATGACTGTGTAGTCAAGGAGAAGATGGTAAGGACAGCGTGTGACCATATTTATCATCACTGTGTGATAGTCATCACCTTACAGAGCCTGGGGCTAAGGCTGCCCTTGTGAGAGACACTGCCAGCTTTCAGCAGCAGGCTGACATGGCACTCAGCTGCCTGACTAGAGACAGCAATTCCTGATCTCCTTTGCACAGCAGTGGCACTGTGGTTACATCTGGCTGTTGCATGTGAGCAGAGCCAAGTCTCATTCCTTCCTGGAAGGGCTTGCTGTCACTTGTCAATAGGCTAGCAGCTTTGGTGGGCTATCTTTGACCCTATAGATAAAAGCAGTGTGCAAAGTTGGAGTGGGACATCGTTGACATTTGCTTGCCCTTCTGAACTTAAAAATACATGCTCTGTCTTTGTTGTGTTGTTCTGTTACAGCTATAAGCTTTATTATGACAGTGCTATTGTTATACAATAACCCCCCATAGCTTTCTATTTGTCATGGTGCTACTGGAGTCCTGGCCTAGTTACTTAAACTTTAAAATAATATCTGATATAATTTAATGTTTCCTTGTGACTATTTAAATCTCTTTTTAGACTTTATTGCCCCAAATATTTGGATGTAGCTAATACCAAGATTGTTGACTAAAGATGAGCAATACTTTTAAAAAGCAAGGTTGTTTTAGAATGGTGTTGTTTTATATTTTATTTATTTATCTATTCTGTTTATTTATTTGCCAGAACTGAAGTTTGAACTCATCTAGGGCCTTAAACTTGCTAAGCAGGCATTCAACCACTTGAGCCACACTTTCAGCCCAGAGTGATGGTGTTTTAAAAACAAAAGAAGTATTTTCCCATAGTATAATTTAAACTCATTTTTTTTGATGTGGCAACAAGAAATTTTATAGGGGAAAGACAATATATAACTGTGATTAAAGATGATATCCTTACACTTTTTCATTTTTCTCAGAGAAGACAATGTATCCCTAGGTGTGGCTTTTATTGACACCAACCAGTTCTCCAGTACCACCTGGCTGTCCTGCAGTTTGATTCTGATCTGACACTTATTGCCCAGAATTAATAGAGACCCCACAGATTTGGGACTCAGCCCCACATGACTGCAAGCACTTATGATGCAAGTAGGCATCCATAATTCTGTAGTTCTCCGTAATTCTGTGTCACTCCTATAAGACGAGTGATGGCAGCAAGTCAGTGTCTGTTGTGCACAGACAGACATGCACTTAAAATGATACACAGTCCAAGAAGCCCGTATGAGAACTCCAGAAACCAGTTAAGAAGTCATAGTACCTGCTTTTCTGTCCATACAGGTTGTGTCAGAGAAATATCATAGGAGATGAGGCAGACTCAAAGTCAAGAACAACTGCACTATCGCTTCTTGGCCTTTTGGCTAAGATCAAGTGTGGTATCTGTTCTTATCAGTTTAATATCTGATACGTCCTCTATCTGAGGACAGTATGTTAAATGGATTTTTAGAACGGGGAGATGGAATAGGAGCTTGCTCCGTCCACTCCATGCATCGACCTGGTATTGCAGTAACTCCAGGAATGGTACATACACACACAAAGAACAACTGCACTGAAGTTGGGGAAAGGGTCTGTTTCATGTCACCTCCAGGAACGGTGCACACACACAAAGAACAACTGCACTGAAGTTGGGGAAAGGGTCTGTTTCATGTCACCTGTAGTAAACCTTTTAGCTGGTGCTGCTTGGCACAGTTGGGACAAGATTCCAAACTTCAGCTTCTCCACTGGATGGAAAGAAGAATGAAAGTCCAATGTTCTGGTTTTCTGATGACTGCCTGACAGGTGGGTTTCAATCTCTCCTGACTCAGTGTTGACCAGGAACTGGCATATTTGGATGCCTGGGAGCCACTGATGGGAAAAAAGAGAGCTCAGTTTTGTTTTTTTTTTTCAAATCCTTGAGTGCCACAGGTGGAAGCTGGAACAACCCAAGCACCTGTTTCATGGGTTAGCCCTCAGGTGGGAATAAGGAACATAAAGTGCACCCACCATTCTACCTTTTCAGGGGACTGTTCAGGTACTGGTTTCTGTCTTGACTGACTCAAAGCAGTGATGGAACCAGTATACTTGGGATGCCTGAGGACCTCTGGGAATAGATGAGAGCTCAGTATCTTCTTTCAGTGCCAGAAACCTGCACTGCCACAGAAAGACATCAGAGGGAGCAAGAGAATACAACGTGCTGAAAAGAGACCCAGCAAGCCTTTCAAATTAAGAAATTACATTCAAGCCCAGAAGAAAAGAAGCATCCCCAGAGACTTGAGAGGGCCCACATTCTCTGGCCAAACTCAGTATTGAAAGTCTTCCCCTCTACTAAGTCAGTCCATAAAGACTGATATGTGGCTGTTTTTCAAATGACCAACTTCTGGCCAAAATTAACAGGGCACATGAAGAAATAGGGAAACATGGTTCAGTCAGTGGAACAAAACAAGTCTCCAGGAAGACCATAGAGAAAGAGTGGTTATGATGTAGTGACAGTATCCAAAACAGTCATATAAGAGAAGCTTAATGCAATGCAAGTGGACAGAAATGGTCAACGAAACGAAACCAAGAAAATGATGCATGTACACAATGAAACAAACTACAGAAATGAACCAATAAAATCTGGGCTGAAGAGTAACTGAATTTAAAAATTCACTGCAGGAATTCAAAAGCAGATCCGGTCAATCAGAGGAAAGAAACAGTGAAGTCAACAGATGGAAAACCAAAAAAGGATGGGGAATGCTAAGATTGCTAAGATGTTTCTGGTACACCATCAAGTGGACCAGTGTATGCTTTATGGATCCCCTAAAGGAGAAAAGAGACGTCAGAGACCTTATTTGAATAACATACCCAAATGTTTTCAGTATGAGGAAAGCATCCAACTTCAAGAAGCTCAAAGGAGTCCAACTAGTATGAAATTAAAAAAAAAAAAACCCACACGAAGACAGATTATAATCAAATTGTTAAAAGGCAAAGACAGAATTTTAAAAACAAGAGAAAAGAAATTTTTTATATGAGGGAGGTCCCATAAGATATTTAGCAGAGTTTTTGGCAGCAAACATTATAGGCCAGAAGGAAGAGGGATGATATATTCAAAATGCGGAAAGAAAAAAGCTGTACCAATTAAGGTAGATGGCAACACTGTCTTTCAGAATTGAAGAAATAAAGACCTTCCCAGGTGTACAAATGCTGATGGACGTCACCAGCACTAACTGGCCTCACAGGAAATGCTGAAAGGAGCCTTTGGAGATGAAATGAAAGGGTTCTAGACAGCAGCATGGAAGTGCACAGATGTGAGGTGCACAGGACATGACTTCCTTAAGTAATGGAAGTGTACAGATGTAAGGCAGGACACTGACTGCCGTAATAGTGGTGAATAAGCCACTCTCAGTTCAAGCAAAAGAACTGTAAGCATAAACCTACAGTGATGGGTACAAATATAAAATATGTGGTTTTTGTTCTGTGTTTTTATGGAGCTGGGAATCAAAGCCAGGGCTTTGTACTTGCCAGGCAAGCAGTCTGCCCTCAGCCTTAAAGTAATTTTAGTAACACAGAGGAAATAAAGGAGTAGTCCTGAAAGAGTTAAGATTATCAGTTAGAAATAAAGTGTTGTAATTACACGATTTTGTTTTGTAATCCTATGGTAATCACAGAGAAATACCTAGAGAGGATGCATAGAAGAAAATGAGAAACAAGTCAAAACATGTCACTATAAAAAAAAATCAATGAAATACACAGGAAGGTAGCCAGAGAGGAAAAGAGGCATGAAATAACTATAACACACAGAACACAGTTAGCAGTATGTTGGTAGTGGCAATAGTAAGTCCTATCAGCCATTATTTTGTTTTATTTTGTTTTATTTCATTTTATTTTATTTTAGTGGTACCAGGGTTTGAACTCAGGGTTTAGGCAGGCACTCTATTGCTTGAGCTATGCCTCTAGCCCTCAGAAATTATTTTTAATGTAAACGTATTAAACTACCCAAATACTTAGTGGCTGAGTGGACAAAACCAAACCAAAACAAAAACAATTAAGATCCAATTATATACTGTCTATAAGATGCTCACATTAGACATAAGGACACACATAGGTCAAAAATTAAAATCTGGGGAAAGGTTTTTTTTCCATGAAAAAAAAGCATAAGTGTCCATACTTATGTCACACAAAAGGAAAAACTCACAAGCTATGAAAAAGGAATTATATAATGATAAAAGTGTCAATTTACCAGGAAGATACAACAATTATATGTGCACCTAGCAATACTCAAATATATGAGACAAACATTAAAAGAATTGGAGTGAGAAATAGACCCTAGCACAGTACAGGAGATCGTATGATCTTATACATAGAAAATTCAATATGTGCCACAAGAATGATAAAACTAGTGAACAAATTTAGCAAAGCTATGAAATACCAAATCAGTTGTGCTTTTGTATACTAAAAATGAACTGTCTTTCAAAGGAAATTAGGAAAATAATCCCACTTGCAATCATGAACAAGAACAAAACACTGAATAATAAACTTAGCAAAGGAGGTAAGGTGAAAACTCACACAGAACATTCCTGAAAGAAATTTAGGAAGGGGCAGAAGGAAAGACATTCTCTATGTTCATGGACTGAGAGACTTAATAATGTCTTTAAAAGTCCATATATCCAAAGTGAGCTACAGATCTAATACAGTCCCTACCAAAATCCCTAAGTCATTTTTTGAGCAGAAATAGAAAAAAAAGAAAAATCCTAAAATCTGTATGGAATTCCAGAGAATCCTAAATAGCCAAAACAATTTTGAGAAAGTAAAAACAAAGTTGGAAGCCTCCTTCCTGACTTAAAAATATATTGATTCACTTCAGTGATCAAGACAGTATGATATTGTAGACATAGAGAATGATGGAACAGTGTAGGGTCAGAAGTGAAGCCTCAGCTGCACAACAGGCCTGGGCTCCACCACAGAGAGAAGATGGTCTTTTTGGTAAATAATGCTAGAAAAACTGGTATCACATGCAAAAGAATAAAGTTAGAACCTTACCTTACACCATGCACATAATCAAGTCAAAATGATTAAAGACCTAAATGTAAGAACAAAACTATAAATTCCTGAAAGAAAGTCAGGAGAAGCTTTAGGGTATTGGACTTGGCAGTGCTGTGTTGGTTTTACCCTGAAAACCCAAGCAGAAACAGAAGCAGGAGCACATTAAAGGGTCAGCAAGTGTGGGCAACCTTTGGAATGGGGAAACACGTCCCACCGGCTCCCTGAGGGAGTTAGGTGCGTCTGCTTGGTGAGCTCCTTCCTTCCAGCCTTTGAGCAGGGGTCTGGAGTGAGAGGAAGTGAAATCCCTGGGTGTGTGGATCTGTCTACACCACTCCCACAGCATTCTGTGTGCTTTCTTTTTTAAATAGCCATTCAACCACAAAAGATGATAATGAAGTGGTTTTTAATATGTTCACTGGTGTGTGCAGCCACTCAGCTTTAGAATATGTTTGTGACCTTCTGAAGGGACACCATACCTCACAGGTGACAGTTAAGTCCCTGAGTCTCCTCCCCAGCACCCTGATCTTGGAGGAAGGACTTCAGTCTCCCACCACTGAGTGTGATGTCAGCTGTGGGATTCTCCTGATGCTCAGTATCAGCTTGGGACTTGAGTGGTTTTGTCATGAAAGGGTGGTGAGAGGGGCATGTGACTTTTGGTTTTCATTCTCTTGACATGGTGCACTGATTGGTTTCCAGTTGTTGAAACAACCTTGCATTCCTGGGGTAAATCCCACTTGACCATGGTGCATGACTCTATTTACTTTTTTATTTTTGATTTCAGTTTACTAGCATTCTGTTGAGGATTTTTTTTTTTTTGGTCTACATTCACACAAGGTATTGTGTATCGTGATGCCTTTTGTAGGCGTTTGTGAAGAATTGCTGTTAGTACTTATGTAAATACTTGGTAGAATTCAGTGGAGAACACATCTGGCCTGAGTTTTCTTTTTGGACGGTCTCTTCTCTTGTTATAGCCTCTTCATGTTTCTGTTCTTGAGTTGGTTTTGGTAGTTTGTGTTTTTGTAGAAATTTGTCTTATTGCATCTAACCAAGTTATCTAATTTCTTGATGTGCAATTGTTCATAGTATTGCTGTATTACTTCATTTCCATAAAGTCAACAGTAATAACGCGCCTTCATTTCTTACTGCTTCTAGTGATATGGGCCTTCTTTCTTGGTCAGTCTAACTAAAGATATGTCAATTTGCTTGATCTTTATTTATTCCTTTATTTCAAAACAGTCTTGCTATGGTCCTTTTGCCTCATAGCCTGAGTAGCTGGGACCACAGGTGCACACCACCAGCCCAGTTTATCTGTTGATCTTTTGAAAAAATGAAATTTTGGTCTTGTTGATTTCTGCAGTGTTACTCTCCACTAGGTAGTTTCTACTGGAAACTTTGTTTTTTTCTTCCCTTCTACCTGCTTGAGGGCTCATTTGTTCTTTTTCCAGTGTTTTGAGGTAGAAACTCAGGTTACTAATTTGAGATCTTTCTTCTCTCAGTAGGTATTCGCAGCTGTATTTTCCCCCCGCAGGCATCAAAGACTGCTGTGCCTCTGTCACTGCTACTTCTGAATCATCTTGTAAAGAGCTGAGTTGGGGATCAGCCCTGTTGCTGTGTGTGTACAGCTGAGGTGGGATTCAGCCCTGCTCCTGTGTATTTGAGTTGGGTTCAACCCCGTTCTTGTGCATACAGAGCTGTGTTGGGGTTTAGCCCCAGTCCTGTGTGTGCAGAGCTGTGTTGGGGTTCAGTCCTGATCCTGTGTGTGTCAAGCTATGTTGGGGTTGGTCTGTTCCTATGCACGTAGAGCTGTGTTAGGCATCGGCCCTGCTCCTGTGTGCTTTTCGAAGGGCTTGCTGGATTGACGGAAGATGTGTGTTCTTTATTTCTTCTTTTGTTTTGCGTGTGCATCTTCCCTTTCAAGTTCATCTTACAATAACAACATTAAATACTATGACTTATAAACATAAGCCACTTTTGGTCTGCATTTTGATATGTTTCTTTGGGCATTTTTATTTAACTTGGAATTCTTTGACTTTGATGTATAATACAATTAGGTTTGTGTAACCAATTCTTCATAGTAGTATAATAGCAAACACTTAAAATTTCAGTGAAATTGGTACCTAGCTTTCTTTCATAGGAACCAAGAATCAAACTTAGGTTTTTGGGGGAGCACCGGTTGTGACTTCTGTCTTGGACTGGTGTCTAAGTTGCTTAAGGACACCAAAGAAGGACCACAGTGTGCTTTTTGTTTTTGCTCGTTGCTGTGTGTGGTGACTCCTGTCATTACCTTTTTCTTTCCTACCTCTGTAGCTCTAACTTCTGTTCACTGCTTCCCCTGCTTGGCGTTTCTGGAGTGGGCATGAGCCTGGCCTTGCATGGAGCAGGAAGGCCAGTGTGGCTGGAACAACATGTGCACCTTCCCCTCTGCCGTGCCTGGGCCGGGATGTGAATGGTTCTGTTCTAGGTCTGGTCAAGTTTCTATCCTCACCCTATGGGTGAGTCACACAGAAGTATCAAGTGAAGAAAGCACATCTGTTTAGAAAGCTACACACAAGCAAAACCTCAATGCAGCATTAAGATGAATGTGTGAAAAACTAAGGCAAGCCAAGGCCACAGAACGAAGAGCCCTTGGGTGGTCACCTCCTTTGCTGCCTTACTCTGTTGTGCAGGGCTCCTGTGTGTCAGAGCAGCAGAACGTGGGTCTCAGGGACCTGGAACTCTGGACTGTAGGGAACCCTGGGCTCCTGCATGCTGGTCTGTGCTGTGTTCTTGCAAGGGTTTTGTGGAGCTGGGGTCTATTGGTGAGAGCTTGCAACCCTTTTCCCTCTGCTGTTGATGCTGCTGCGTAGGGTCTTCCCTTTCCTAAGCTCCACTGGTCAGCACAGCTGCTGTCCCATGTAGGTTCTGGGCTCCTGTTCTCTCTGCCTCTGCCTTAATTGGCACCACCTACCCCTCCTGCTTTCTCAAACCCCTGCTTCTTCCAGCAGTTTCAATTTATTAAGCCCAGGAAAGTGGATCCTTGTCCTCCCCCCCAGTTTTATCTTCTACTGAAGTCAGACAGACTTGTTTCTGTAATGCTTCATCACAAGATGAACCACTCAAAGTGAGTGAGCCTGTGATGCTGGCCTTGCCCTGGTCTGGCGATAGGCACAGGGGCCGTGGTGCGCAGCTCCCTCCCACTCCTCCGTCCCCTTGCCTCAAAACATAGCTGCTCAGTCTCTTCTCCGATGTCTTCTCCAGCTGTAAGGCTTGCAGGGCTTCCCATTGCTGCCCAGCCTGCCTGGTTTATGCTTACTGCCTGCCACCAAATGTGACTGCCTTTTCTTGCCTGTGTTTCATGTGGTGACTGGGCAGACTTGTCCAAAGTAAAGGATCAAGCAAATGGAGGTTTATTTCTTGCCTGTGGCACAGTCCTCATGGCTGTTACAGGCCTGTGGTGGCAGGAGGCCCTGGCTCCTTCCATCGTGCCTGCCAAGCAAGTGGTCCTGGCAGCCTCACAGGAGGAAAAGCACTTCTAAGATTGGATGTAGTTACCAGGCCACTGCACCTGTGAGGACAGCTGGGAACTGTAGGCTGGGGCGGAGCCCAGAAGGAGAGCAGCCTGTCCTGCTGCTGTGGTCATCTCCATGGTCATCTCCATGTTCAGAGTGGTCTCTGTGCTATTAAGGAGTGACTGGGATGAAGGGGGAGCTGCTGTCTTCTCATCCTCTGCTCTGCTTCCTTACGGTGGCCTGGTTGTGCTCTCTCTGCTTGGCTCTGATCTTCATCCCTCCATTTCACTGTTTTTTTTGCTGATCACTGTCTTGTGAAGCAATTTCCACTTTCTTCCCATATTAGAAACAAGGAAAATTATGTGTCCTCAAGTGTTTGAATCTGCTTCTTCTGCCTCAGGGGAGAATGGAAAGACCCATGATGGGATGTTTGTGTGGGAAGGGGAGAAGACAAAGAGTCTACTAGGGCAGCATCCAGAAGCTGGTTATGGTAGGCATTTCTCCTGCCTTCACCAGATGGCTCTGGCTCCTGGGAAGCCCTGCCCCACTGCAGACGGACTGGGGTCCTGGGCAGCTCCGCGAGACATCCATTCAACGCTGGGTGTGGCTTTGTGTGTCTTGTGACTGCCTCCAGCCTGCTCCTACTCCAGGCACCTGTAGATACCTTCTGAAATGTGCGTTACTAACTTGAGGCTGCTTACACCTGCGTTTGTTGTCTGCTCAGGTAGGTTTTTGTTAGCTTGTACATTCCTTGTGCAGTGACTGAGGCGGGTGTTCAGGGGCTGTACAGGAGGGGGAGAGTGGTGATGAGTGTTACATGTTAGGTTCACTTTCCTTCCCCTCCAGCCTGGTGCTTTGGGTTTTAATTGGCAAAAATGTGAATTCTGTTTTTTCATTGGGATTATTTTTCCAATTTCTTAAAAACAGAAGACACATTTCAAGTATTTCAGTGGTGTACAAAACCAACATTCATCCTTGCAACAGACCTCTCCCGTCCCTGAATTTCAGGAGGCCAGCAAAATGAACTGGTTATTGAAATGGATTTAGTGCCTCATGACCGAGGAGTATGAGGTTTTTGGAGAGCAGTTAAGGTACTTACAGAATTAATGCTTTTTTGGTGCTGTGCATGCCTGCTGAACAAAGGAAAACGTGTACAGGGAAGGCCGTACTGCCGTTTCAGGTATGCAGCCAATGCTGTGGATTTTGACTTTAGATCAACTGTTGAACGTATGCTTGTTTTCATCAGGTATGCAAATTGTGTTATAGTGTGTATTGGTCACATAAATTGAATATTAAGTCATTGTTTATGAAAGGCTAATTTTTATTTCTGTGAAATACTTAAAAATTTTGGAATGTGAAATAAGTTTCACCCACTACCTATAGTTACCATTAACTAACAGCAGTTGGCCTTTTAGTTTCCATAGGTTTACATTAGGACACAAATAGAATGACAGGGCAGGAAGATGCCCGTTAGCTCAGATTGTGAGCTGGCAGTTTGGCAATCTGTCTTGGGTGGTGGCTTCTCCTGGCACTGTGAGGACTGGTTGATTTAGGCAGTGGGCTGATGGTGTGTTGACCCAGGGTCAGTGGCAGAGCCTTCTGGATGCCGTGCAAGCGGATCCTTGAAGTTGAGAGGAACCCTCGCCTTTTCTGTGTCTGTCTCCCACTACCCCTCCTCACTGCAGACTGGTCTGCACCTGTTACACAAGAGGAAGAAAACCAAAGGAAAGGAGGAAAACACACCAGTGCCACATGTGGGCCAATGCGATCAAGGAAGGCAGTGGGGCCTTCTCCAGGCTTGTCTTCTGTTGTGTTGGGACAATAGGAGTTACTGGAGCACTCGTTGAGTCACATAGCCAGGCTCCTGACAGGGAGCAGAGCCCTGGCAGGACTGGAAGCCAGCTTCCTAAATGACAGGCGAGGGTACCTTTAAGCCCTTAGCTCTGGGGCAGAGCCATGGAGCAAGAGGTCTTAAGAGTTTTATATTCTCTTTTTACAGTGTTTATAGGCACTGTAAAAAATTGGCCGCTTAGCTGGGTGCTAGTGGCTCACACTTGTAATTCTAGCTCCTTGAATGGCTGGGATTGGGAGATCGAAGTTTGAGGACAGCCCAGGCAAAAATTTCGTGAGGTCACATCAACCAATCGCTAGCTAAGTGCAGTGGTGTACACCTGTCACCCCAGCTACATGGGAGGTTGAGATTAGGAAGATTGCATTTCCAGGCCAGTACTGGCAAGAAAGTTCTCAAGATTCAACAGAAAAAGCTGGGTGTGGTGGTGCACACCTGTCGTCACAGCTACAGTGGAGAGAGGGGGAGAAAGCATAAACTAAGAGGATTGTGGTCCAGGCCAACCCAGGCAAAAAGCGAAACCCTATCTTAAAAAGTAACCAGAGCAAAATGGGCTGGAGGCTTGGCTCAAGTGGTAGAGCCCCTACCCAGCAAGTGTGAAGTCTTGACTTCAAACCCCAGTACCACCACCACCAAAAAAAAGTGGGTCCTATAGGCTTGCCATGTTAGCATGCATATCTTGTCCTCCCAGACTAGGATGAGGGCTCATGGTCAGAAGACACTTCTGTTTTGCCCATTTTTCTACTGTGGTTTTAATTTTTTTTATTGTTTTATGAAAGTTTTCTTACTGAGAACATTAGATTTTTATCATTATATGTTGTAATATTTCCTAGTATTTTGCTTGTTCTTATTTTTCAAATTTAACCATAGAGTTTATAACTTAAAAACCAGGCTGCCCCCCATTCCCACTTCTTTCCAGGAGCTGTCCCATGGAGCATCTCAAAGGCGTCTCTCCAGGTTTGTAATGTCATGTTTCCAAGTCGTTTTCATTTCACCATTTTAGGCTAAAAGTTCTGTCAGTAGACAAAATTGCAACTGATTTGGCTGTAGATCCTGCTGGCTTCATTTGTAGTTCATGAGTGGAGCCACCTCCTTGTAGAATAGAATGAGCTGAGGGCAAAGCCAGTGTGGGCTTTGTGAGGCGGCAGATGTAGGAGTAGGGTTAGTTAAGTTAGAGCAGGTTAGAGCAGAGGAGACATGTATTATGCTGAACCTGGCCTGCTGAGGTCCTGGGCGTCATCTACCCTGATGCAGATGGCCTATTGACCTGAGGCCCTGGGCAGGCACTCAGTGCAGACCTACAGCCCTCTCAGTCCTGTTAATAATTCTGTAGAAAGAAATTTCTCTGGAGTCCACACACGGCATGTAGTCTGCTCCTCCTGCTTGGAGGTTTTGGATAAATGTTTTCTGAGGAGGCTGAACCCTGTGAGTTACAAATGTGGCTGTCATTTTTGTCATTTTTCCTTTTTACATGGTACAGAATTCTGAATCCAGTAGACCTGTTCCACTTGGCCCCCTCCCCAGGAGAAGTTCACTGCCACTTTGCATAGGCTTCCCTCTGTTCGCCCTGTGCCTTCACCAGCACCACGGGTGGTGTGGGTTTCAGAGAAACTTCTGTTCTGACTCCGTGCTGCCTCGGTGCTCACAACACAACACATCTGCCTTTAACCACCAGCCATCCTCATGCTTCTTGTGAAACTTGAAACATTTATGCTGCATCTCTGCCCTGAGATCTCCTGTGGTCTTCATCATTCACATTCTTCCCTCTTGCTGCTCTGTATGTGTGGTCCTGACCTGACCTACTTGCTGTCTGGTCAGTCATATCTTACCTCCTGTGTCTCCATCATCGCCTCCTGCCCACTGCCGCCTGTGTGGCTCTGGGAGGGCCCTTTCCGTCCTTCCCGACCTGTTCTGGTTTCCAGAGCTAGCCCAGGGTAAACTGGGCTTTGAGGTAGGAGGGAGAAGATGGCAGGGTCTGGGAGGGGTGATGGCACCCTCAGTGCCATCTGGCTCTTGAAGTTTGGATGTGAGTGTCTCAACTGGTGCCATAGCTGGAAATGACTGCCTTTCTTCTGTGTGTTCAGAGGACCAAGAGAGTGTCTACCATCTCTTTCTGCTGTTGGCCCGATGAGGACTGTGCTGAGCACTATGATTCCTACCATATTTCCAGATGATAGCCCAGGATCTACACTGTCTGACTGAGAGGAGGCATATACACGTGGACGTTAAAATGAGTCCCTTGCCTTTGACTCCCAGGCCCCTGGTTCACCTTCCTGAGATACTGTGGGCACAGGAGGTGTCAGCAGCTGTGGAGAACACACCTCTCACTTGTGCACGCACCACTGTGCACACATGGAATGGGGAGACAGACTGTTGGCACCTGCTCTATTGGCATCTTGTGATGGTTTCATATCAGAACACACAATCTTGTGTTTTAGGTCCTCGACTGGCCATGTTTGAGATCCTAGACACAGTAGTGTGTGTGTGTGCATCTGTCTGTCTCTCTCTCTCTCTCTCTCTCACACACACACACACACACACACACACTCACTGATGTCCTAGGCACAGTGTGGTATGTATCAGGGTGTCTGGTAACCCCTCTTGGTGGACAGGAGGAACTGCGGACAGCAGCCCCTCCTGTTTGGGGTCTGGTCCTACCTCCCAGCCCCGCTCTGTGAGGTCAGTTGTTGGATCACACTGCTCTGAGGCCCTTTCTTCTCACGTTCAGAACTGGACAAAGTCTCATGAGAACTTTCCCTGAAGCCCGATACGCTAGTCTGATAAAGAAGGCTTTGGATTTTGTTTCACAGCTGACCCAGATGTCTGAATTTCTCCAGAATGACCAGTTTCTCAATAACTTGAGTGTTTAAATGGAAGATTATCTGAGTCCCAAATTCAGAATGGTTCACAGTCATCTCCCTGCCTCCTGGGGCTTTGTGATAACCTGTGGCCTGGATGTTGGCCCCACAGTGGGGGCTCATTTTGAGGAAGAACCAGGAAGCTGCCAGCTCATAGTGGCACCCAGGAGATCCTCTGGGGAGCTTGGTTCTACTCCTACCAGGTCATCTTAGTGCCTTTTGTAAACATGTTTCAGAACACACCTCATCCCTGCCTTGCAGCTAGAAGGCTTGTTCTACGTCTTGTGCAGAAAAGTTCTGGAGTTGTGTCTAGCTGTGTTGAGGCAAGGCCTTAGGCTGTGTGTAGCTCCATATGTCTGCACTCCCCTCTTGGTCATTCATGTCTGGAAGCACAGTGTGCCAGTAACTACAGGACCACGGTGTTCTTAAGCGGGTTGTACATATGGTAAGCCCCTCAATCCAAGACCCCTAGCACATGCCTTGAAACTGCAGGTGGCACCAAACTCTATGTGAACTATTTCTTTTCTGTCCATGAACACCTTGATAACGTTTAATGTACAGGATAGGCACCATAAGAGATTGACAACAACTGTTACAACAATTTCTCTGATAAATTGTCAGCATCACTACTCTTGCACTTCAGGGCTATTAAGTAAAACAAAGGTTACCTGGAGACAAACCGTACCACACCAAAACAGTCAGTCTGATAATTGAGTGGCTAATGGGTGGGAGGTGCATGTAGTGAGGATACGCTGGGAAAAGGGGTGGTCCATGTCCCTGGTAGGATGGATTGAAACAGCATGAGGTACCATCTGGCGTGGCTCTCACTCCCAGTGATACATACCTGATGCTGTGGCTATGGTAGGAGGATTGTGCTTCCTAATAAAAAGTTGAAATTCGTGGTTTAATGATTTTTTTCCCTTGACCCGCAAACTTAAGTACCTTTAAAAAATATATAAGCCAGGCACTGGTGGCTCACACCTATAATCTGCTAGCTATTTAGGAGTTAGAGATCAAGAGGATCTTGGTTTGAGGCCAGTCGGGCAAATAGTTCTCAAGACCCTATCTTGAAAAAGCCCATCACCAAAAAGGGCTGGTGGAGTGGCGTAAGGTGTAGTTCAAACCCTAGTTGGTGTAAAAAAAAAAATGTATACATAAGCTGGCATGGTGGTTTGGGAGGCTGAGGCAGGAGAATCACAAGTTTGAGGACAGTTTGGGCAACTTAGCAAGACCCTGTCTCAAAAAGTAAATAGGGTTAGGGATCCATCACTGGGCATGGGTAGGCCATGGTGGAACTGGCTGACTGGAGTGCTGTCTGTCCTGTGGATGGTTCTGCTCATGTGGTTCAGTTCCGAGGGACTGAGTATGCATTTCTTTGTCTCATCATGGAAATGGTGATCTCACCTATCATTCAGTCTTGACATAGTTGTTTTTGCTCTGGCTGTTTGCACCTGACGCCCTGTGGGATAGGCTGTGCTGGGTAGCTTGGGGCCTCAGGGCGGGAGGAATTCACCCTGGGTGGATGAGACCCTCACACCTGCTTCATGTGGAGAGTTACCACTGGAAGCTGATTTCATAGCTGAGGAAAATAGGAGAAAGAAAACACATGATATTTATCTTGGTCTTTGAGCAGCTCTGGGAATGTTGTTAAAAACATTGATGTCATTATGGTGAGGCTGAGTTGATGGGGGTCAGTGCAGGGCACTGGAGGGGTCTTGGGGCTTGTCTGTGCCCTTGGTGCCAACCCCTGATGCTGGGTCTGTCTCTGCATGCTTGTGACTGGACACATGGCTTCACCTCGCCAACAGAGTCAGACGCACTGGTCAGTGCTGATTTCCTTCTCAGCATCTCTTAGGTTTTCTCCACCTCGAAAAACAAAAGAATCGCCAAAACAGGACAGTTTTCCACCATCTGTGCTGGAACTTGTTTCTTGTTTCTGTGGCCTCCCCTTCTGGGCCCCATACCATCAGTCTTGGTTTTTGGTTATCTCCATCTCTAGTTTTGAAGAAAATTTTGCCCTGCTTCCAAAGAGGTGTTTGTAGTTTTTACTCCTTTCCCAAAGAGTGGCTGCAGGGAGGAGCCCTTGAAGGGGAGAATGTTGGTGGGTCATAAGGTGGGCAGCTTACACTGATTCCATGAAACCTGCCTGCCTCAGGGCCTCTTGGACCCTCAGGGTGTTTCATCTGTGGGCTGCTCCCTGAGTGAGTAGATGGAGAGCCCTGTGAAGGAGAGGCATGTGGGCTTGTTGAGTTTGTCCAGTATCATTGGGTGCAGCAGGTTGAACCATGGTGGCCTGTCAGGGACACTGTGATGGCTTGGGCTGAGCATCTGGTGGTAAGAAGGACAGGGACCACTGCCTCAGAACTCCTTCTGCCTTTGTGTGCAGGATCACACACCCAGGGGCAGCCTGTTGAGTGGGTCACACCTTGGCGCAGCTCTGTCAGGGTTGTAGGAACACTGTGGGGGTCAGTGCCAGTCACACACCTGAGGGGGATTCACAGCTCACAGGATGCCGCATCCGAGGGGTAGGGTCACCTGGAGACCCTGAATTATGGGCTGCTCTGAGGGGTGGAGGGTAAGGCAAGCTGGATGCTCCCAGCAGCAGTAAGAATGGACAGTTCTGTAAGTGGAAGTGGCAGCTGGCGATTGGGTGGGGTTTGTTAAGCTCGGGTGTGGAATTTCCACCCAACAGTGGTGCGCAAAACCCAGGAGACAGAGCAGCTTCAGCTCAGCAGGGGTGGAGGCTTGGGTGCATCTCGTTACAGCGAGAGTAAACAGTGAGGGAGGAGGAGCCCCCATGGTTCTCAGAAACGCCAGGTGAATGTGGAGAGTTCAGGCCGTGTATTCTTGGCTCAAGTGGGGACAAGCAGGTACTGGCATGTGGTCTGGAGAACAGTGTTGCAGGTGCTTTTCTGGTGGTGTTTTCATTGCTATTGTGTTGTGTGACTTCAGTGTTCTCTGGATCAGCAGCTGAGTCCACACCTGGCTTTGAGGGAGTTGTCCTACCTAGAGGCCGACAAGGGGAGACCCTTTTTAGCTTTGCATAAGTTCCTCTCTGTGGTTGACAATATTCACTGAATGAACGAATGTGCAGATTTCATGGGGTTGGGGTGGGAGTGGACACACTGCCAGTATCCCTTGCTAGGATGTGTCTTGCTCCTGTCTGCTAGGAGCGCTCAGCACCTTAGCTCATGGGGTGCTCAAGGGTCTGAACAAGCTTTAACTACTCTCAGACATTTAGAGCACTTCCATTGGTTCAGTTTCAGAATTGATGACGCACCAGAAGTACTTCCAGTGGCTGGTGTTCAACCTTTCATTGTCACTGGGGGCTGTGCATGCTGCAGGTGTACCCTAACCTGGGGAAAACATCAGTCAGAAGTTCTGGCACTCACTTCTCTTGCCTCCTAAATCTAACAAAATGTATAAATTTAATGAGCTCTGACAAGTCCTCCAACCTGAGCAGATTTGACATCACACAGGACGCACCAGCAAACTGTCCTGGTGTGAACAGCTTGCTGCTGGTGGTGGTGGGGCACTGAAGAATGGGGGTGTGGGAACACAGGAGCACATCTTTCTTGGACTTGAGGAAGTCTGTGAAAAATCATGAACAAGGTTTTCTGAATGTTCAAACACTGATATGAGTGGGTGGAGAAAAGCCAAGAGAATACAGGAGTCAGAGCAGACCTCTGCAACAGTGTCCCAGTGTGGCCTGACCTTCTGCTATGCACTCTGTGAATGATGCCTGCTACACGCTGCAGACCTGTAGGCATCAGGGGCTTCGGGAAGGTTTGTCCCGCAGAAGGGCTTCTGTGGGCACTGGGCAGGCTGACAGGAACAGTGAGCTCTGGCCCCTCTTGGCCATCTGTTCCAAACCTCAGAGTCTTACCATGTCCCCCAAGCTGTGACTGCGCTGGACGTCTGGATCTAGGGGGGACCACCACACATCCTTCTGGGCAGGCTTGCCACTGCTTACCATGTGTCTAGAAGTATTCCTCTTAGTACATTTTCCTCCTCAAGAATGTCTGTCTGAAGATCCTGAACTATGGAGTAATTTTACATCTTAATAATTTCAGCAGAAACAGCCCTGGGTGGTAGAGTTCAGTGACTGTTCGTTCCTGTTGGTTTTCATTCTAGGGTGGGACTGAGAATCACTGTTGGGTTGGTGGCAGTGTGCAGCCTGGATCTCTGGATGGTGGTGGTGCCATGGAGGGACAGAGGGTATAAGGGAGTCAGCCAGCCAGGGTCCAAAATGGTGGACACCACACTGCCCAGAAGACTGGGTCATATGTGCCTTTGCCCTGAGGCTGGCACTTGAGGCAGTGACTTGAGATCTCAGAGCTGCATCCTTGTGAGAGTCTCAGGGTCTGCTCTAAGGGTCTCTGTCCCAATATAGGGAGGTGCTGTAGGCTCCTCCTCAGTGCTGCACACATGGCAACTGTGTACTGTCCCCCAGCCTAGGTTGGTCACATTAGGACTCTGTTCCTGGTGAACACTGACTTCTGTGGGCCTGAAGAGCTGTGCAGTGTGCACATGAGCCTTTCTCAGGCTTGGAGTAATTTGTGTTGCTGGGTAGGTCCCTGTACGCACCTGGTGTGGTGGACTGGTACCTTATGCTGGGGTCTTTTGGCACCATGATCTTTGAAATTGGTGTTCTTGTGATCCTAACCCCAGCAAATTTGGTGTAGGGTCAGCTGGTGGAAGTACAGACCTCTGCCCAGAGTGAGGGCTTCAGTCTGACGTGACAGAGGGAGATCCATGGTCCCTGGTTCTCCCCAGGGCATCTTTGCATTTGTCCTTCAGTGCTGGTCCCTGGTCATCTCTCTCTCTCTTTTGTCATATAAAACTTTTAGTTTTATTTATTTTGATTTTAACAAATGTCAGGGAGAGAGCCTGAGGGAAAGGGTGAAGTCCATGGGGCAGGGCCCTCCTAGATGCCTGAGGAGGGGACAGGTCCCCTCCCCTCCTCTTCCCCCTTCACCTAAAGGGGTTTGGGGAGAGACACAGGCAGGGGAGGGGACTGGTCCCCAGTCTGTGGGGGTGGTGCTTGGGGCAAAGAACTATGGAGAACAGGAGCCCCTACCAGGAATAATGGGGGTGGTAGGGAAGGCACAAGGACTATTTGTCAGAATCCACCACTTTCTGATTCCAAATTGAATTAACAAAAGCAAAAACAAAATCACAAGCAGGTTTGTCTCTTGAGGACATGTTTGTATTTGTCTCTCCACCCTGGTCCTCTCTCAAGGATGTCTTTGGGCCTGTCCCTCCCCACTGGGCTACACACTGGTCTTGGGTCACTAGCTGCCTCTACTGGTTAGTTGAATTGAATATATGATAGATTTTCACACCAACAGTGTCTGCAGTCTCTCAGGACTGCTCTGTTTCCTTTTTCACATTTCAAAGTACTTTAAAACTAGGTTTGTGCTATAACAGCCCCTGCCCTACACCAGCCCAGCAAGGGCAATGGATGTGGGGTGCAAAGCCCATTTCTACGAAGTGTTGGTGTCTTTGATCCTTTCCTTTGTGTTTTAAGTTATCTAACAGATCCAAGGTGCCACTGATTGTAAGATATTTTGAGTTCAGAAATGAAACCTGTATAAAATCATCTACTCTTTCTACAAGCTTGTTCTCTGGAGGTCAGGGCCAGAGCTGCCATCATTTGCAGTGCTGAGGCTAAGGTGGCACAGAGTTGCTGAGGATGTCCTTCTGGGGGACCTCCTCTGGGGTCAGGCTCCCAGATGCCATAGACAGTCTTACGTGTTTGGGAAGCTCTGTCGCTTCATAAGCCTCATTATAGCCACCTAATGTCACTAGGGCATGATTACTGACCAGGGTCTTAGGGGATGTAGTTTCCTCAGCAGTGTGGACAGGTGGCTCGGATAGTTCTGTGTGATGTGGAAAGGTAAGAAGTGCACATGCCTGGTACAGTCCTGTGTGCCATGCTAGGACATTTCGGTCGATGATGTCCCAGGAGATTGTAGTGGAGCTGATGATGTCATAGCCATGGTAACCTCGTGGGGCATTGTATCACTCCTGTGGTGATGCTGGGGAGCAGCCTCTGTGCCTCTGTGGCATTGAAGTGAGTGCACACAGCATGACTGTCACCAATTATGTATGTGAGGTAGTTGTTTCCATTGTGTTAATGTGCTCATCTGGGCCCTAGGACAGTACTCTGTGCCATACATACCTACTGTGTGGCTAGATGTGTCACAGGCTAGACCTCTACACACCTGTCAGCTGCTCTGTGACTTCTATGCAGAGATACAGTCGCCTGACGATGAATCTCTCCAACCATATCCCCATCATCAAGCGACACATGACACCAGAAAACTGAGACCTGTGGATTCATGACATCAGGTTTGACATTTCTCTTTACCTTTCATTAGGGTCAGGGAGCAAGTTTCCGAGGCTGGAAAGAAGTAACTTCTCTGTTTAACAAAGACGATGAACAACATCTGCTTGAGAGATGCAAATCTCCAAAGTCCAAAGTGTAAGTCATAAGCCATCCTGACTCAAGAGGGGAGGGAAGTCACTGGGAACTGGAGAGGTGGCTATGGTGGAGGGGTGAAGAGTGGTGCAGACTCTGAGCCCTGGAGAGGCCTTTGCTGTCCTGGGGCCTGTGAGAAGTGACCCATGAGTACACAGAGATGAGTATGTTTTTTGAATGCTCTGGCAACAAAAAGAAAGTAAAATGTACTTTTGGTGAAAGGTGGTAGTGTGACATAAGCATGTTGAAATGCTACAGAAAAGTAAAAAGAACTCAGAATCATAAGGTGAACTTCCTAATCTTAAAGCAGTCTAAAAACATTTTTAGTGTTTTTTTTCCTTTTTATAGTAAGCCTTTTCCTTTTTATAGACGAAGGCATTCTGAGTTCTTTTGTTGAGTAAATGGTTAGATTTTTAGTGCTTTAAGAACAGAAAGAAAAGTACTGTTAAAAATGCAAAGCTGGAGATGCCACGCAGTGATATGTAGGGCTGTCACACTTGCCTAGCATGCCTGTGGCCCTGGGGTGGGGTTGACTCCAGCACTGTAAAAACAAAAGAAAAACAAAATTGCAAAGGATTGATTGTAAACTGTAAAAGGGTTTAGAAAATAAAGTACATTTAAACTGACACCTTATATTTCAACGTGTTAAAAAGTGCAAATACCAGTTGATGGCCTGCCTGTTGGCACAGGAGGTGACCTGCATGCTGATTTCTTCTGGTGGAGGACTGCGGCCCTGCTGTGTCTACATATGCAGGCCCTCTACTCTCTCTACTCTGGAGGTGCTGTGGCTTCACCTGCACCCATGTACTAGGAGGACAGCATGAATGGCCCTCTTGGCTCCTGGATGGCTGTGATGGGGCAGCATCTCTGGAGTGAGGCCTGGACGCCAGTGTCCGCAGCAATGCCCCATGCTTATGGGCAGTTGGGCAGGGCTTTGACTTGCATGTGTTTTGTGGTGTTGTTTTCCTTTTTATAGTAGGAGGTATTCTGAGTTCATTCTTTTGTTGAGTAAATTACCTCCTACAAGCTTGCTATTCAAGTAACCCTATAGAAAACCGACTGGTAAATTGTTTTCCCTATTTCCTAATCTGGCCCCTGGGATTCCATGTGTGGTTTGCTGCAGTGCTAGTGGGTGCTGTCCTTCCTGTGGTCTCTTACTGCTAACCCCCCATGACAACACTTCCCAGCTTCCTGTCTAAGGCTGGTTCTTGTCTTTTACCATGCTGAGTCTCAACCTTGCAGGATCCTTTGCTTTCTACAAGCTTCACTAACAGTGGGTAGTGGATAACTGTAACTTTTCCTTACTTTATCCATTAATTGTAAGATTTATTTAAAACTTACACATAGGGTTGTGTTAACTTTCTAAGCAGTTTAAAGTTTTTAGAGAAGAACTTTATAAAATTGACACACTGGTGAAATCACTGGATGATGATCATCAAACTTTTACCTCCTACAGAGCTAACTTACGATTGAAAGAAGAGTTGAAATTGGAGAAGAAATCTGGATTTTGGGACAGTTTGGTTTTAAAACAGAACAGCCAGTCTAAAAAAGCAGATGAGATAGAAGGTTGGGAGCCTCCAAGATTTGGTCCTGAAGACGTGGCAGCTGATGTTGGTGATGCTCTGAGTGATTGTGCACCCTGGTCAGGATGGGAGGATGACACCAAGGGCTCCACCAAGTACACCAGTCTGGCCAGCTCGACCAGCAGCTCTCGCTGGAGCCTCCGGTCAGCAGGGAAACTGGTGAACATCCGGCGACACAGCAAAGGCCACCTAACGGACACCCACGAGGAGGTAGAATGAGCAAAGAAGGAGCCTTGTTGCACTGTCATGTTGCTTTTGGGGTTTGCTGGGCTGGGTGGCCCCCTGCTATGCACCATTAAGTTGTCCAACCCTCCCATGCTCAAGAGTAGGAATTCACTGATTGCCAGCAAGTCACACTCCCTGCCCATGCACACAGTGGCTTCTGGCTGGTGGCATTTGGTGGCCTTATTGTGGAAACGTCCACCTGCTGCAGTCTGTTCACGTTTGCTGAAACTGCACATGTGCACTTTTGATGCCGTCCTATGAGATCGAGTAACAACCTGCTGTCTCCACAAAGTGACACTGGCCTCAGTCACAGCTTGTAGGACCCTTCTGTGTGTGACACTGGTGCCACCATGACTTGCAAATGTAGCAGCAGAGGCATCTTCTCCTGTCCCAGGTCACAAGATGTGTCTTCCAAAGGTCACATTAGTTCTGCTTAACCTGCAAGTTAAATAACAAATGCTGGAGCAGTGAGGGTTGTATGAGGCTGAACACTGGTCTAGAGCTTGTCCACCTGCTGCTGAAGAGCGGCCTCCAGCGTGTGCCTGGGTAGCAACAGTGGTTCTCTTGTGGGATTTTATTTTTTGCTTCTCAGCTTTTAAATTCTGACCTTTCTTTCCCTCTCTTTTTTTTTTTTTTAATTTAGTTTACAGATTTCAGGTTAAAAAATGCCATAAAGTGAGAATAAGTTTTAGTCACTTGATAATCTACAGGAACTTGCTCATTACCAAGTTAAACTGTATGTAGAATACTAAAGTGCCTCTTTTCTATGATTCCCAGGTGTTTAGTTTTCCTAAGTGAAATAGTTTTTGTGATTGATGTTAGATTTGTAAGAAATCGTGTTTCTCCAAGCAGAACTCATGGCGCTTTGCGTCTCGCTCTGCCTGTCTCTCTAGGCCTGCTGATTGTCCTCGGCATTGCCATGCTGTATGCCAGGCACCATGGTCTTGTGTCTCTGCAGGGTGGCGCTTAGCAGCAGGTGGTGCAAATATCTTTTAGGTAGAAGTGGTTTGACAGAAAAGTTATATTTTTGTTTTGGTTAAAAACAAAAGCTTCCAGTTTCACTGTGCATCCCCCCCATGGGAAAAACAGCAAAAAATCCCATCCTTGTGTTTTCCCAGTGTGTACTTTTGTGCTGCCTCCTGTACCTGGATGTTCCACTTAAAACTCCATAGAACAACCCAGTGCCCCTGAGGTGCAGCGTAGTGGTCAGTGTCTGTCTTTAATAGACAGTTTACCTGATCCCTTGCTATCCATTTGTCATCTACAGCTACTTATTCATCCGTCCATCCACCCATCTCATCTGTTACTCATCTTTCTGTCCATCTACCCATCCCTGCGTCCTGTCTACTCATCTTCCTGTCCATCCACCCATCTCTCCGTGCATCCACCTGCCTTTTTCAAAGTTAAGTTCACTTCCTGAGCCTTGGGGTGGGGGACAAGCTTTAACTGTTCAAATAAAACTTTGTTAGAATCTTGAAATTATGAAATTGCAGAGATTTTCTTTGCTTCATAATGCAGAAGAAAGTTTATAGTTTTTAGTAAAGTTGCTGAGTTAAAAAATACACATCCTCAGGTAAGCGTTAGTGCAAGGGCTGCAGCCTGTGTCTTCCTAGAGGAAGTGATGGTGCAGAAGTCTCACAGCAGGAGTGGGTGCTGTCTCTGGCTGGTACCATCCAAAGCACTAGAATGTAAATACAACACTCAGGCTGGGGATGGAAACTTATAGCTGCTGTTCACTGTGCCTGTGCCGAGTGTGAGTCTGGTAACTGACATCACTGAGATGTAGTCATGATGCACTGGCGGAGGTCCTTGCACCACACACCACCCCCTCAGAAGGTAAAGACAGAGCCAGACTGCGGTTGGAATGTGCACTGTAAGATTGTTTTATATACCAAGATTAATGAAAGTATGATTTTTGTCTTGTATTTGATTAAAACTGTGAGTTTTAGTGTAAATATTTGTGTGCTTTGAGGAGCAAATGTCTTGAAAGAATACTTACCAAAGTGAGTTTGTCATGTTCACGTGCAGTGAGCAGCCACAGCTGTAATTCTGGGGCAAGTAGTGAGCATACAGCTTCTGCAGCCTGTGCCCTGCCTGTTCTGATTTTCACAGGGGAGTGACCTCAGGGAGGGTGGTTCCTTCTTAAAGCTGAGAATTTGAAAATAAAAGTACTGATCTTGCATGATCATTGGTGTCTGCATACCAAGCCTTTACTTGATCACTTAGCGCTAATGGCACTTTCCTGACCTTGTAAACCTCATTTTAAGATGTAGAAAATATATTTACATTTCATAAATAAATGAAGTTTCAACTGAGGTTGTCCAGATGTCTTTGGCCTGTCTGAACTACTTCTTGAGCTGTCAGCACTGGCATCATGAGAATGACTAGATGCACAGGGTGCAGATCTTCTGGTTGAACTGCCACTCCTTAGTGAGCATGGTCTTTATGCAGTTCTTTCCTTCAGCATCAGCTGAAAATCCCATCAACAGTACACTTCTTAACCTAATCATAATTTTAAGATGGCCACCTCTTGACCTCGCCAAGGGAAGATTAATGCCTATAGGAACTGGGCCCCTGTGCCAACCAGAATGGCAGCAGTGGTGGCACACCGAGCTTGTCTCTTTGGGAAATCACTATCAATCAATCAGATGCGTGGTGGGCTGGTCCTGAGCTTCATGTGCATGTAGGGACCACAGGAAGCGATGTCTGTCCACATTACTAATGCAGAACTACATGACTGGCCAGGTATGGTGGTGCAAACAGCTATAATCCCTGCACACAGGAGGCTGGTGAAAGGGTTGTCAATTTGAGGCCATCCTGGGCTACACAGCAAGACCTTGTCTCAGAAAAAGAAGACATGATACATGCCATGTTTTGAGGGAAAATGTGGTGTGGGAATATCAGAACCAGTCCACCTGCAGCTTTCACAGGCTGGGGTTCTCAGCATCTGCAGAGCCTACTGCAAGGGCAGGGTGACCATGTGGCCCATGAACAGTGCCTATCCGGTCCTGGTGCTCCACAAGTTCTGACAGCTGATGTTAAACACAAGACAGGTTGATAGGCCAGTAGCCCACAATGACAGCTGACAGGAGGACATGGGTTTTCCAGAGCTGTGCCCTGGAAGCCCAGGACTTTGCCTGGGACCACTCTCTCACCAAGTCTGGTGTCAGTAGCTTCCCAAGGTTCACAGTAGCCATGCCCTGCTGCTGGCTCGTGACCTGCTGCTTGCTGGGAAACCTCCATCTGATGCCATCTGGGCTACCCAGAACCAGCTCCTAGGTCTGGTACGTGAGCTGTGACCTTGGAGGGATATGTGTTTATTATTTAGAAATTATTACTGTCTCAGCAAGGCTTTTCAGAGTTGGAAATGAGATTTTTCATTTAATCATACAGGCTGGGTAGAATTTTAGCTTTCAAAACAAGTGATAATAATATATTGATTTCTTGAGAATTCTATTTAATATAAATTTTCTATGTCAAAATTAGTGCTGGAAACTGGATTGAAGTTTGACGGCTATTGGTTCATCATCTTTTTAAAAAAATCTATATCATGCTGAATGAGTTAAGCCAAGTTGAAAAGGCCAAATATTTCATGTTCTTATCATTTTGTGGAACCTCGACCTGAAATGACAACTACGATGATGACGCTGGTGATGGGATATGAATGTAGATGGGGGACAGTCTGGGGGAGGGGGTAAAGGAAAGACTACTAAGGGGTAAAGAGGATATATATGTGTGTGTGTGTATATATATACATATATATATGAAGACAGCATAAGGAAATGCCCCAAACTGAGAGAAGAGGAGAAGGGGAAAGGGGAATGGAAATACAATGGAGGGGATGAACTTGTTCAAGGTATACTGTATGCATATGTGAAATTATCACAGTGAAATCTCCTTGATTATTAATATATGGCAACTCAAAAATTAAAAAAATGAACACTTTTTATGTAAAAAAATTAGTGTTGGAATTTTATGATTTTAAAAATTGCAAATTTAGACATTTATTTTCAAGAAAACTGAATCTGGATAGGGTGGAGGTGACATGAACTACTTTTTGCCTCATTTGAGTGTTCCAGAACTGATTTTTTTTTTTTTTTCCCTTTCCTTTCTCCTTTAGAGGAAATTAGGGTCTCAAAATCTTCTCTCTGGAGACTTCAGAATTGGTGCTGTAAACTAGAAGGAGGCAGTGACATTTCTGCTCTATAGGAAATCATCAGGCCAATAGCAGAAGCACACAGGAGACCTGTGTCCTGCAGGCCTCAAGTTCTTACAGGGCTGGTTCTTCTTGGGAGACACACCACCAGGCACTTTGTGTTTCTGAGTGGGAGGGCAGTGTATCCTAATATGTACTTGTTTCTCTGACTTTGGGAACGTGTTATGAATTCTCAAAAATAATATAAAAGAAATTATTGGAAAGATATATCAAACTGTGAATATTCTGAAGTTACTTGCTATTACACGTAACCATTTCATTTTTTGTGTGTGTTTTGGCTTTTAAAAAACTCTACAATGCACATATACTTTTGCAATAAGAAAATGGTAACAGCAAATAATTTTTTAAATGGAAAGATGTCAAATATATACAGAAGAAGAAACAAGGCTGGAGATGGCAACCTGTGGCCTCTTGGCCAAGTGTGTCCCATTGACTTGTTTTCTAAATTGTGAAGAAATAATACATCTGCAAGTGTCCTTGCTGTTTGGTGGGATCCAGCCACACTCACCTGTGTGCAGATGTCTGTGGCTGCTTTCTGTGCAGTCGTAGAGCTGAGCAGGTGCAAGTGACTACATGGCAGCAGATCACTACCATCTGACTACAGAAATGTTTCAACCCTGGGTATAAACTGAACACTTACGTCCAACCTTACTAATGGTCGGTCTTCTCAATTATGTTGAAGTAAATCCTAATATTCCAAATTTCACCTTAATGTTGTTTAAATAAAAAAATGTTTAAAATTCACCAAGATGTAACAGATGATACACGTGAGAGATTAAGTGACCCAGCTTTCCTCCCTCCTTGGGCAGGGAGTTAAGCATTGTTAAAAGCACCGTTAAATACTGTTAAATCACTGGTAATGACTTTTAATGTTTATTTTTCCTTTAAGTAAGCTAAGATGTGGGACTGAAGCGACTTAGTTGACAGCTGTTAGATCTTCTCTGGTGCTCCTGCTGTCTTGAGCAAAGGACTGCCAACCATCTGGACTGTCCTCTTGCCAACACCACTGTTTTGTATACTCCATGGATGCCCTGAGGAAGCTACACAGTGATCACAACTGCTTGCTGCCAAGGCACAACTCCAGTTCTTGAAGGCTCTGTCCCAGCCATGACTTTTTCAAACAGCTTGCACTGGACTTTCTGCCATCACAAACCTCTGTGAACTCTAGATGATCCTATAGCCATTTTCACCTAGGCCAGAGGTGGCCCAGCAAATGGCCTGTGCTTGGTGCAAATGCCCTTGCCACAACCCCTTTCTGACTACAGAAGTTGACTGGTACAAATAGTACCAGGGCCACACCCCCTTTCTGACTATAGAAGTTAGGCTGTTCAGCTCACTTTATGAGCCAGCAGGGAGACGCCCTTCTGTGCTGCCACGTGAGGCCCAATAAAAGGCTTCTCCTCAGGTGTTTTTTTCTTGCCTACTTTTGATCATTAGTAAAGTGGACTGAGTTGATAACATGAAGGAACAAAGGGGACAGCAACAATAGTGAGAGGCAGCTTGAAGAGTTTCAGAGTGGCCAGTGCAAAAAATGAAGAAGTAGAAAGTGAGAGAGGGTAAAGAGCTGGGGCTAAAGAAAGGCAAGGCTGTGAAGAGACAGAGAAGAGAAACTGCTGGCCCTGGTTGCTGGAAGAGTTTTGGAAAGCTGCTAAGCCACAAGGACCGAGGATCCCACCTCTTAAGCCTAAAAGCTATAACCCACAGTCAAGGGCTGAGGATTCGACACCCCAGGCCTTAGAGCTGTAAACACCTGTCTGTCACTACAGGACTCGGTCCCAGTACCCAAGGCCCCCCAAGAGAGTTGCAGCACTGGAAGGCACTGCCTACTGCTGCTTGCTGCTAACTGCTGCTATTGTTCACTACTGCCAGAAGTTGAGGATTACAAAAAAAAAGCCGGGGCCCAGTATTATGAGCACTAGAAGAGCTTCTCCTCACCTACTGCAGATTCCTATCCAGTACAGCAAAAGGACATCAGCAAACCGATTGGTAACACATGCGCCAAAACAGTGCTCCAAACATATGAAGCAAACACAGACAGATGGAGAAGAAATGCACAGCTCTAAGGGAGGAGACCTCAGTGACAAGAATCAGAAAACAGCATTGATAGGATGTCTATGGTTTTCTAAAAAACACTGATTCCAGTGCACATGCGAGGCAGGTGTCTGCACTATGCCTAACCTGACAATAAGGAGCTGTTCTTGGCCATTATGTTAGGTCAACACAGAATAGGAGGCTGAAAGTCCAAAATATTTTTTGATATGTATTTATAAATATGCAGCTACAAATTTTAATATGCTTAGAAGAAAAGTTTTAAAGAAATGATTAGTTTGGGTCTCCCACCTAGCTAAAGATGTACATATACAGAAGTACGTTTCTACACTATGGTGGCTGAGGGACAATTTTTCATTTTTTTTTTAGCAAGCACATTATCTTTGTGTGATAGAATTATGGGTGATTTCAATGTTTTTATATACCTTTATTTTCAAATTTTTCTAAAATGGACATGCATTAAAAATAAGTCTTTTGAAGACTTAACACCACATTTTTCATTAAGACTCAAACCTGACAAAGCTTAATTAGTAGATAAACATGGTTTATTACTTTTCCTACACATACCAAGTCTAGGTCTCACTGTGCTGTTCCTGATTCCTTAGCAGTCTCCACCCTGGTCTGGGCCCTACAGCCCCAGTGTGGACACTAGCTGGCCCCATAGTGGGGCTCCCAGGAGGAGCACAGCGTGGCCACTGCTTGGCTATGGACAGTGTACGTGGGTCACAGCCCTGTTGACAACAGCAAATGGAGCATGTTGAGCATGTCCCTGTTTGTCTTCAGTTGAAAAGGACTCATTTGCACATGGCCAATGGAGCTGTGAAAATACATTTTAAGAAAAAAAAATATTTTGCACAATATATTTACAAGGATCAATTGTTTAGTCTTCCACACCAATTGCTGTAGAGTGGGAAACTAGAATTTGACAACTAAGAAACTATTCCTGGTTGTTCATGTCACTTCAACACAGAATGTGGGGCTGAAAACCCAGATCTTTTTTGATCCATAGTTATACAAAATTGAAAATTTTGATATGCTTAGAAGAAAAGTTTTCTAAAAGTATAAATGTTCTGTTGGGCCTCCACTCCTTCGAGGATGGAAACGTGCCACAGTGCATTCCTACTGCACAGCCACCACGAGGGATGTTTTCCAAGTTCTTTTGGGGTTTTTCTGGATATACAGGCTTCAGAGATGCTTCCAATCACTGACCATCATCTCTTTGTCACAGAGAACATTTCCTACCAGCTATGCACAGAAAGCACAAGGTACAACCTTGGACAGGGACAGCAGGGCTGAGGGTGGCCATTAAAACTTGAAGAGGTCGATGAAGTGCTGCGGGGACACGGGTGTGAAGCAGCTGTCAGGGTCGGCTGCAGTGCACGGGTGTCCTGAGTCCTGCGGGGAGGGTAGGAGGCAGATTAGGACACACTGTCACTGCTGTCAGGCATGCTTCCAGAGAGATCATTGGAGTTAAGCGGACCATGACCCCACCTCAACAGTGGTATTTACCTTGGATGGGAATCAGTATGAGGGCGGCCCCAGCGCTCAGCAGCCTCTGGAATAAGCATGTGGTGATTCGGGAGCCACTGGTCTCTTGATCCCTGGCCCATCCCTCTGTGTCCTGTCTGCAGGTCCCAGCTAACCTAGTTGCTCAGTTCCCTCCACCTGCACAGGCCCCAGGGAGTGGGCATGCAGCCTCCATCCTTATCAGGGCAGATGGGACCCCACAAGTGCTGTCCTGAGAACAGGCAATGCTCACAATCAAGGAGCAGCAAGGACATTTAATGAAGTGACAACAGAAGAAACAAGGCCTGTGGGAGAAAACTGACACGGTCTGGAGGCTGAGGGGCCAGTGCTGTCTCAGTTCCCAGTGGGCCATGCTGAAGGGGTGTGTGGCCCTCATGTCATCTCCCAGGGACAGGTCTGCCATTGGCCAGGAGCACTGGAACCAAGTGAGGCTGTCACCCTCAGGGAAAGGACAATGCACACAGGAAGTAGAGCAGCAGGCATGGCAACAGAAAGTACCTTGAACAACCAAGCAAGATGGTAGTCCTTTGAGATCGTGAAGAAAGAGTCAGCAAGGAATGCAGCCAAGGGAGGAAAAAGGAAAAATCAGGATTAGGGAGAGCCAGACGAAGTTAGGATTTAGGTTTGAAGCATATAATTTGTGAAAACTACTAAACCACCACATAACTAAGTCTGGACAATACAAAACATGAAAAGACAAGGTACCACCAGACACCCCAAATTCTGTATGACTTGAACACAGTATCATGACAGGAGAAAGTATTTCTCAAGTCTACAACTCAGGAAGCCACACTGCTGAATCATTTGCTGAAAAATGTGTAAAGGAATGTTGATATTTCCTGATATTGCTAAGGTTTTTTTGGGGGAAAGTCCTTTATTTCTTCCTTGTCCCAGGGTCTTCTCTGTCTAAATAGTGTGTTACATGGACCCACATGTGCCGTAAGGCCACGTGACCAGCCTGACACCTGGTTCCTTAAGGAGGACCAGCATGGCTGCTGCTTCCATTTGGTCTGTATTCCCTGCCCTCCCCAGCTCAGAGTGGAGGTGTTCTGTCAGTCCTGTGCATGTGAGAACACCTCACAGGGACAAGGCAACTGGACAAGGTCTGAGAGCTCTGCCCTGACTTAGGTTCTGGCCGTAGCTTTATTACTGACATCCACATGAACCTCCGGTCACTGCTTGGTGTCCAGTTCACCACTGAAACACTGAGACAAGAAAAGGGCATGGAAATGCCAAGTCCTAGTTTCTTGACTTCCCTAGCCCACTGCATGAGTCCACACTTCCTGACAGGTTTCATCCCTACTTGGGACACCAAGTAAGGATGGGAAACATGGCATGCATGGATTCTGCCCTTCTCAGCAGCCAGTGACCTGGACAGGGGCCACTGACCTGGTATTTAGACACATGTGGAAGAGTAAAGAATCTCTTCAACACAGTGAAGTCAGATCAAGTGAAGGGATCTCATAGGGACAGGTTGGCACTGGGAAACACAGCAACAGGCCTGGCCTGAACTGAAATGGTGCATAGCCATACTCCAGCTCCTGACCCCATCTGGGGCCAGGCAAGAACTAGCTATCCCTCTTCTGCTTTCTTAATAGGCTTGATGCTACCTGTCTCTTGATCAGCAATATTCATTGGGAGACTGACTGCTACTGCGTAAGAGTAGGCACCATTTTCTGAACTCTACCATGCTGTTTCCAGGGGTAGGGAGGCTGCTGGCATACACATGGATACACACCATGCATGGAGACAGCTCAGACCTGCCTGACTCCTTGTCTGCCCACAAGGCTGCTGCAAGCCACAACAGAGGGGAGGTATCTGATCACTTGACAGGTTAAGGTAGGAGAGTGATCTTCCTTACACTTGCATACTTAAGTTCAGAAACAACTGAGCAGTGCCTCTGGAAGAGTGGTGGAGAAGCTGGCTACACTGAATCCTGGGGGCCTCTCCTACCCTCAAGGTGAGAGATGAGCCCTGCAATCATCAGGCCTCTTCACTACGAAGGGCCAGTTCCAAATTTTCATACCACCAAACATACGAATTTGTAGGCTGATTCTTTTGGAAAGCTAAAAACCATCCCTCAATTTAAAAAACCATTAGAACTTAGACATTTTAGAAACTTAAACAGCACATTTTTATACCACCCAGCAACATAGAAAATGGGAAAGTACATGCTTCTTTGTGTTTTTTGTTTGTTCACAGAAACTATTCTGAGAAAAATAACTACTGACATCACCTAGAAAACTGAAAGCCTGTACCATGAATAGCATTTCCCCCCCAAAAAAGTACCATCACTTTTATTATTTCTACAATATGAAATAATCTTCTTAGAAGAAAACAGTAACTCTTAGGAGAAGCATTAATTCAAACCAGACAGTGCACTGTCTCACCTACTTTGGCTCTATGACCTCATGTTCTCAGAACCATTAATGATTCAGAGAAGGCTTAGTCCTATAAGGAGCTGCTGAGAGCAGCTGTATGAGAGTTCAACATCCCGGGCCTCCTCTTTCCTGTGCTTTGTGCCCCAAGACTGGGGAGAAGGGAACAAAGGAAATTCTGTGTCCTGTGCTTCTGTAACCTCACCAAGGAACTGAGAATGAATCTGGACACAAGGTGATTCTTCTCTTGAGAGACAGCAGTCTGAAGAACAGCTACACTGCTGCAAAGATGCCTCACATACCTGGTGTCTTTTTAATTTTGAGAATGAGGGGAGTCATACTGAGATAAGAAACAAAGCCTCTTCAGTTATTCTTGTTGGCGGTAGATGCTGTCTACCTAGTAAGTAAAACCCTGTTACCATAATACAAGAAAACTTCAATATCTTTATTTCTCTGCTTAGCTGTGGGTCATAAAAATAAAAAGCTACACTATTATAAGTGAAGTTTAGCTATTTTCCAACAATCTAGAACTTGCCTTTCTCATCTGATAGAAATTTAGATAAATATAAAGAAAAAAAAAAAAAAATCAAAGTGCCTTATGTTTTCTTCTAGGCAAGAGTTTCATGAGGTCCCTAAACCTCGAAGCCAAAGATAGACAGCTGGTTCCTGAAAGGCTGAGCTTCCTCTGGCCTGGGGCAGCACTTGAAGGGGGCCCTTCCCTAGTGTGGCATGGCTGCTCAGCCAGGCACCAGGCCACTGTGGTTCCAGCACTTCCTCCCCAGTGAAGTGTTAGTCAAACTTCAGGCAAAGAGTGGAATGCACTCTAGGGTGAGGTCATATTAACATGCCAAGAAAACAAACCATACCTAAGAAGTGCAGGGGCTCACCACTGACCATGGGCTCATGTCTTTAGGGACAGCGTGGGTGGTGATGAGGAGACAGGGTAAAGCAGTACCAATGTACTGTTTCTAGGATTTTTATTAGACAAGTAATGATAATGTTGTTAAATTTTGATCACCTAAGTGAGGAAAGTACAGGTTTATTCTGAAGCCTGTGTTTCTTTATTGCGCTTTTGCTCTAAGAACTTGGTTTTCAGAAACCAGGCTCAAGACTCATCCTGGCCACCTGCAGACAGTGGGCCTGTCTTCCAGACAGGTCACTAGAAGACAAGTGTGGACAGACAGGACAGGACTCTTCCTCAGGTGACAGAAGCCCTGCCCAGGACTAGATGCTCAGGAGCCTCACCTGCTCCTATCACACCTCTTACCTGCCCAGTCTCCAACAGGGAGAAGAGCGACCTCCCTATTAGAGGATCACAGCATTTAGGTTTTCAACACTGCAGAACCAAAACACAATTGTGTATTTGTTTTTATGGTCCTGTTCCCTCTGCAGTATCTGATGAAACACGTAACTTTTTCATCACAAACACTGTTTTCCATTCTTTTCTTAATTCCCCACTTAAAGTACAAGTGAATAGTTTATTTCACTGAATTCCAATCCTTAAATTCCAAGAGGACATTTGAAATCATTACCTTCCAAAAGAGAATGCTGCAGTGCCGACAGAAATGCAAAGTGTCTCCATACTGCTCTTTAGTTGGGTAATATTTCTGAAGTGTAAAATACATCAGCTTCCATTCGATATGACCCTTTTCTGAAAGAATCAAATGTCTGCAAAACTAAACAAATAAAATTCTTTCAGAATCAGATGATTTTCAAATATAACATTAGATACATTTTTCAAAGACAGAGAAGTTCATGATACATTTAATTATTTGAAATTAAACTTACTTGATTAAACAAATAAGGGACAAGTCAAATAAATCATGGTGTGCCTATATAATGATACTAGGCAGCTGTGAGAAAAATTCGAAGACTCAGCTTTGGAACCATGTCCCTGACATTTAAAGTTAAAATGAGTTACAGGTGTCATATATGTGACAAAGGTTTTGTATGCAGAATATCTAAAGAACATTTTAACTCAATTAAAAAATGGACAATGGACTTGAAAGACATTTCACCTAAGAAGACAGAAATGGCTGATGCCCTCGTAAGATGGGATAGCACTTCACCTAAGCGCAGCTGCGATCAGAAAGCCAGACATGCCAGGAGGGCATGGAGAACTGGCTGCCTTGGACACTGCTAGGATAATGCAAAATGGTGCAGCCAATGTGGGAAGCAGTCTGCAGCTACTCTGATGGTTCAACACAACCACCATCTGACCTTTAGTTCCAGGCCCAGGAAGTTACCCGAGAGAAACAAAGATGCGCCCACACGCAAGCTCTTCAGTTGCTGTTCATAGCAGCAATAATAACAGTTGCAAGGAGGAAGCAAACCAATTGCCCACCAGCTGGTGAATGGGTAAACAAATCAGTGTGTCCTTAGAGTGAAATCTCAGCCTTAAGAGGAATGCAGTTCTGCTTCATAACATCATGTGAAGGGGAGGAGCTAATCACAAGACCAGAGCAGTGCACACTCCCCTCACTCCTGTCAAACATCCAGACCAGGGAATCCAGAAGTGGAAAGTAGACAAGTTGCTAGGGCTGGGGAGGTTACAGGTTTCTTCTGAGGTGATGTGTATGCTCTGAGCCCAGCTGTAGCACCAGCTGTACAAAGTAGATGGTAGATTAATAAAGGTGTTACCAAAAAATGTTGATAGGACGCTGGTTGTGGGAGAACAAAGGCTCAGCTAGATGTGTTTTATGCCTATGTTGTGTACACATCCAGCAGCATGGCCAGGGGACTGGCAGGCTTCCCTGCCTTGCATGTGTGTAGAATGAAGCCCTTGTCTAGGTTTGCTGCTGCAATGAATGTTTTGCTCTTTAACAAGCAATCACTCATACAAAGTCTGATACTCAGTCATGACTTCTGAGGACTTTGTTTGGAGTTTATGATGGAGTCAATGAAGAGATCTTGTGTCAAAATTTGAAGAGGTCAGCTAGAAAAACAAAGGGGACCAGCTACAAATCTGTAGCAGTTTCTGTATCCTCCAGCATTGCTGACACCTTAGTTCTTAGACACAAAAGCAACTACACCTCGTCTCAGCTCTCCTCTTTCTAATTCTGTTCCCCATCAATGTTTACAAGGAGGAACACTCATACTGTTTCCTTCTGAACAGCCATTTTGATTGTTCTAAACTAGAGTCCCGTATCTACACTAGGGGCTCGAATCAAGTGTGTCTTGCTAGGGACCCTTTCCAATGTTACTTTAGACTGGATCCATTCAGTTTTAGAAGTTGTCTTTTCTCGGAGTCACTGTGCCCTAAAGAATAGGTTGTTATCTTTTTGATGCTATTTTGTAATTGAGTCAAGAAAATGTACATGAAAATAAGCACCTGTAGGTGCTAATTGCAGATCCTAACCTCTGGGTGCATGTGAAATACTGGTATAGAACATTTAACTTTTTTTTTTTTTAAAGTGGTACTGGAGTCAGGGCCTCACACTTGCCAGGTAGGCACTCTACCATTTGAGCCATTCTACCAGTTCATCATTTAACTTCTTTAAAGTGTTCCTTCAAGGAATTTTAAGGTCTTCACAGGCGATCAGCAGACACCCTTAATATACATTGGGGTCCGATGTCTGCTACATCTCATGCACAGCCCAGCCTGAGTTCAGAACACAGGTTGGAAGCCTGGCTCCTCTCCCTGTGGGTATCCTTGGAGGAAGGTCCCAGGAATATGTGATACACAGAGCCCAGTCCAGACACACCTTCATTCATACTCTTTTCCTCAGTTCTAAATCCTCCCTGCAAAAGATTATTCAACCCCTCTGATGCAAACTTAGAATCTGACTCAGTTGATCTCAAAAAAAGAGAGTAGAACAGTGGGTACTAGAGGCTGGGGAAAGGAGTGGGAAGGGAGGGATGGAGAGAGGATGGCTTTTAGTCCAGGGATACAGTTAGATAGCTCCTCCTATTCAGATGAGAAGCTCAGTTCTTTGCTTCTCCCCAACAAGCCCACCTGGCAATCCTTAGGCCTCAACCTTTGAAAGCCCCATCCAATGCACCCTTTGTCTTCCTCAACGTCCTTCCTTTTCTGGAACAGTCCCTAAACAGGCCTCCTTGAGCCCAAACCCAGTCTATTCCTCAGGCAAGATCAGAGGGTCTTTTCAAGCTATGTTTGAAATGCTGTGCTGGCTTTTTTGAGTTCACTAGACAAGGATGAGGATCCTTGGTAAGGCTCAGCCTTTACCTCACTTCCCTTCTCACACAAAGGATGTCACACCTGCACTGCAGCCTGCTCTTTGCCTAGCACCTGGTCCTGGCCGTGCTTGCCAGGAGAGTGACACAATGCCATCCCATATCTTTGCAGTGCTCCTGCAGCTCAATCAGACTATATGTAAGAGGTACATAACAAGTCATTTGCCTGCCCTGGCCCTGTATGGAGTGGGCACCTGATGTGTGCGATGAGTGAGGGGTGCCAGGTTCTGCAGAGAAGCAGCAACTGCAGATCTTTTCCCTACAGAAGGAGAGCAGAGACCCAGCAAAGTTCTCTGTGGGCTATACCTGCACAGGCATGTGCTCTGTAGGATGCACCCAAGGGGGTGTCCACCAGAGGTGTGGAGCTGCTGTCTGTTCCAGGCCAACAGGGTGGCAAGAGGAAGAGCTGAAATTGACTCATCAGGTGAGCTTGTTATTAACAGGTGGGACAGAACTCCACTTTGCTGTTTGGCTCTGGGTTATTTTTAGAATCATAGGTCATTCTGAATATGAAAAATGAACCTTACAATTGGCAGAAGAGAGACCAAAGCAACCTTGTGTGCTCTATCTCTCCATATCCTCCCATGTGCTCCACACAATGGGGCCCATGGCCCCTCCAGCTCTGCACCCAAGGATGCGGTAGCACCCTCACCTGTTTCTCGGCAAAGTGGTACTGACACAGCTTCTTCCACAACCGTCTGTCCTCACTGAGCATGTACAGGGTGGGTGTCACCTGGCCCAGGGTGATGATGTCCCAGCCATCAGAGAAGCGGTAGAGAATGTTGTTCAGCATGTGCAAAGGCAGATCACTGAGCGTGAGGCCAGTGTTCACCTGCTGAAAAGAGAAAGGACAGTGTCTCACTCAGAAACATGATGGCAAGCTGGAATAGACACTTCACAGAGTGGCCATGGGAAAGGTGGCCTGTCCTCAAGGGTTGCACAAACATCGTAACTTGCCCGTTTTTGGGAGGCTGCATGTCTGCACCAGCAGCAGCTCTACTTCAATGTGAGGAGGCAAGGGATGTGTTAGCATGTTTACAGACATCTAGAAAATGGTGGGCTCTAAAATGTGAACCTGATGATGAAATCAATAGTACTTCATGAGGACAATAAAGACGTGTTGTGAGGGCCACAGTAAGGTACTACTGGTCAGTACATGGGCCCAGGCTCAATCTCACTGTAGACATAGAAATAGCGAGGCCACCATGCTTCAGCCCAACTAGGGGTAGGGGGAGCAGGAGCACACAGCATCTCCAAGGTCCCTGTCAGACTTTTCTTTCTTGAGGTAATTGACCAAGCTGAATATATTTATATATGCACATTGAGGTATGGTCGCCACCACCCAACTCACTGACACATTCATCACCTCACACAGCAATATCTTCTCCAGCACCTCAAGTGGTTGGTGTCTTGCTGTTAACCATGGCCACAGGCTGTACAATCCATCCCTACCCCTATTCCTCCCACCAACCCAAGACTGTTCACCTTTCACCAGCACCTCCCTGCTACCTAGCTGTTGATTTACTTGATTTCAGTCACACAAACCATTCTTCCCTCATACAAACTGGTGCCAGGCCCTCAGAAGATGGGGGTGAAGGCTCCAGGGTAAGGCTGAAACTGTGGGGCTGTGAAAGGCTGAGAGTTGGGTTTAAGCAGTAAAGCACTAGTCACAAAAAAAGTGTCATGATGTCTTAAAACAGACATATACCAATGGAACAGAGTAGAGAGCCCACATATTTACACCAAGAACATACATGTGATAAAGAAAGTCTCTTCCATAAATAATGCTGGAAAAACTGGCTAACTGTATGCAGAAGATTGAAACTCACCATACACAAAAGTCAACTCAGGATGGAACAAAGGCTTAAATGTAATTCATGAAACTGTGATTCCACAAGAAGAAAACATAGGGAAACACTACAAGACATCAGTATAGGCAAAGATTTTTGGATATGGCCCCAAAAGTACAAACTGACAGATTGGATTATATCAAAGTGAAGAGTTTTTGTACAGTAAAGGGATAGAATCTTCTCCAACTATCATCTGACAAGGGATTAATTTCTAGAATATGTCAGGAATTAAACTCAAAGGCAAAGAAACCCCTCATCAACCCAATTAAAAATGGTGAAATTAACTGAACAGACACTTCTCAAAAGAGGGTATGCAAGTGGTCAGCACACATGTGAAAATGTTCAGCATTGCTCATCATCAGGGAAATGCAAATCAAAACCACATGAGGATGATTACTGCCAAAGAGACAAAAAGCAGCATGCTAGTGAGGCTGTGTGGGAGTATAAATTAGTGTAGCCATTGTGGAAAACAGTCCGGAGGCTCCTCAGAAAACTAGAAATGGAACTGGCATTTGATCCAGCACTATTACTCCTAGGTACCATGGAAAGGAAATGAAATCAGAATATGGAACAGATGTCTGCACCCCCATGTTTATCACAGCACTATTCAAACAGACAAGGTGATGAAATCAGCCTAGATGTCCACTGACAGATGAACAAAGAAAATGTGATACACACACAGTAGAATATTACTTAGTCACAAAAAACAATGAAATCCTGTCATTTGCAGCAACATGGATGCAACTGGAGTACGTATGTGAAGTGAAGGAAGTCAGGTACAGAAAGACAGACAGACACCACATAATCTCTTTTACGTGTGGAAGCTCAGCTGATCTCCAAGTACAGTCAATGTGGTCATTGTGGTTACCAGAGCTGGGAGGGTGTGAGGACAAGGGAGATTGACAATGTGTGATAAACAGGTCCAGGGTACAGTTTAATATCAGGAATAACTTCCAGTGTTGCATTCCACAGTAGTAGAACCAAGGTGAAAACAATTAATTTACTATTTCAAAACAGACAGAGGATTTTGAATGTACCCAGCACAAAGAAATCATAAATGTCACAGGTGGTGGACATGATAATTACTCTGAGTGGATCATTACATATTGTATACATGCAGTAAGTGTCACACTGTACCCATAAGTGTGTACAATTTACTATGTGCTGACTAAAAATAAAAATATATTTGAAAAAGAAAGCTGTACCTTGGTCATCTGGAGATTCTGTAGCTGTTGTTGCCAGTTGAGAACAGTTTCTAAGCGGCAAATCCAAATATTGATGTTCCCCACTAACACGGATTTTCCTACCCCTCTGACAAGGGTGCAGAGGGTGGAGCTCAGGTCGTGGAGAAGGTCTTTGATTAGGCGAGGATTCTGGTGATCATCAAGAACTGTGGCAAACAAAACAAGGCTATGAAAAACTGAGCCACAAAAGTGAACCACCTAGGATAAACTAGGGATGACCTAGTTTCACAAGTGTCCATGGACAAGGCGCTGTCTCTCCATACAAGGGGACATTATAAAGGAAGGGAATCCCAACACAGCTACACCCTGTGTGAAATGAAGTAAGCCAGTCACAGAAGGTCTGTGGTATAACTCCACTTTTATGAATAGAATGGTGGGTGATGGGCTGAGGAGGGAAAGAGGACAGGCATTTAATGGGTGTGTGTTTCAGATGGGGACAAGGGAGGAGTTCTAGAGATGAAGGTGGAAATGGCCGCATATCCATGCTGTGCTGCTGAGCTGTGGGGTTCAATGGTAAATTATATGTTGGATGTTTCTTACCCCAATACAGAATAGGATCTAACTTCACTACAGTCCTTAAGTGACATATATTACAACCATAATGAGAGTTTTTGATACTTTAAAGTTTCATCTGATGGTAAGCTTTTGGCTTTCACGGTCAGTGCATACTTTTTTGTACTTATCACAAAGAGAATATTTTTAAATGGCATATAAATATATATACACACAAAAATATCCTAGAAGTGCCTAAGCTACTGGCACAAAATTTAAAGTTCTCTTTACTAACAGCCACTAATTGATCAAGCTTGTTAAATTAAAAAGAAAATGGTTGGCTTATTTGATGCCTAGGTGAATAAGCCACAATCTTGCTAATTCCACAAAGTGGCTTTTTGGGACTGGGTCTCTGGTACTGGCTCCCTTTCCTATCATGGTGGACCCTCTGCCTGCAGAAGTAAACTGCACACACTCAGCAACTCAGGAGCTGAGGGCCCCATCTTCCTCCCTCATGTCACAGTACTCACGTTATTATTTTTGACTGCACACACACCAGGGAAAGATAAAAGATTAAAAACTTTAGTGATCATCTTACCCTTTTGGACGATTTTATCCAAAATGTTGAAGTAATTCTTCTGTGCCACGCCACTCAGTGAAGTTAACTGGGATTTTGCAATGAGCTGAAGTAGCTTAAAGGGAAGAAGGAAAGAAAGCTAAACAATCTGTAACTATCACTGTGGAAACACAACTGTGGTGATGCACAAGTGCATAGGAGACACACTGACATGAGAATTATGGATCAGGTTGCTGGTTGGTCTATATCTGGCTTCAGGGAAAGGTTTCTACCTATGTGAACCTGAGGGGATTTGACAGGAGGCACTCAGGCAGCAGCACCTCCTCTTCCAGTCCTGCACATCATCCCATCTGGGGGGCCTGACTTTCTCTGGGCCCTGCTGCAAGCCTGTAAGGATAATCTCTGTACAGGGACCCAGCAAGGGACCATCATGGTGCCAGGAACAGACTTTCACAATGCTGTTTTATGCCGACCAAACAATCAGAAAATCAACAGGCCCCTCTACCTGGAAACTGAAGACTGAACTACACCCAACCTTTCAACAGCGCTGTAGTCAAGAGTGCTCAAGCACATGGCAGGAAATCTAGAATGCAGGAGAGGAAGCTCTTGTTTGTGAGGAGACGGAGGACCCATGTCCACCTCTGCCTGCGCCTCCTGCAGCCAGACTGCCTTGCTGCACCCCAGGATGACCACCTGTTGGCGCTGCAAAGAGACTACATGCCTCCTTCCTCTGGTGCTCCTCGCCTCACCCATTTCTGCCCATTCTGCCTTTCCTGTGTGAGCCTCTCATTGTAGGTATGCTTCTCCTGCACAACCTGGAGTTGGCTGTGCTTTTGATCTGACCTGGAACCCCTTTACTTCAACAGCCTGTTTACACTTACTGATTTTTGTAACTTTTTAGGAAAGTCCTTGCCAGGTACAGTGACTCATGCCTGTGATTCCAGCTACTCAGAGGCAGAGATCAGGAGGAGCCCTGGCAAAAAGCTAGCAAGACCCTATCTCAAAGAACACGCCAGGCATGGAGGTTCACACCTGCAAACCAAGCTCCTCAGAAGGCAGAGGTAGGAGGACTGTGATCTGAGGCTGGTTCTGGGAAAGAAGTGTAAGACCCTACCTGAAAAATAAAACAAAAAGCACTAGGGGTATAGCTCAAGTCCTAGAGAAACTGCCTAGTGAGTATAAGGCCCTGAGTTCAAAACCCCAGTACCACTAAAAAAACAAAAAGAGAACTTATTTTCTAAGTAATTCTTTCAAAACTTAGGAAAGTTTACACTGGTTTGTACTGAGGTTACTTTTGTAACTGAAACGCTTTGTGACCCTCTTACCTCCCAGACCTCAGGACAGATATATCCAATCATGTCAGTGTCCCACTCCATGCAGTGACAAGTGCCACTCTTGCTCCTCCTCCCTACCCCCCCACAGCCACCTCCCCTCTGTAGTGCCACTCCCTCGAGATCACAGTCAGCCAGCTCTCCCTCCACTCCCTGCCCAAGACACTCACACTCTGCCTGTCACCCTGACCCAGGCTGTTCTCACTCTGGGTGATGACTAGTGCATCAGCCCTCACTGAGGTCCATCTGTGTTACTGCTGTTTCTCTAGCCATCTCTCGACTGACTAAAGTTAGTTTCCTCAAAATGCTTACAATTGCCAAGGTTGGTTGTGATAACTGACATCCCAGAAAGGATCATCAGAGATGATTATGAACAAATGAACAATGAACTGGTTCCCACCCCCAAATGGGCCCCATTTTACACTATTACCACTCATTTTTTAAGGTCTAGACTGCACATATGAGAGAGAACATGCAACATATTAGTCCAGTTCATTTCACTGAACATGCTGATCCATCCATTTTCCTGCAGATGACACAATTTCATTCTTTAGGGCTGACTAATACTCCGTTATGTACATCCACCACATTTTCTTTAAGCTTTCTGTAGTTGGTGGGCACTAGGCTGACTCCCTAGCTTGGCTACTGTGACTAGTGCTGCTGTGATCGTGGGGGTGCAGGTGTCTCAATGGTCTGTGGACTCACATTCCTTCAGATGTATGTCCAGGAATGGCACAGCAGGATGACTTCTACTTTTAGATTTTAGGAGCCTCTATTTTACTCTAACTCCTAAATGGAATAGATCCAAATTGTGCAGCTCAAATCCTGTGAAGTACTTGGTAATTACTTGGTAATTTCACAAACTGAAAAGCTAAGAGCTGAGCTCCAGGGAAAGATATTCCAGGAACCAGAAGAGGTTCCCAGAGGACAACCACGACTGTCCTCCCCCGCCCCAACCAATCATCAATGTAGATAGCACTTTCCAATATTGCACTTAAAAGTCCTTTAGAAAGACACTGAAATCACCAAAAGAAGGCTTAGGCTCACTACCTACAGAGGATGGTTTCACCCAGAGATACCACCATCGGGTAAGATAGGAGGGTAGCAGGATGAAACTGCAGGTAAAGTGGTAATAACAAACAAAGCCTCTACATAGCAATGAAGCAAAATCTGTCAGGAAGAAATCTATGCCTCATGCGTAACTGGGATTACAGGCACTTACCACCATGCCTGGCTTATTAATCGAGATGAGATTTTGCTAACTTTTTGCCCAGGCTGGCCTTGAACCTTGATCTCCCAATCTCTGCCTCCTGAAGCTGGAATTACAAGTGTAAGACACAGCATGGACCTTGTGAAGAAACATTTTAAAATGTGGAAATAACTTCCTCATTTGCTAAACCTGACAAAAATGTAATTACTTTAGAGTGTCTTGTCAGCCCAGTCACACCCAAAACAGAATTTGTGAAGAATATTTTAACAGTGGTGAAAAGTTAAGTTGAGTAACATATAAAACAAATTCAAGTCAACAGTGGCTTGTTTGTTTATTCCTTCACTTTAGGAATAAAAACTACCTACTATTTGCCAGGTATTTGTGATACAGCAGGAATTGCAGAATAAATTATCATGACAACAGATGAGCATTCAGTTCTGTCCCTGAAGACAAAGCCCACAATGCAAATAAAAGTTTTAAAGATAGCCCTTTTCAATGGTTTTGCTCAGTCTACAGTCCTTTGCTTTAAAATGTCCAGTGATGCACTGAGAGAAGCTTGAAAAGCCTCTTGCTCAGGTTTTGGTCTCTATTCTTTTTGTGCTGAGCCCTGGGGAAAAGGTCTGCATCAGTTAACCTTGTGCCTGTGCCTTCCTCAAGACACAGTGGAGCAGAGTGCTCCAACTGAACCACCTAACGGACCGGACCCCCACTGAGGCAGGTCCTAGAACCCAGTCATTCGAATGAGGTCCCCTGGTGGACAAATACAGACAGCAGAGGAACTGAGGCTCTTGGTGGCCACTCTCCACACAGGACATCTGGCCTCAGCACCTTCACCAGTGCTGCTGCAGAGACCTCAGTAGAGACATGAAAATGTCTTTAAAAATCTTCATACAACTAGGTACTCTAGCTGGGGATGTCTTCCTATTGTCTCTATCCTTGTTTCTGCAGAGTCCTGAGATACTAGGGAGCCAGGGAGGAGTGCTAGGGTAAAGGGACCAGGACTAGGGAGCAATTCCCAGGGACATCAAAATTCAGTAATGGTAAGAGTGGCCAGCTCAACTAAAGTGAGAACAAAGGAAAAAATACAAGTAAGGGTGACAAGGAGGCTTAGATGCTAAACCAAAATACACAACCCTGAAGTATTTGACACTCCTTGGTTCATCTGTAGGCAGAAGAGGATGTATTCAAGATGAGCTAATTCTCCAAATAACCAAAATTAAGGTATATAAACTTTACAATTCTGAAACTTTTTTTCCCTAAGATGTGCCTACTTTAGGAAACAGCACATTTAACATTTTATAGTTACTATAGGTATTATAGTTTAGGATGAAAAGCTACACAGTAAATAATAATAGTGTGGTATGCAGACAAAATAAAAAATCCTAACATGGTTCAAGTGACTGAAATCAATAAGACACTGGCCTTGGTGTACACAAAGCACTGAAAGTCAGCAAATGGAGAAAGTGAAGCCAGCATCTGGCCGTGAGACAACAAGGTGGGTTCCTCCTCCTGTGATTCTGCCCTAGCTTCAGAGAAGTCAATAAAGTGCGATCTCAACCATCAAAGAGCTGGTAGAGAAAGAATTGCTATAAAACAGACCTACACCTTTCTGGTTCCTTAACTCCTAACATTCCACTGACCAGAGTCAAACCTCAGTTCCACCATTAGAGTGGAGCTGCCTGAGAAGATGCCCTGTGGCCCTTTCCATGAGAACTCAGAAAACAGTGAGCAACTAGCAGAATGCAGCTGTGTCTGGCTGTGTATGAGATGGAGTCCACAGGATTACTTCCCCAGTCATCCACCAGTGCTGCAAAGAACCACACCACACTCACAACCAGCTGAGGCCAACAGCTACTTAATCCATCTTTGTCCTTCCAGCAACGCTTCTGGAAGCCATGAAGAGAAAAATCCCACGCAGTTTGGAAAACCATGACTTGTCCTTACCTATAACAGTGAAGGTAAATAAGCTATACAGTGATTAATCTCTAGGCGGACAAAAGCACCTGAGTGGAACATACAGCTAAGACCCTTTCCTTCTGAATGTACCTCAAGATATAATTTTTCTTCTCAAAATAAATTATTAATGCAGCAAAGTTATTGTGAGTTTCTATTTGTATATAATTCATTTTCTCTATTACCCACCCAGGAGGTCCAAGGTGTGCCCTGCGGCATCATTGGTTCCTGCCCTGGAGAGGGAGGGCTCGCACTGTTGGAGGTCTGCGACTAACAGCAACTCCTGTGTTTTCTCTAGAGCTTGTTTCTTTTCCTTCCTACACAGCAAACAGGTGGCTTTTTATGTAGTCACTGAACGCATCTTGAATAGCTCACATTTGTAATCTTCAAAATGTGTTACTCGAGAGCCTTTAAAGTTGTACTGCATAAAGCACTTACTTTGACCACGTAAGTGAACCGTCGTATATCCTGAATGGCACTGGAGAAGTCTAGCCGGTTGAAGGCTTCTCCCAAGGTACAATAGCCATGCCTCTGGAATTAAACAAAGAAATCTTGGGATCAGTCAGAATGAACTGACAACTGATTTCAGGCTAAGTGAACATTTGTTAAAGTTTTGGCAAATGGCATTTGTTTTTATTCTGAAGATTTATTCCAGATTTAGATGAGTACAATGCAATTATAGCAATGCTAAATTTCAACGGTTTATGTGTAACCGAAATGCTGCATCAACTGCACTTTTCACATCAGGAAGTACAGATCAAAAACCATGATGTTCTTGCTGGGATGAGGTAAGGTGGACACAAAAGGCCCCTGCTAGTGCTATACATTTTGGAGCAGCTTTTTCCTCGGTCCCACAACAGTGCTGTTCTTCCTTGGAGGTGTTCCCTCCATGGTGCATTCTGTTCTGTGCTGACCTGTGCAGATTTCACCTCAGGTTCAGAAACTGACTTAAATTCCACCTTTTGCATGTGAAATACTTACACCTAGAAACAGGTTTTCAATTTGGAGTAGTGGGAACAGATAAACTGAAGGACAATAACAGGAGCCACGACTCTCTGAGTTCCAAACAGGCGAGTGGGGATGGCCAGGGATACACAAGGTGGCAGTGTGTCTGCTGGCCTCCATGGGAAAACTGTAGAGGACTTCCTGGTTTTGTGTCCAACTCCAAGAATAGTCCTAACGTGTGCATAAACCTATCACATGCTCACATGAACATCAGCACACACATTCACTGAGCATCTGCTAAGTTCAAGCACTCTCTGGAAGTTGTGGGGAAACAAAGAGCAATGAGGTCATCAGAAAGCCAAAAGTCTCAGTTTAGTTTCTTCTTTTCTAAAGAATTATGAATGGTGGTACAGACACCTCTTTCAAGGTGGCTACCACCTCACAATAGAAACTGGTCTAGTCAGAGTGCACCTGCCTATGCAGGCCATCTGTGTCTGTACAAGGTGCAAGGAGGAAGGCACGGGACTGGAGGCAGACCTGGCAACAACCAGCACTAGTGCTGGAACCCTCCTGAGACTGTCAGTGTCCCAAGGGGTCATGGAACATCCCTGAAGCCTTCCAACAAATTTCTTCTCCTGCTTATGCTGCTGTGATCCATGTGGCAACACAGAACAGATGACATATCTAACAGTCTTTCATCAGCTCCACATTTTGTCTTTACAACTTTCAGTGGTGATTTAGAGCACAGGTCCAGGATTAGAGTCATGTTGCTCATGACCAAGCAGGCCAGTTAAGTTTTCTCTCAGAATCTGATTCCTTTTAGGAAACTTGGCTAGTTTAAGGACATAAATTAGCGTTTCTGGAATATTAACTTATCCTAACCTAAGTAATATGTAAGGAACAATTGTTCCCTGAGTTAGTTTCCTCAGCTTCTGTAAAATAAAGCAAATGTGGAGTTTCAAGGGCTGAAAAAGGAACAAGGCTTCCTTGAAACTAAATAGAGAAACAGGAAACTGTGGAGCCAACTGGTTTGTGTGGTGGCTTATAAGAGAGCTTTAGCCAAATTGCTTTCAAGGGCCAAGACAATCCAAATTGCTCTGCAGATTCAAGCTCAACAAACAGCTTCCTATGAATCACTCTCCATGTGGACTGAGGGGCTCCAGGAAGTCCTCACTTCCAAAGCACACGAGAATGAGGACTGTTCCCAGCAGGAGCAGCAGCTCACATGACAGAATATGCATCCACCCCCTAGGAATGCTAGCAGAGACTGAAGTAACCCTAATGATTTGGAGATGTATGAGGATCATACAGTGTGTACACATATGCCACACATACCATGCAAAAACAACCAACACAGGCACATCCACCCAAACCCACCACACCTACATATATACCACACATACAACACACACTTATACACATGCATATCAAACAATTATAATCATTGCCTAAAAAGCTCCTATGTATGTTCACCTGTTAAAATGTGAACCACAGATCTGATACTGCAAAAGAGGAGACATTTGACAGGAATAATACAGCATATGCTCTTATTTGTAATAGTACACTTACTTCTTTTGTGCTTTCTTTATGGACATAGATCCATTTTTCACGGTAAAAACCTAGAATAAAAATTAAACTATTTTAAAGTGTGGCAAATCATTTGAAAATGAAGATTTTAAGGAAATTTTAATAATTAGATACACTAACAAAATTATCTGCAATCTGTGTGGTCTCATATGTCAGTGAGATGCTTTTATATCTCTTATTAAAACACTTTATTTCCTAGTATCAGTTTAGAGGAACTGAGATTCCACCACATGAGAAATTATTTAAGACAGTACCATGTCTTAATAACTTAGAAGACTAATGATTGTAGTCTTATTAAAACATAAATGGCTATAAAATTTTAATTAAACACATGCATCCTATGTACTTTAATAAAAAGTTCTACTCTTTTATTGCCCTTTATGAGAGTTCACAGGCATACACAGTCCACAATCCTTGAATAACAAAGGTCCTCCATGTGACCCTGCCTTCATACCTTGACAGTATTACTAACTCTTGATGCCATGGGCAGGGCTATGAGAAAGCCCCAGCCTTCCCTATGCCTTCTAGCTGCAAAGAACCCAATGTCCTAACCTCTAGCTCAGCCCACATCTAGCTCCTGCCCTGAGTTCCCAGTGGCCCTGAATCTAGGTCCTCATCCCTCTTGGAGGGTGTCGCTGCTCAGGAATGGACTGAGCTCAGGACCACATTTGGCCAATTGGCTCTGCAGACTCTGCCATCTTCTGTTTGTGCACATCTTACTGGCTCAAATGGCTGAGCTGCAAGAAGCCAGTGGACAACACTAGTCTCAGTGCTCACTTACATACCTGCATCACCTTTATAACATAAGATAGTACTGTTAAAGCAATTCAGTATGTCAACTTATTCCACAAGTACAAGATTACTAGAGAAAATGGTCTTACTTTGAGCATTTGTATCATTTCCAAAATGGTCCTTTTTCCTTTTTTTGGATGCGTATTCACACTCTTCATTATTGAATATTTCTTCTCCACTCTTTAAGATACTGAAATAAAGGCACTTTTTATTAAAACATTTTAAGGAAGATCTTAATTTGGTTTTTCTTTTGTAAGAGAATATAATAAATATTTGGTTTGCAATTCAGGAAAAAAAAAATCACATTAAATTCCGAAAGCACTATTTAACCCAAGAGTAATTGAATACACCTTTTCATTTTGAGAACTTTGAGCTATATCCTGGTGCTTTTTGAGAATCTCATAGCAGAAAGTGCTGGGCATGCTTTAAGATCTTCCAAGGATTTTGATATGCTCAGCCACACATCAGAAGATATCCAAATGCTGATCCAAAGTTGAGAAAGCACTCAACATTTTCATTTACCCTCTACATTTTTCAAGATCTGACAGAAGCTAATTATTGCTAAGCTGAGCATTTCCTCACTTGGCATCAACCAAACTGTTAAGGCACTATGAACCAGATGAAGGAAACTTACATCTTACCATCTGATACATTTAAAATTTTCTAGTACTCCCTTTTTATGAAATAAGGACCTAAAATCATAAGGCGATAACTAAACAACCTGAATACCTTTTCATTTTTTAAAAAAGTTTCTTCCTTTCAATGAGAAAAACCATAAACAACAAGCCACACTATCAAAACTAAAGACACACAAAATTTTATTTTTGATACAGTTAGCAGTCTGTTTTCAGTCTGCAAACGAGGAAGGAAGAACTGTTGAGACAGGAGGCTACTGGAGGCACTAGGGAAAGAGGCTCTGAGCTACCAGCCGTACACTTGCTTATCTCCCCATCGTTGTTCTTTGGCAAGAAGATTGTGTATAAGCCCCTTTTCATTCGTTAGTATTTACTTTTAATAAAACAAGTGAATCTGCCACCTGAACCTGTTTATCATGGTCAGAACAGACTTAAACAGCATGGACAATGGTTATAAACCATCAAGACAAGCAAAATTGCGCTTGAAACACACACACCTACATTCTATTCTGGGCACTGACTCCAACTCAAGGAAACATGTTGTCCTTGAATCTTGTATTTAATCTTACACTAGTTTGTTATCATTGACTCAAATACTGAATGGAGACACTTTCAAATGTGAAAGGCTTTCCTAACTAAAACCACAAACATATCAAAAGCAGAAAATAACACCACTCTCTAGAAACAGCATTGCAGAACAGATGGCAGCTGACCAGCTTCACTAGTCAGGGAAGGACATCCTGTGCACCTGGCCAAAGCTGCAGCACTAGGCAAAAGGTGAGCCAGGTGGATGCCCACAAACAGTGGCTACTCTGTCCACAGGTGGGAAGCTACATCTGCATGCTTCCACGAGGAGCAAACAGACTCATCTTTTTCCCAGCTGAGCCCTGGGCAGGCTGTCTGCAGTGACAGTGCCCTTTGCAAATCTGGCCCTAGACCTGCTGACCACAGGGCCCACACTAGTGCACTCTGCAGGTGGAGCCCTCTTTGGTGCTGCTGGACACTGCCTGGGCCACTACCGGCTCCACAGGACTCAGAGGACTTAGGAGTTAAGCCTGGGGAGTCCCTTAGATAATAATAAAGGAAAAATGGCTAACTTTGAGCAAATATTAATTTGGTTGCCATTTTTACAAAGTATTTTAAATGGGGGAAAAAGCTGTATTTTTTGTGATGGTTTTTGTACTGTCAGGTATACAAATATGTAAAAGTGAAGAAAAAAAATAAATGTTTCCAAAACTAAAATTCAACATGTCTAAGTGTTACTAAAATAGTACTTAATGCTGCACAAGTCTTTCCATTTGACGTTTATGTAATCTATCGATTAACTAAATTTCATGGCAAGTATTTCCTCTTTTTATGGCCTTTAGGTCCATGAGAAAAATATGTATCACCTATCTTGGCTTAAAAAGCAACAGAACCTTCAACAACAAACATCCCAACAATTCAATTTAAAAATGGGCAAAGGACTTCAAGAGATTTTTTCTTCTCCAAAGAAGCAGCAGAAATGGACCAGGTGCTGGTGGCTCATGCCTGCAATCCTAGCTAGTTGGGAGGTTGAGATCAGGAGGATTGCAATTGGGAGATCAGCACAAATAGTTCATGAGGTCTCATCTCCAAAATGACCAGAGCACAACGGACAGGGGGTGTGGCCCAAGCGGTAGAGTGCCTGCTTTCTAAGTGGGAAGCCCACAGTTCAAACTCCAGTCTCACCAAAAAAAAAAAAGGAACTACAAATGGCCAAAATGTGAAAAGATATGCACATCAGTGAGTCTTGGAAAATGCAAATTCAAACTGCAGTGAGATGTCACCTTACATTCGCTGGAATGGCTACTATCCAAGTAACAGAAAATAAGTGCTTCAAGGTGTGGAGAAACTGCTGTAGGAATGTAAAAGGTTGCAGCCAATGTGGAAAACAGTTCGCCAATTCCTTAAAATTAAATGTAGAATTACCATATGACCCACAAGTCCACTTCTGGGTAAACATCCAACAGAACTGAAAGAAAGGGCTTAAAGAGACAACTGCATTTTTAGCAGCACTATTTACAGTAGTTAAGTGTGCAAGCGATCCAAGTGTCCACCAACAAATGAATGAAAACAAAAAATGCGGCAAAATCAAACAATGGAATATTATTCTACCTTGAAAAATGAATGCCATCCTGACATATGCGACATGATTTGATGTTGAAGACATAACAGAAAGTCAAATGATCCGATCAAAAAAAGATATACACTTAGTGACAGAGTGATGGGTGCCAGGGGCTGAGGGAGGGAATAGGATTTCAGTTTGGAATGACGAAGTTCTAGAGATGGGGGGTGGTGACTGACAACAACATAATGGTAAGGAGTGCCACTGAACTGTACAAGTAAGCACAGTTAGGATGGCAGGCTGGGGCAATCTGTATTTTACTACCTGCAGCACGCTCACCTTGTCTTGTTCAGGGTGTCTGAGGAACACGTGGCAGGGTGAAAATGCAGGGCACAGGTGCACATTGAGAGCCACGGCTATCATCCATTCAAACGTGCCTGCCTTACAGAGCTGCCTCACTAGCACCTGCCCCTCACCCTCTCTGTCAGGAACGTGCCCCAACAGAACTACTTGGTTTTCCCTGACAAACCCACCAGTGTTCCCTGAATTCATTTCATAGCACAAAGAGGAAAAGTGCAGAGAAGCAACAAAGCAGCTCCAGATCCACAGATGAGTGCAGAGGCTACTCTTGTGCTGAAACTGCAGAAGTTCAGTTCTCTCATCCCTGAGCTGCAGTCCTTGTTCCTGTGATGCCTATCAGGAAGCTCACAGTTCTGGAGGCCCTTGGGACCCTAAGTAAGTATGGGCCTGACTGGTGCAGTCTAAGGGCCATTATCTCACACACCACTTCCACGCCACTCTAGGAGACTATGGGGAGGGGAGCCTCCAGTTTCTGAAATGTCTAGTCAAGGATAGCTGTTTCCAACTGCAGTGATAGAAGGTATGGCACAAAAATTTTGTTGCCAGTAAGAAAAATGACCAAAATTTGTGAATGAAGTTTTAAGAATTGTAAACTATGACACAAGTATTTTTGTGTAGTATTTGTATTACAAGTCAAATAATACAAGAGTATAAAATGAAGTTTCCCTTGCAAATTTCATCTGAATTAGCAAAATTTTCATTTCTTTTTTCTGGTTACTAATTTTATAATTCTCCAAATTGGCATATTCCTACCAGTTTGGATTTGAACTGGCCATTCATACATCAACCACCAACTGTAGCAAATCTTACTTCCTTTCTCTCCCCTGCACCTCACCAGCTCCAAATGCCCCGGACTGAGTCCCATGCAGGATGGGTTTCGTAAGTCCTCTTGTGACCACTGCTGGGGAATGGGTGGACATCACTGGACTATGAGCCTTGAAGCTGATTCTGGACTCAGCTGCCCAGAGGGCCTGAGCCTGGGGACAGGTCCTACTCCTGCCATAAAATTTACATCCAGTACAATGCAGAGATTTTTAAGTACTGTTCAGGAAGTTCTCACCCAGCCAACAACCACACGTTTCCACATGATAGAAAACTGCTCCTGCTCCTTCCACACCTCATTCCTCAGCCAGAGCTGCTGTATCAGTGGGGAAGGGGCTCAGCTCTAATTATACTCATGCCCCTGCATGACCCCAGACTCATCTGGTCAGCATGGCCAGCATGCATATGCAGCTGCTGCCCAGTCTTAGCCCTGCTTCTTCATTTTCTTGGTGAGCACCTAAACATGATTTCAGACCTCTACAAGTAGTTTTCACCTGGCTTCCCCTACCATCACAGAGCTACAGAGCAAGGATCAAAACCGGGAAAAGAACACTGGAAATGCCACTAACTCACCTGTGGCTTCCTTCTTTCTAGTCACCAGTCTCCCTCCAACAGCCTCATTCAGGTCTGTCAGGACCACACTGCCTTTGGCTAATGCAGTTCCCAGCTTCTCTCATTCTGCCTGTGAGTGTGGAATGCCTTTGGCCTGGGTTTCCTGAGGATACTGAACATTTCTGGCAGGACACAGACAATGCGCTACTGGAGCTGTGCTTGCTGGCCTGTCAACTGTGCAGCCCAGAGCAGCTAGCATTGGTGGCCACTTAGGGCAGTGAATGTAGAGTTTCTGCATCCCCATTAGAATGAACAGCTACCCTGGAAGAGACCTGGCAGATATTCTGTTTCTAGCATACATCAGTGGATCTGACCTGCAACAGTCACACAGGGATTTTCTAACAGAGACCATCTGCCTCCTCATTCCTCTGGAATTCTTCTATAGGAAAGAATCTCCCTTATCCTCCATTTGTTTACATATTCAGTTATTCACATCAACACCAACTTGTGCATATTTATTTTCTCCTTTGGGTTATAATCCAATACTATATTTTGCTGCTGAAATTGCTTCGACTTTGGGGACTGGGACACTTTGGGATGGCATCTGCCCATTTACATTACCATTGGCATGCTCCCAATTCAGCATTTCTTTACATTCAAGTACCACAAGATGTCCCAGGCTCACCTTGTACCTTCCCTACCCCAGCCATGGAGTCAATGCCTTCTCTCAGGAGCCCTCACAGACCATGACCTAGGGGCTGGTGGCTCACTGCTACAAGGTGTCACTGAGGCCTCTGTGGACACAGCCTGGGAAATAGTGTACTGGGCTAAGTCCTATACACACAGATCCAGTGTTCTCTCTCTAAAACAGCAATCTGAGCTCATGCTAAGACCCTGGCTCCACCCACAGCCACTGCCCTTCCCTCACTGTAACTTCTCTGCAGTGAGAGATCCACTCCCCTCGTCCACTTACTCTTGTGTGTTTAACCTTAGGTGCATTTAAGTAGTTTCAGCAGGTCATGTTGAAGGGAGGATAAAGGAGGTTAAAGAGGGTGAATATGATTGAGGTATTTCCTACATGTGTACAAATATGGAACATTGAAACCAGTCAAAGTCATCTTAAGAAGGGCAGCGGGGAAAGGGCAAGACTAATGGAGGGGATGAAACGAACTGGGGTATAATATATGTGGATATGGAAGTGTCACAACAAAACCCCTACCATATACTAACAAAACGTTTTATTAGGAAAAAAAAAAAACTTCCGACAAAGAAAAATTTTTGGATATTGAGAAGTATGCTATTTACCTTGCACATTATTTGTGAATCTCACGAATGTCTTTTTGTTACTGATTTATAATTGCATTCCATTATAGTCAGAGAAAATGCTTTTTATTACTTTAAATTTATTGATACTAGTTTCATATCAATAAACATATGGTTAACCCATGCCCCATGAGAAATCAGTAGGTCAACCTGCTTCCTGCCTCTAGCCTTGTGGCCTCCTGTCACAGGCTGTGCACACCCATTCCATGGCTGCCTGACTGTGCAATACAATCAGATCCAACCCCCAAATACCCTGCTGGTTTTGGCAAGGTCTTGTGCTGCACAGTCCTGGAGAGCCCATGACAAATACAGTCATCATCCATACTCAAAGCTGCCTCTTGCTTTCTGTGCAGCTCCTACTCCTGGAGAACATGGATTTATTTTTTGTGTTATTCTTTACTTTTTTCTAAAATGTCACAGCAATGAATCCCATAATACAAAAGCATGAAGGGTTTAGTTTCTTTCACTAAGCAAATTCAAGTTAAGACTTACCGTGCTGCTGTGTGAATCAACAAGTGTCCCTTTTTACTTTTAGGAAACATTCACTGTGGGACACTCCCTCTATCTGCCAACCCATCCACTGGTTGGAGGACATCTGGGTTTTGTCCAAGTGTTAGCAATGACTGAGTAAGACTGTTATTGACATCCACATGCAATGTTATGTGTACATAAATTTTTATTTTTCTAGGTAACTACCCAGGAGGTACACTGTTGGACCATGTGGCAGTTTCCATTCATAAGAAGCTGCCCAACTGTCTTCCAAGGTGGCTGTACTCCTCTCATCTGCAGTGATTGCAAGAGATATTATTGCTGCGCTATTCTCTCTGCACTAATAAGTGTAGGGGCATCTCACATGGAAGATGACAGCCTTCAGAGCCACCAGGACTGGGGAAGGTGTACCTAGGTCTGAGATAGCAGTCTCCAGCCCTACAACCTTCTGCTGAGGCCTAGCCAGTGGGTTGCTGGGGGCATAAACTGTGGCCCAGGAGCCACCGTGCTTGCCTTCCCCCACAGCAGAGGAAGTGAGCATCCAGAGTTATTTTCCTGGGCTTCTTTGTAATTCATGCTTCTCTGGTGAAACATAGTTCAGATCTTTTGTTCCATTTTTTTTCTTTGTTTTTAGCAAGGTAATTCTTCTCTTACTATTGAGTTTTAAATGTCCTTTTTATACTCTGGGTATTAGTATTTTGTCAGATGTGAGCTACAAATGTTTTATCCAAAGCAAAATTTTAAAATTTTGATGAAGGTAAATTACTGATCAATTTCTTTTACAGGCTGTGCTTCTGGTGCTATATTTAGAAACTCTGCCCAAAGACAGGTGCAGGGGGGAACCTCCTGTAATACCAGCCAAACAGGAGATGGAGATCAGGAGGACTGCATTTTGAGGACATCCTGAACAAAAACTTAGTGAGACACCATCTGAACCAACAAGCTGGGCATAGTGATATGTATTTGTAATCCCAGCCATGCCCGAAATCTAGGGAGGAGGACTGAGGCCTGAGGCCAGCCCCAGGCTAAACTCAAGACCCTACCTGAAAAACAATTCCAGCAAAAATGGGCTGGTATTTGGCTCAAGTGGTGAGCGCTTGGCAAGCACAAGGCCATGAGTCCAAACCCCAGTACCACCAAAATAAAAAATAAAAATTGTCCAAGATCATATGGATTTTCTCACATGCTTCTTGCATAAGTGTTACTGTTTTGCACTTCACATTTAACCCTGTGATTCATTTTGCACTATTTTTTGATAAAGTGTGAGCTACAAGAGTGAGCAGGCAGCAGGCAACTCAATCTTAGACCAAAGGAGCCAAGCTGGAATCCAGCTTCCATGCACATGACTCAGCCCATTTTCTATAGTGAACAACTCACAAAAATAAGTACACAGCTTTCATCTACAAAACGACTCAGCAGACACAACTGCTAATGCATAGCCTTGCCTACCAGCACTGGAAGGTGGATATGTGCCCAGCGTTGTCAGAAGAGGCCTAAGCACAGCACAAAACAAATGATCATTTAACATGAGAAAGTCCACATCAATCAAACCAACCAATTTTGTTGATTAGTTTTCAGACTATGTTAGACTTCTCCCAACACTCTGTGAACACGCTTCTGCATTCATCCAAACTCCAGCACCCTGAGATTCTACTGACTCAAGATGTGATACGGTAATGAGTGGTTTCAAAGATGAATTAGTATCTGTTTGATGGAAATGCTACACTTAGATAAAGAAATAGACAAAATATGGTAAACAACGCCAGAGGTATACTTGGAAAACCAACAAGAGAGTGTGAAGGTAGAGGTGTATATGTAATTAAGTTGGAATTTCAAGATCGGGCAGATAAGCAGACTAGAATTCTTTGAAGTGAGAAAAACTGAATGCTAACTGGTGTATACAAAAGGGAAACTCACAGAAGGAGAAAAGCCAAAGCCCGTGTGGGCTAGAGCTCAGACAATGTGCAAGGATATGACCTTCCAGCTCTGCTCCCTCTCTGAGTAGCTCAGTTTCTCATCATCCCAACAACCAGCATAAGAGAAGGAAGAATGAATTTCACCAGCACTCAAACAGAAGTCTCAAACTGGTGTGCACTGTGCAGCAGGATGGGTGTGCTGGAAGCATGTCATCTGAAGCTCAAATAGGCAGCAGGCATAAGAACAGGGTGGTCCTCAAAAAGGGACCACACTGTTGAGGCAATGAGGGGGCTGGAGACTGGGCAGCACCGTTAGAAATCCCTACCCAGACTATAAGCTACCCTTTAACTCTTAAATGTGTTTTGTGAACTCATTAACATGCAAATAGAAGGAATATACCAAAGTGAGCATATGCTTAAAGTCTAAATACGCAATTGAAATATAGTTAATATAGTTAATCAAGAAACTCTAAGTAGTATATTGTTTCCTTTTAGAATGCAGCCATTGTAACACTTTTAAATCAATTATTCTTCCCAGCTTATGATTTTTTTCTTTTTACAAGTGTGAGCTGGCAGGAAAATGCAATTTCTTTAAAAAGACTCCTTCAAGATGCATATTGACAAAGATCAGAAAGAGTTAATGATGCAGACACAGCTGTGGACAACCCTTAGATGCCACATGGCATCAGAAAAAGAAGTCCTCACTGCAAGTAGGAGGGCTAATACCCCCTTCAGATGAAGAAAAGGGAGCCCCTCCAGCAGTGTGTCTACAGCCCATCCAGGAAATAGGAATACAGTTCAACCACATACTTACCAAAACCTGTCCTAACATAGATTCACAGATCAAGTGGAAGGTAACAGGAATTTCTAATATTACTATTCAAAGTATAAAATAGTGCAAATTTTTTGAGGGCAATGTAGCAATACTAGAACTTTGAATATGCAATTCTATTAGGAGTTTAGACTCCATAAATATTTGCACATGTATGCAAAGGATTACACACAGATGAACGGTGCTACAATGTCAAAAATGATAAAAAATGGGAAAAAACAAAATCAAAATGCTATTAGTGGGTAAGTAAGTTTGTCTATATCCAGAAAATAAAATACTACTGCCATAAAGAACAAGGAGAATCCACATGGCTGACATGGGGCAACTTCCAAGATACACAATGTAGGAGAAAGGATAAACCTACACTGTGTCAGAAGCACACCCTCAGACCAGCTCTGTGGAAAGGAAGGAGGTCCATCAGCTGTGACACAGGCAAAGACCCCTGGGAACTGTACGAGCCCCACATACCTACCTAGATGCTACTAGATGTAGTTAACTGGATTCCATTCTGCCTGCTGTTCAGGTCAAACATCACCATCTCTCATGAATGCCATCCTCCTTCTCCTCTTCACCTCTCATAAACACCACCCTCCTATTCTCCTCTCGCAAACTCCATCTTCCACCTCTTCACCTCTCACAATCTCCATCTTCCACCTCTTCTTCACAAACACCATCCTCCTCCTCCTCTTCTCTCACAAACACTATTTTCGCCACATCTCTCACAAACTCCATCCCTCCTCTTCTCCTTTCACAAATTCTGTCATCCTCCTTTTCTCTACCTCTCTCAACACCATCTTGCTCCTCTCCTCTTTCACTATACTCTTGGCAACACCAGATCTGCCAGTGTATCCTGTCAAATTCTTCAACATCTTCATCCTGTTTACATTAGAATCACTTCTCACTTTCTCCATCAGCCTCTTAAGAACTATCCCACCTATTTCTGTCTTGCCTGTCAGTAGTCTGTTTTAACACAACAGCCAGGACAACCCCATTAAATATACATCTGCCCTCACTATTCCCCTGCTCAGAACACTAACCCTACCTCACCCTGGGAAAAGTGGCCCCTACCATGGCAACAGGTTCTTCACATAGGCTGGTCTGGGTCTTGTTACCTATTGTGCCCTTATCTCCAACCTGCACTTGGGTCCCTGCTGTCCTGGAATGCAGGAGACACTCCTACCTTGAAGCTTCTGCACCCCTTCTTCCTTGCCTGGAAAGTCTATCCTCAGATGTCCATCCATGTGTCCATCTCCCAGTACCCAAGCTCTTGGTTCACAGAGCCACACTCCAGACCTTCACACCACTGCCTACCCTTCAGCATTCCTATCTCCCACAGTTATTACATGGAACAAACCACAGGAACTCATTTTGTCCTTTGTCCACCAGAATACACACTCCATCAGACATGGGTTGTCTGCTCTGTATTTTGCTATATCCTGGCACAGAGAATACACAGAAAGTACTTAATAAATGTAGAGTCAATGGGCATAACACCAGTAATGATAAAACCAGAAACCTCTCCCCACAAAACACCATCTATACACCCTAGGGTACAGTATTTCCCCCAAGGAAATACAGGTACTGCATTTGGTTCTTAAGCAGGAAAGATCTCCACAGGCTCCATCCCCGGGGGCAGGGATAACACTCTCACTAGGCATGGTGAGGGCTTTAATAAAAAAGTGACTCTGATCTAGAGCAGTTTATGCTTCTGAACAAAATTAACAATGATTTGGGATAGTTAATACAGATCAAAAATTAAAATCCACTGTAAGGCTCTAAGAATGAGTCTGATGGCTTCAGATTTCCTGGTGAAGTATGTAGGGATCCAAAACTCCAGAGAGGGAAGCAGGCAGCAGTGCTCATGACAGCAGAGCAGGGAGTCAAGCAAACCCAATGGAGCCACTGTCAGCATTCAGTCTGCAGTCTGCACAGATATTATTCAGGTTTCTGCTCAATGAATGAGTAAGCGAGTGAAGAGAGAGAATGAATAACTGATTGAAGGTTGGGGGGGACAGAAGTTCACAGTGACCCTACTGTGTGCTCTGGTATGGCCTTTCTGTCTTGTGTTCTTAGGTGCTCATGTGCTGGTTGATCTAGATTGGGAAACAGTCACATGGACATACTAAAATCCAGACTGAGCTAGAAGCAGAGAGTACTGACAAGAGCTGAAACACTGCGTCACAGAATAGAAGCTGAACAGAAAGATACAAAGAGAGATTTCATAGGGAATAAAAAATAGGTCAGCTGGTGAGGGGCCATCAGGAACCCTGGACAGAGGAGGTTATATGCCTGAACTCATGGTTTTGGGTCCTGGTAGTGGGTGGCTGGGACAGTCAAGAGAAGAGAATGAAATCTAGGAACAAAGAAGTCAGTGCTGAGGCCATGCTGTGAGGGACACTGAAACCACTGGACAGTGGCATACCTTGGTGTAGAGAAAGACCATGATACTCCCTATTCCCGATTCCCAGGTAAGTTACCACGCTGCTGGCTACCTGTGCAGAGCAGGAGCTGAGGTAGGAAAAGAATTCTATGCTTCTTATCATGTACTTTGGGATTGCTGTGATTTTTTTGTTGCTGTTCATTTATAATGAGTATATGCTACTTTATAATTAACAAAAGCTACAAATCTGGGAGAGAGGTAACATATGAAAAGGAAGTCAGAGACAGGAGTTTATTAAGGTCTAAATTTAAATCAGGTGGTAGAAGAGGCAATGAATCAATGCGAAGGGGAACCCAGAAGCATCACTGTTGAGCCTGAGTAAGACACACAGACAACCTCAGGCACTCTATCAGCTTCACACAGCAGTAAGGGACTTGTGTGTTGTCAACAGGACTGAAGAGTGAGCTGCATGGAGACATGATGGAAAAGGAAAGGGAGGGCTCTGAGAGATGCTCATCTTCATAGACTCTTTCCCTCAACTCAGTCATGCAATTGCTGCCATCAGACATTAGCTGTAGAATTAACACTGTGATTGAGAGGCCTAGCTGTTGTGTACTGGACGTACTTTCCTCCAGCCAAAACCTCAGTGCTCTTTGTCCTTGGAGCACTCCTTTCTGCTCATCTGGTCAATATGTTACCCTCTTAATACCCAACCCTCTGCCAGCTGCACACACTCACTGCCAGCCAGCTGGACCTGGGCTGTTATCCCCTTCATCATCAGCACCCCACCAGGATGCCTGACTCTGCATCCACAGCTTATGAGTAAGTGTCCTAAAGGGGTGTGAGGGGAACCCCTTGTGCCAAGCTGTGCTCAATAGAAAGATGTCTCATACATACTAATGAATGACATTTTTCAATGAAAAACTAAGCATTCAGAACAAGGTTTAACATCTGTTCCTTCATCATTGACCTTGGCAGTATTAAGAGAAGCTTAATCAAGGGTGCAGAGGACAAATCAGATAAAATGCATAATTCTTCCTATCTACTCTGAACTTTCAATCCTAGAATGAGGTGACACTTAAAGGTCTATTTTTCAGGCCCACAGAGGAAAAGAGACATTAACAGAAGCTAGATCACCTACACTATTCTTATTGTGGCTAATCATTCTAACTTCAGAAAGTTCACTCCAAATCAAAGATTCAAAGTGCTGCTTCTCAAAGACATGTACAGAAAATTAAGGCTACTTTTTTGACCCAGTTAAAATGATGATTACATGGGGTTTTATCTTCTTTATCAATTGTAAGTTCAAAGTGAAACAGCTTTTTCTTCCAAAGAAAAAAGGAAGCACTGGACACCTGCTGCAGTTTTGGGTCACCTATAGTCCTTGGGTCTGGACATACATTTTGGTAGGAAGGGAGAAAAGAAATGCAGAGAGGGAAAGAGGGCCCCAGACTTCAAGACAGTGGGGGTAGGGGGTTGTGGTGGGGGTGGTGGAAGAAAGTGTGCTTTGCTCAGTCCCAGGAAGCACAGTGTTGTTACTGCAGAATACCTCTATTACTGAAGACCCATGATTCCTTTCCACCATGCACAGTGTTATTTCAGAGGATTTGTGTATAAATTTGGAGGGGGTAAGTGGGTGAGATTTCAGGAAAGAAAGATGAGGCTCTGAACTACCAACAGGTCTGGATTATATTCTCCAGTTCTGTGTGTATACAAGAAAAAAATCATTTCTCAGACATGACAGGAAAAAGAACATATGATGAAAAAAACAGAAACTCATGCAAATCTTTTAATGCAGGACTAGCAGCAACATATTTCTATTACAGTTTCTTTTAAACTGAACTTTTGTGACCTATACCCCATCCTAACTGTGACTTAAGAAATCTCCACATGCAGTAGTGGCTATTTGGAGTAAATGTGACACACTGAACATTTCTAGATATGCATAACCAACTTTAAACTTTAATTTTCTACAAAAACTGGAAGACAATAAAAAAATCACCCAGAAAATTTACAACTGTGCCATCAATTATCCAATGCCAATAGCATAACTGATCACCAACCTTCAATAAATTTTATGACCCCTAATATTAAATAAAGCTCAGAGTGGCAGAGGAATATAAACCCAATAAATATTATGTTATCTTCACTATAACTGAAATATGAAATTAATTTCTGCTTTAAATATTACAAAAATCATGCCTAGTCTAAAGCTACCAAACTTCTATCAGAGAAACAGAAAGCCCTTTACATGCATAGTTGCTAAGAATACAAAGGTTTTATTGTATGTAAAAACATACAATAAAATCAGTGATTAGACCCTGACACTCCGGAGGACAAGGATCCGACTGTCCTAACCCTGCACTTTCTTAACTATCATTACGCAGGGATTGCTGGTGACCACACTATAGCTGTCTAACCTGCTCCCAAGCTCATGCCATCTCGAGTTTTTATCTGGACACATTACATACTTGAGAGAGACCACAATCCCAGCCTCCTGCAGCTGGAACTCCAGCCTACGAGGAGAGGGCAGACATGATTCATTAACTGTGGGTTGTACCAACAAAGCACAGGGGTGCTTTCCCACTTATCCCACAAACTGGAATGTGGTGCTTACTATCCCTGGGACCATACAGATGTGGATACACACTCAATTTGGCATAGCAACAAGACAGAATGTCACTCAACCCCCTGACAATGTTACTGAACAAAGTCACACTTTCCAGAGAGAAAAATAAACTTTGGTCTTGTGTAAGCAATGATTGTTATGTCCTTGAAGCATGCTGCCAAACCTGCATCTTTTAATCTTCTCATATTCCTCAGATACACTGTGCAGATTATCATGAGAATTAAATGCATTAAATAATAGGGAGAAAGAGTATCTGTGTGTGGATGTCAGGTAATTTGCAGCCTCATTCCTTAGCTAAATAACTCACTTCCTCACACCAACCTTCTGAGTGGGTAATTCTCAGCAAAATTACAAGGTGTGGAGCTCGGTGGTGACCTGAAAAACAGAGAAGGCCACAAGTCCAGGTTGGCAGGTGGTGGCTCTGCCTGGCAGGGACTTACATGCTGTGATCAATGGTGCACTGACTGTTCTTCTTTCCAAGCTCCTGGCTACAGGAGTCACATCTTTTCCAACCATCCTCAGTTTTAATCCAGCTCCATCCAGGAGATCTCCAGTCCTGACCCAGAAATGGCATAGTTCTCCTATAAAAAAGTTAGTTTACATTAAAAATACACATATATAATGAACAGATATTTTTTACTTGGAACATCTGCTCATTGAAAGAAAAAGTTCTTACTTAACATTTAAATGCTTGCTTATCACTTACTATTGGATAGCCATGGTAACAAAATGACGATGACATGGTACTCTGGCCATATTAAAAGTGATAATCTGAGGCAAATATAGGTGGGTTTTCTAGCTCAATATTGTGTGTATCATGAAAGGTTTACCCCATGTGAGTCCTGAGCTCATACCAGAAACATCACAAGAGTGAGGGAATACTGTTCCAAAAAGCACACCCTCTGCCAAGAGTCAGGGGCAACACCACCTGAACCATGATCCCCGTTCATGCAATTCAGGGAAGTTAATGTGGGTGATGTTCAATACAGGAGACAGGGGCAAAGGCATAATAGTTACATGAAGCAAAGGAATAGGCTTCACTCTGAGAGCGATGAGGGAACAACTTTGGGACAAGCTGTCAAGTTAGACATATTTGCAAAAAACTATGACTTAAAAAATGACACAACACCTATTATTACCCTCACCTTGACTAGAATTCCCTTCCTCTTCATCAGTGTTTTTCAACCACAATACCACAGTCTAGGAATTTTAAAACTACCAGAGCTTTCCCCATCAATTAATAGGATTTATCTGGGGTGAGGGCTAAGCAAAGTATTTCTTAGTGGTCTAAAAGTGATTCTCACACACAGTGGAAGCTAAGAACTGCCTAGATGTTCACACTACAGATTCACCACGTCACCTCCCCAGAGGCTACCCCTAACCACACTGCAAACTCCTCCCTTCTTCTGCCTCCACACACCCAATCAGGCTCTGCCATTATCCAGTGTCTATACTGGAACAAGGGCTGTCTGAAACCATTTATGTGTTCATTGTCTGTTTTCCTACAGGAAAATGTAATGCCTTGTTCAGCTCTGTACCCCAATTTCCTTGAATAGTGCCAAATATGTGGCAGGAGCTCTGTGAACATCTATCTGATGAATAAATAAATAGATAAATGAACATAGAGACCCATGGCTAAGAAAAGAGACTAGAGAGAAATATAGAAGACCACCAGCATTCAGACCAACCATAGTCATGGAAATACTATCACAGAGAATGCAGCATGGGAAATCAAGATGGCCATGGGGAGAACTCCAAGGAACACAAACAGGTAAGGGACAAGTAGATAATGATGAGCTGAGAAGGGAAACTGAAAAGGGAAGGCCAGGAGGTGGAGGAAAGGAAGGAAGTCAAGAGAAGAGCACATTTTAGGAAAGAAATGGTAAGAGGAAAATGTTATAAAAAACAGTATAATACATGGTAAGAGTTGAAAAATAGACATTTTTTAGCTTAGCTATAGAAAAGAACATGAAGACCTGCACATAAAGAGCTTCAGCAGAGCAATGCTCTATGAATTTCATGATCAAAGTAGATTTGGATACTCATGATACTGAGTACTGACATCACAGAACAGCATTTTAGGAATCTCACCTTCAAAGCAGACTTGGAAGGATGGGGTGCAACTCAGTGGTAAAATGTTTGCCTAGCATTCACAAGGCCCTGGGTTCAGTCTCTACCACTACAAAAAAAAAAAAAAAAAAGATTCAGAGGATTTCAATATTACATCACTGAAAGTACTTGAAAGATTCAGGTGTCCAAATATCACGCCCCCCCACCACAACCAATTTTGCACAGCTAACAAAAACTAGGTTATCAAAGGGCATTTACACTAAAAAAAAAAAAAAAGGAATAATATACACTTTAATGCTACTCTTGGGGCAACTCCAAGTGTTCAGTCCCTGCCCTGGTATATTAAACATGCACTGAAGTCAAATTTCTTTACACTGGAGGATCTCGAAATCTTATGAAAAATATTACTAATGCCCAAATAAAGGGCTACTTTAACAAGAAATACTGGGCTTGGACTAAATGCCATTATGATAGGTACTCTCCCTTCATGGAGGAAAACCATCTAGCTGAGCAACTTAAAAAAAAATTTAGAAAACTAAAATTATACAAAAACCCCAAATACAGGTAACTCAAGTATATGTTTATATGTGTGTACACATGCAATGTTGTAATATGAATACCATATACATGGTAAAGAGATAACAATTAAAAAAATTTAACTAGAGAATATAGTAGTAACTATAGAAAAAGGTCAGCTAGAAAGGCCCTGAAAACAGGCCATGAGGCTGGCCCTGCAGTATTCTACATGAACGGAGAGGACTAATAGTTACAGACACAGTACATGAAAAGATTAAGGCCAGAATGCATGTGACACAGAGAGAAATAGAAAAAACAGGCTGGTTTTGTGGGGGCCTGACAGTAAGTTAGGAAGGTGACTGCACTCAGATCATGGAAGACTGTTGAGCGTTAAAGGTATTTGGAACCTATTCTCTGAGAACTAAATAAAGTGAATGGTGGTATTTACAGAATGATACTATTTAAGGGCCTGTAGGGTAGAAAAGGAAGAACAGAGACAGAAAAACAACACCTGAAACAACAGACCTTTATCCATGTCCTGTGTAGATCCTTGTCCTCAGATAACAAATTCTTTTAAAGCTTGATGCAGAAAACACTGTATTCATCTAGGTAGACACTATGCTCCCTTCCCATCTACTACACTTACCTTCTGGTTTCAAAACAATTCTGAGGGCATTTATGTAAAGAGCCCCTGTGGTGTTTCCGGTAATAATAATCAGTTTTTTCTTTTGTTTTTTTTACAATTCTACACAGACTATGACTTAATAACTTGAAGAGAAATGAATATTGTTCAATATGAACTTTTTTAGTTATGAAGTAGCTTTTTTTTTTTAATAAGGCTGGCAGGATCGCAATGCAGCTAATGGACCATGGAGCTAAAATCAACCCACACCCAATTTTTGACACACAGGAAAAGATCTCTCTCTACAATTGTATGTATTTCATAGATTTGCCATGGCATGATCTCTGGGTCATGAAGAGTTTTATTTTAAAGTATAATCTAGAACTGGAGGTATGGCTCAAGCAGTAGAGCACCTGCTTTGCAAGCACAAAGCCCTGAATTCAAAACCCAGTCCAAAAAAAATATTATCTATACAATTCATGGACGAAGGCACAGACTCTACAAACAATAATAAAAAAGCCACTGGGGTCAGGTGTGGTGGTATATGCCTGTAATTCCAGCACTCACAATGCCAAGGCAGGAGGATCAAAAGTTCAAGGCAGCCTGAGCTGCAAGAGCCTGCCTTAAAAAATCAACCCAAAACAAAAAAAACCAGACAAGTTGCAATTTAAAGGCCTGTATCTCAAGTTTTCAGAAACACCCCCAATGTAAGCATTTGATTTTGAAAGACAGAAAACAACGTCACTGACCTTTTAGAATGATGAACCACCACTTTTTACAGGAATTTCTCTACTCCACTAAAAGACAAATTGCTAGAGCTTCATAAATGTATTTCAATTAAAATCATCTTTGAGAATTTGTAAGTACAAAAATAACTAGAAGTTAGTACTGAAAATTAATAAGTATGTATGAGCAACTACTCAAAGGGAGTCCAGTTAGTTGTGATATAGCTTGTCTAATCTGCAACTTTTAAGCATGTTTTATACTAATTAATGTCAGAGAGCATACAGGGCTGAACTATTTTAAACATATGCTTGGTTTCTACTTTATATGGCAGGACATAGGGTGAGGTACTGCATGAGGACTCTACAAATTCATTTCCCAGTAGGAACTCCTGGCAATGAAAGGACCTGAGCTAACCAAGAAATGTCTTTCCTGCAACACACACACTTTCTCCTAACTCATGAGAAGAACGACAAGCATTTGTTAGAACTTAGTTTCTAAACAATCTCCATATATTACTTCACTTAGTCCTCACATTGCCCTCAAAGGAAATATCACTCTCATTTTACAGGTTTAATTCCCTGTTTTAGAGATGGAGACAGAGACTTGTAGAATGGGATTTAAAATTATGGACTTTTACTGTAAAATCTACGCTCTTAACCACTATGTTTATAGCAATCCCCAAACACCCTATTGAAATGTGCCATAAAAGTATAAGGACTTTTTTTAACCTTATAAATTTGGTTATCTTTTTAAAAAATTAGATGAAAAGAAACTGAATAACCAGTACTTACAATTAGTTAAATTTCAAAAACTATAAAAGCTATGATTATAAAGCAAGAGCTATAAACAGTATAAACAAAAAGAGAAACAAGTTACAAGAATAATGACAAAGCAGCTTGAAATTCAGAGAAAAATGTTGATAAAGTAACTTATTATTCTCCCTATTTCTTCTTTTTCATTATAAATTTTGAGAAAATAATTTTATTGTTCTGGAATAAGAAATAACTGGTCTTCAATTAGATAAGCATTTGATTTTTTCTTTATTGCTCTCTTTTTCTTCAAATATTTCTAACTTAAGGACAAAAACACTTAGTGTCAAACAAGGACGAATTTGATGGAGAAAGGACGTGAAAAAAGTGTAAACTGCAGGCTAAGCATCAGAAATGGAATTTACTCCAAGGCGGCCTGAGAGGGTCGCAGATGCTTCTTGGGAAAAGGAGAGGGGAACAGGACAGACAAGAGAAAGCTGTCTTCTGATTAGGGTCAGGTGATGGGAACATGGAGCAGGCAAGAA